>NC_140585.1:646594734-647042882 GCF_964204655.1 Triturus cristatus
CCTGCGCCTGGGCACTGCTGGGTGGACTCTACACCCACCCCTCCTGTGTCTGGGCACTGCTGGGAGGACTCTGCACCCACCCCTCCTGTGTCTGAGGACTCTGCACCCACCTCTCCTGCGTCTGGGCACTGCTGGGAGGACTCTGCACCCACCCCTCCTGTGTCTGGGCACTGCTGGGAGTGATAGGCACCCACCCCTCCTGCATCTGGGCACTGCTGGGGGGACTCTACACCCACCCCTCCTGCATCTGGGCACTGCTGGGAGGACTCTGCACCCACCCCTCCTGTGTCTGGGCACTGCTAGGAGGACTCTGCACCCACCCCTCCTGCGTCTGGGCACTGCTGGGAGGACTCTGCACCCACCTCTCCTGCGTCTTGGCACTGCTGGGAGGACTCTGCACCCACCCCTCCTGTGTCTGGGCACTGCTGGGAGTGATAGGCACCCACCCCTCCTGCGTCTGGGCACTGCTGGGGGGACTCTACACCCACCCCTCCTGCGTCTGGGCACTGCTGGGAGGACTCTGCACTCACCCCTCCTGTGTCTGGGCACTGCTGGGAGTAATAGGCACCCACCCCTCCTGCGTCTGGGCACTGCTGGGAGTGATAGGCACCCACCCCTCTTGCGTCTGGGCACTGCTGGGAGGACTCTGCACCCACCCCTCCTGTGTCTGGGCACTGCTGGGAGTGATAGGCACCCACCCCTCCTGCTTCTGGGCACTGCTGGGAGTGATAGGCACCCATCCCTCCTGCGTCTGGGCACTGCTGGGAGGACTCTGCACCCACCCCTGCTGCATCTGGGCACTGCTGGGAGGACTCTGCACCCACCCCTCCTGTGTCTGGGCACTGCTGGGAGGACACTGCACCCACCCCTCCTGCGTCTGGGCACTGCTGGGAGGACTCTGCACCCACCCCTCCTGTGTCTGGGCACTGCTGGGAGTGATAGGCACCCACCCCTCCTGCATCTGGGCACTGCTGGGGGGACTCTACACCCACCCCTCATGCGTCTGGGCACTGCTGGGAGGACTCTGCACCCACCCCTCCTGTGTCTGGGCACTGCTGGGAGGACTCTGCACCCACCCCTCCTGTGTCTGGGCACTGCTGGGAGAACTCTGCACCCACCCCTCCTGCGTCTGGGCACTGCTGGGAGAACTCTGCACCCACCCCTCCTGTGTCTGGGCACTGCTGGGAGTGATAGGCACCCACCCCTCCTGCGTCTGGGCACTGCTGGGGGGACTCTACACCCACCCCTCCTGCATCTGGGCACTGCTGGGAGGACTCTGCACTCACCCCTCCTGTGTCTGGGCACTGCTGGGAGGACTCTGCACCCACCCCTCCTGTGTCTGGGCACTGCTGGGAGGACTCTGCACCCACCCCTCCTGCGTCTGGGCACTGCTGGGAGGATTCTGCACCCACCCCTCCTGCGTCTGGGCACTGCTGGGAGGACTCTGCACCCACCCCTCCTGCGTCTGGGCACTGCTGGGAGTGATAGGCACCCACCCCTCCTGCGTCTGGGCACAGCTGGGAGTGATAGACACCCACCCCTCCTGTGTCTGGGCACTGCTGGGGGGACTCTACACCCACCCCTCCTGCGTCTGGGCACTGCTGGGAGGACTCTGCACCCACCCCTCCTGTGTCTGGGCACTGCTGGGAGGACTCTGCACCCACCCCTCCTGTGTCTGGGCACAGCTGGGAGGACTCTGCACCCACCCCTCCTGCGTCTGGGCACTGCTGGGAGGACTCTGCACCCACCCCTCCTGCGCCTGGGCACTGCTGGGAGGACTCTGCACCCACCCCTCCTGTGTCTGGGCACTGCTGGGAGAGATAGGCACCCACCCCTCCTGCGTCTGGGCACTGCTGCGGGGACTCTACACCCACCCCTCCTGCGTCTGGGCACTGCTGGGAGGACTCTGCACCCACCCCTCCTGTGTCTGGGCACTGCTGGGAGTAATAGGCACCCACCCCTCCTGCGTCTGGGCACTGCTGGGAGTGATAGGCACCCACCCCTCCTGTGTCTGGGCACTGCTGGGAGGACTCTGCACCCACCCCTCCTGCATCTGGGCACTGCTGGGAGGACTCTGCACCCACCCCTCCTGTGTCTGGGTACTGCTGGGAGTGATAGGCACCCACCCCTCCTGCATCTGGGCACTGCTGGGAGTGATAGGCACCCACCCCTCCTGTGTCTGGGCACTGCTGGGAGAACTCTGCACCCCTCCTGCGTCTGGGCACTGCTGGGAGGACTCTGCACCCACCCCTCCTGTGTCTGGGCACTGCTGGGAGGACTCTGCACCCACCCCTCCTGCGTCTGGGCACTGCTGGGAGGACTCTGCACCCACCCCTCCTGTGTCTGGGCACTGCTGGGAGTGATAGGCACCCACCCCTCCTGCGTCTGGGCACTGCTGGGGGGACTCTACACCCACCCCTCCTGCGTCTGGGCACTGCCGGGAGGACTCTGCACCCACCCCTCCTGTGTCTGGGCACTGCTGAGAGGACTCTGCACCCACCCCTCCTGTGTCTGGGGACTGCTGGGAGGACTCTGCACCCACCCCTCCTGCATCTGGGCACTGCTGGGAGGACTCTGCACCCACCCCTCCTGTGTCTGGGCACTGCTGGGAGTGATAGGCACCTACCCCTCCTGCGTCTGGGCACTGCTGGGGGGACTCTACACCCACCCCTCCTGCGTCTGGGCACTGCTGGGAGGACTCTGCACCCACCCCTCCTGTGTCTGGGCACTGCTGGGAGGACTCTGCACCCATCCCTCCTGCGTCTGGGCACTGCTGGGAGGATTCTGCACCCACCCCTCCTGCGTCTGGGCACTGCTGGGAGGACTCTGCACCCACCCCGCCTGCGTCTGGGCACTGCTGGGAGGACTCTGCACCCACCACCCCTCCTGTGTCTGGGCACTGCTGGGAGTGATAGGCACCCACCCCTCCTGTGTCTGGGCACTGCTGGGAGTGATAGGCACCCACCCCTCCTGCGTCTGGGCACTGCTGGGAGGACTCTGCACCCACCCCTCCTGTGTCTGGGCACTGCTGGGAGTGATAGGCACCCACCGCTCCTGCGTCTGGGCACTGCTGGGAGTGATAGGCACCCACCCCTCCTGTGTCTGGGCACTGCTGGGAGGACTCTGCACCCATCCCTCCTGCGTCTGGGCACTGCTGGGAGGATTCTGCACCCACCCCTCCTGCGTCTGGGCACTGCTGGGAGGACTCTGCACCCACCCCGCCTGCGTCTGGGCACTGCTGGGAGGACTCTGCACCCACCACCCCTCCTGTGTCTGGGCACTGCTGGGAGTGATAGGCACCCACCCCTCCTGTGTCTGGGCACTGCTGGGAGTGATAGGCACCCACCCCTCCTGCGTCTGGGCACTGCTGGGAGGACTCTGCACCCACCCCTCCTGTGTCTGGGCACTGCTGGGAGTGATAGGCACCCACCGCTCCTGCGTCTGGGCACTGCTGGGAGTGATAGGCACCCACCCCTCCTGCGTCTGGGCACTGCTGGGAGGACTCTGCACCCACCCCTCCTGCGTCTGGGCACTGCTGGGAGGACTCTGCACCCACCCCTCCTGTGTCTGGGCACTGCTGGGAGTGATAGGCACCCACCCCTCTTGCGTCTGGGCACTGCTGGGGGGACTCTACACCCACCCCTCCTGCGTCTGGGCACTGCTGGGAGGACTCTGCACCCACCCCTCCTGTGTCTGGGCACTGCTGGGAGTGATAGGCACCCACCCCTCCTGCGTCTGGGCACTGCTGGGAGTGATAGGCACCCACCCCTCCTGCGTCTGGGCACTGCTGGGAGGACTCTGCACCCACCCCTCCTGCGTCTGGGCACTGCTGGGAGGACTCTGCACCCACCCCTCCTGTGTCTGGGCACTGCTGGGAGTGATAGGCACCCACCCCTCCTGCGTCTGGGCACTGCTGGGAGTGATAGGCACCCACCCCTCCTGCGTCTGGGCACTGCTGGGAGGACTCTGCACCCACCCCTCCTGCGTCTGGGCACTGCCGGGAGGACTCTGCACCCACCCCTCCTGTGTCTGGGCACTGCTGGGAGGACTCTGCACCCACCCCTCCTGCGTCTGGGCACTGCTGGGAGGACTCTGCACCCACCCCTCCTGTGTCTGGGCACTGCTGGGAGTGATAGGCACCCACCCCTCCTGCGTCTGGGCACTGCTGGGAGGACTCTGCACCCACCCCTCCTGCGTCTGGGCACTGCTGGGAGTGATAGGCACCCACCCCTCCTGCGTCTGGGCACTGCTGGGAGTGATAGGCACCCACCCATCCTGCGTCTGGGCACTGCTGGGAGGACTCTGCACCCACCCCTCCTGCGTCTGGGCACTGCTGGGAGGACTCTGCACCCACCCCTCCTGTGTCTGGGCACTGCTGGGAGGACTCTGCACCCACCCCTCCTGCGTCTGGGCACTGCTGGGAGGACTCTGCACCCACCCCTCCTGTGTCTGGGCACTGCTGGGAGGACTCTGCTCCCACCCCTCCTGCGTCTGGGCACTGCTGGGAGGACTCTGCACCCACCCCTTCTGTGTCTGGGCACTGCCTGGAGTGATAGGCATCCACCCCTCCTGCGTCTGGGCACTGCTGGGAGGACTCTGCACCCACCCCTCCTGCGTCTGGGCACTGCTGGGAGTGATAGGCACCCACCCCTCCTGCGTCTGGGCACTGCTGGGAGTGATAGGCACCCACCCATCCTGCGTCTGGGCACTGCTGGGAGGACTCTGCACCCACCCCTCCTGCGTCTGGGCACTGCTGGGAGGACTCTGCACCCACCCCTCCTGTGTCTGGGCACTGCTGGGAGGACTCTGCACCCACCCCTCCTGCATCTGGGCACTGCTGGGAGGACTCTGCACCCACCCCTCCTGTGTCTGGGCACTGCTGGGAGGACTCTGCACCCACCCCTCCTGCGTCTGGGCACTGCTGGGAGGACTCTGCACCCACCCCTCCTGCGTCTGGGCATGTACGCTCCATACATACACTGTTGGGGTGGGGTTACGCTCCATACATACGCGGGTGTGGGTATGGTCCGTACATACACTGGTGTACATACACGGGTGGGGGTACGGTCCGTACATACACTGTTGGGGTGGGGGTACGCTCCATACATGCGCGGGTGGGGGTACGCTCCATACATACGCGGGTTTGGGTACGGTCCGTGCATACACTGTTGGGGTGGGGGTACGCTCCATACATACGCGGGTGGGGGTACGCTCCATACATACGCGGGTGGGGGTACGGTCCGTATATACACTGTTGGGGTGGGGGTACGCTCCATACATACGCGGGTGGGGGTACGCTCCATACATACGCGGGTGGGGGTACGGTCCGTACATACACTGGTGTACATACACGGGTGTGGGTACGGTCCATACATACACTGTTGGGGTGGGGGTACGCTCCATACATACGCAGGTGTGGGTACGTTCCGTACATACACTGTTTGGGTGGGAGTACGCTCCATACATATGCGGGTGTGGGTACGGTCCGTACATACACTGTTGGGGTGGGGGTACGCTCCATACATACGCGGGTGTGGGTACGTTCCGTTCATACACTGTTGGGGTGGGGGTACGCTCCATACATATGCGGGTGGGGGTACGCTCCATACATACGCGGGTGGGGGTATGGTCCGTACATACTTTGTTGGGGTGGGGGTATGCTCCATACATACGCGGGTGAGGGTACGCTCCATACATACGCGGGTGGGGGTACGCTCCATACATACGCGGGTGGGGGTACGGTCCGTACATACACTGTTGGGGTGGGGGTACGCTCCATACATACGCGGGTGAGGGTACGGTCCGTATGTACCCGTGCCCATGCTGTGGAATGCTTGTGCGGCCCGTACCCAGGCCTTTGGCACATGGGTACGGGCCGTACCGCCATTGTTGGGGTGACGTGGGTGTGGGCGTGGTACGACTCATCCCCACGCTCTTAAGGCGTGGGTACGGTATGTACCTGTATTGTTGTGTTGCCGGTTCGCGTCGTCGCCCACTTCCGTTGTGGCGGACGCTGGCGTTGCTGGAGACGCCCCCACCCCCTCAAAGTGACCAGGGCCTGGAGGTCAGGTATATCCAGGGCATGTGTGCTGTGTGACTTGGGTGGGGGTTTTGTGTCCTGCCCCTGCCCCCCCTTTGCCCCTGGGTGTTGTTCTGACCTTCTGCGGCATCTGCGTCGGTACCTGTGGAGGAGGTCAACTGCTATGAGGGCCGGGATGACACGTAGGTTCGGGTCCATGTCTGTCCGTCGCGTACAGGTGCTCCTTGTGCGCGTCGTCCTGATTTCCCGGCAGTTTTTGGCCGCCGGAAAATATTCTCCGTGCGGGATGACGTCGGTGCGAATCGTACTTCCTGGTTCGTGGAACGCAGGCTGCATACGTCCCGACGTCACGTCGGCGCTTTTCCGGATGTCATTTGTATGTTTATTTTCCTCGGTTGGTGTTTTGTACGAATCGTACGGAAATAGTGTTTCCGTGCGAATCATACTTGCATGTTTGTAAAGTTTTACAACCGGGTACGAGTCGGACAGAGAAAAGCCTCCGTCCGACGGTTCGTACCCGATTTCTCTAGGATCCTAATCGGCACCTGAATGTCTGAAAATATTCAGTGAACATATAGTAAGAAATATCTCTCTCCAGTTTTAATAGAAATTGCTGTAGCACTACATGACAACTCTTTTACGTCAGCATGTACGCAGACTTCCAAAGGAGGATAATGTATTGTAAGGACAAGCTTTAGTTTCTCGCATATGTTTCGCAGCAGGCCTTTGAAATAAGACACAGTCTATTTGTAAGTTATGACTGCAACTCATAGTAGTAATGCTCATTCTATACCTTGCATTAATGAAATACTGTTTGCATGTAAAACTTTAATGATAGCTAAAGTGTGCATCACAAAATCTTTACCTCACTGAATGAGGCTTGTCTCTAGTACTACACAGTTTCTATTTGTGGAGCTTGGGTGTTGTCATCAGTGATGTGATGAATGATGTCATTTGAGATGCCATCAGTAATGTCATCAATGATGTCATTTAACATGCCATGAGTGATATAATATGTGAGATCATAAGCAGGGCATGGTGGAGGCGCACATTACATGTAACTCAGTAAACTGTAACTGGTGAATATCAGTGTTTCTTTGTTTTTTAAAGTTAGTTTTTATATTATCACAACACTTAACTAGATTGTCACTTTAATCTATTTTTTACTGGGAAAAATATATATATATATATTTACTGAAAAAATCAAAGGTTACAGGAGCGATATAGTTAGGCTTATATTTCACTTGTTCAAATCCAGTGAAATTCAGCAGCTATAGTTACCTGAGCTAACTATAACTTATGCCCTCGCAATCCACTGCTTAACTTTGGTGAGCACGAGCAAGAAAAAACTGCTCTGTGGAACGCAGAGTGCGGAAAACTCCTCAAACTCTGAAAACTATGCAGACTCACCATCCAGGCCTAATCATATCCTTGTGTATGTAAACATGTATACTTTGATTATATGTATATATGCATATATGCAGCTGATGCCCACTGGGGGCGGGTGTCAGGAGATTTAACAGGTGCTCAGATCGCTTTGCTTTGTTGAACATTAAGCCTTTGAAAAAGTGCAAGCAAGGACGAAACTTGTCAGGCTTTTTTATTTGGTGATGTGTCCTGACTACTGTGCTGCAGCTTTAACTAATAAAAGAGAAACCAGTACCTACCTGTGTGGGATCTTTCGAGGGGCCAGCTCTTTTTGTGTGGATACGTAATGGCTGGCCCAGTTGTGAAGGAAGCCCCGCCGCGTAGCATGGCCCGATGGTGACGCCAAATGGCAGTCATCAGCAGTCGGACAGGAGTTCGTTGTTTGGAGGTCTACGGTGCAGCTCAGTAGAACGGGACATCTTACAACCCACTGGGGTGTTATGGACGTGAAATTTAGCAATGCAAAGCCAACCCACTTGATAAAACCACGAGTACTACGGATACCAGCAGGCTGTGAGCAGCCGACGCCCACTGCGGGCGGGTGTCAGGAAATTAAACAGGTGCTCAGATCACTTTGCTTTGTTGGACATTAAGCCTTTCAAAAAGTGCAAGCAAGCACCAAACGCGTCGGGCTTGTTTTATTTGCTGATGTGTCTTGACTACTGTGCTGCAGCTTCAACTAATAAACAAGAAACCAGTACCTATGTGTGTGGGCTCCCATGAGGGGGCAACTCTTTTTGTGTGGATATATATATATAATATATATATATATATGTATATATTACCTACTGGCAGTCGCCAGTAGGTAGTTATAGTTAGGACCACGTTTCCATAGGAAAACCTCAACATTCTATTTTGAATAACTTTGGCGCCGGTCGACGAATCCTCGCAAATTTCTCAAAATAGGTGGGGCGCTACGCTCCGCTCCTACCCTGAAAGTCTCGGGGGGATCCGTCAAGCGGGGGCTGAGATAAAAGGGGGGTCCCAAAACGCGTTTTTCCCATGCATTTTTCCATAGGACCTTTAGAACGAGCTACAGCCCGAACGGCTGAACAGAATTACTCAAAATTTGGCAGAGAGGTAGTCCCTAGGTCAAGGAAGTGCCTTTTGTAGGTTTGGTGTAAATCTGTTCAGTAGATTCTGAGAAAATAGCCTTTAAATCAATATATATATCTGAGCCCGCTTACGGTACGCTTACCGTACGCTTACGGTAAGCGTACGGTGGCGTGCGCGAGCGCGATTCTGATTGGCTCTTAGATCTTAGTAAACATTCGAATCGGTCGAAACCAGGAAGCGGCGGCCGCCATTTTGTGTATTTCACTCTGAAAAAAAAGAGTGAAAACAAGGAAAGGGGGCAATGAGGAGAGTTACAGACCCCCTAACAATTGTAAGGGGGTCAAAGAAGGACAGAAAAGTACAAAAAAAACATTTATTGATTTTTAAAAAAAACACGGGGTACGCGTACGGTAAGCTTACGGTAAGCGTACGGTAAAAAAAAAAAAAAAAAAAAAATGAAAAGCAGATTTAAGAGTTTAGAAATTAGGGAGCTCTAAAAAGAGCTGTTGTGTTTATGAAGTCATTTTTTTAGTGGTACCTACAAGTAAGTACCGATGCAGAGTCTAAGGTTCAAGAGGAAGACTCTGTTCCCTTCATCATTGAAGTGCACACCATCTCCTCTATAAATGTCTTGCATGTCATAACGCAAGTTGTTGTGGTAAATGGCACCCATACCATAGTCACGGAGGAAAGCAGAAACAGATTTGTTGACGTGCTTTCTTGCTTTGTCAATCTGCGGACAGAAATGATTGGACCAGTTCCATTTTTGCCTTTGGCATATGTTGGAAAACACAAAGGCAGTTTTAGGGAAAAGTGTAAACAGTTGTGCAAAGGTGTCCTTCATAAGCATTTCCAGACCTACCCCAGTCAAAGTGCCTAGGTCATTGCCACCACAGTGCACTATTATGAGGTCAGGGTGTTGGATTTGAATGAAGGATTTCACCAATGGCATCAATTGGTGCCACTTTAACCCTCTCTGACCAATCCATTTAATGTCTACATTTGGCAAAGCAAGGTCTCTCACCATACCTGTTTTCTCTGCAAACTTTTCACTCCAGAAGACATAGCTGTGCCCTACAATCCACACTGTGAACATCTTCAAAGGAGAACTGGATGCACTCAGGAGGTGTCTTTCAGTAGAATGGCAATATGAAAAGAAAGACAGTTTGGAAATGGAGGCATACATATTTTTTTAAAACAAAAAGAACTGATTGGCTGTTTCATACCATTCCAGAATAAAAACTAGGCTGTATGTGAAAATTAATAGAAGCATGTTTTGTATTGGTACAAAAAAATGTGTAACCAAAGAACAGTACTATGGATTTGCTGTTAGGTTTGAAAAGTCAAGCACTCTTGCTCTGTGGAATTGAAACATTGTGTGTCGAACTTCTGACCTAACTGCACACAGCAGTGTTCCATGAGCTGTTGCTATGGTAGCAGGCAGAAGTCAAGTTGGGGGAAGGGTACTAGGCAGAAGTCAAGTTGGGGGAAGGGTACTTTTGGAAAAGGGTTCGTTTTCAACCAATAGAAATGTGTGAATACATGTGAAAAAAAGGGGGAAGCACTGAGATTTGAAACTTACATGTATATGTGTGGAAAAATAGAGGGAAAGTTTGCCATTATCTGGTTCTGCTGAGAGGAGAGAGGTGAACACAACAGAGATCCTGGCTCTGATAATCTGCTGTTTGAGTGTCACATTTCTTTCACAACTAACTAATTTTAAAGGTGAGTTTAGAGTTTGAGAGGGGATGTATGTGGTAACTTAACAAATGAATAATAGAAATGGGAATTGTTTTTGTTGTAGTTACACATGGTGGTTTCATAAAGTGTCAGTGTGTAAAAGTGATTTACACTTGCCCCGAAAAAAAAAAAGAGCAGTAAGTGTGCTTTCAAATTGGCAAAGAAATTTCGTTTTGGGACTAATGTGAAAACATGACTGTGTGCATAGAAGAATTATAGGCAGAGATTTATTGCGTCTTGCTCTGGTGATTTCACAGTAGCATTAGATGGAAAGGGGGAGCGAATTATTGGGGGAAGAAGCAGAGGCTTAGCACACACCCATGTCCTTGCCGTGTATAGTCATGCACAGTATTTACAAGCCAGTGGGGTTTTCAGGTTTAAGTCTGTAATGCAAATACATTCAGCATCACTAAGGCTGGTTGCCCTTGCTGGAGTGTAGGCAGTCACAGAGAATGCACATGGTGGTGGTCTGAAAAAAAAACAGCTTGGACACGTGCAATTAAATAAATCAAAAATAGTGGTTTCATAATGTGTCAGTCTGTAAAAGTGATTTCAAATTGTAAAAAGAGATTTTCACTTGGCCCGAAAAAAAAAGAGCAGTAAGTGTGCTTTGAAATTGGCAAAGAAATTTCGTTTTGGCACTAATGTGAAAACATGACTCTGTGTGCATAGAAGAATTATAGGCAGAGATTTATTGCGTCTTGCTCTGGTGATTTCACAGTTGCATTAGATGGAAAGGGGGAGCGAATTATTGGGGGAAGAAGCAGAGGCTTAGCACACACCCATGTCCTTGCCGTGTATAGTCATGCACAGTATTTACAAGCCAGTGGGGTTTTCAGGTTTAAGTCTGTAATGCAAATACATTCAGCATCACTAAGGCTGGTTGCCCTTGCTGGAGTGTAGGCAGTCACAGAGAATGCACATGGTGGTGGTCTGAAAAAAAAACAGCTTGGACACGTGCAATTAAATAAATCAAAAATAGTGGTTTCATAATGTGTCAGTCTGTAAAAGTGATTTCAAATTGTAAAAAGAGATTTTCACTTGGCCCGAAAAAAAAAGAGCAGTAAGTGTGCTTTGAAATTGGCAAAGAAATTTCGTTTTGGCACTAATGTGAAAACATGACTCTGTGTGCATAGAAGAATTATAGGCAGAGATTTATTGCGTCTTGCTCTGGTGATTTCACAGTTGCATTAGATGGAAAGGGGGAGCGAATTATTGGGGGAAGAAGCAGAGGCTTAGCATACACCCATGTCCTTGCCGTGTATAGTCATGCACAGTATTTACAAGCCAGTGGGGTTTTCAGGTTTAAGTCTGTAATGCAAATACATTCAGCATCACTAAGGCTGGTTGCCCTTGCTGGAGTGTAGGCAGTCACAGAGAATGACATGGTGGTGGTCTGAAAAAAAAACAGCTTGGACACGTGCAATTAAATAAATCAAAAATAGTGGTTTCATAATGTGTCAGTCTGTAAAAGTGATTTCAAATTGTAAAAAGAGATTTTCACTTGGCCCGAAAAAAAAAAGAGCAGTAAGTGTGCTTTGAAATTGGCAAAGAAATTTCGTTTTGGCACTAATGTGAAAACATGACTCTGTGTGCATAGAAGAATTATAGGCAGAGATTTATTGCGTCTTGCTCTGGTGATTTCACAGTTGCATTAGATGGAAAGGGGGAGCGAATTATTGGGGGAAGAAGCAGAGGCTTAGCACACACCCATGTCCTTGCCGTGTATAGTCATGCACAGTATTTACAAGCCAGTGGGGTTTTCAGGTTTAAGTCTGTAATGCAAATACATTCAGCATCACTAAGGCTGGTTGCCCTTGCTGGAGTGTAGGCAGTCACAGAGAATGCACATGGTGGTGGTCTGAAAAAAAAACAGCTTGGACACGTGCAATTAAATAAATCAAAAATAGTGGTTTCATAATGTGTCAGTCTGTAAAAGTGATTTCAAATTGTAAAAAGAGATTTTCACTTGGCCCGAAAAAAAAAAGAGCAGTAAGTGTGCTTTGAAATTGGCAAAGAAATTTCGTTTTGGCACTAATGTGAAAACATGACTCTGTGTGCATAGAAGAATTATAGGCAGAGATTTATTGCGTCTTGCTCTGGTGATTTCACAGTTGCATTAGATGGAAAGGGGGAGCGAATTATTGGGGGAAGAAGCAGAGGCTTAGCACACACCCATGTCCTTGCCGTGTATAGTCATGCACAGTATTTACAAGCCAGTGGGGTTTTCAGGTTTAAGTCTGTAATGCAAATACATTCAGCATCACTAAGGCTGGTTGCCCTTGGTGGAGTGTAGGCAGTCACAGAGAATGCACATGGTGGTGGTCTGAAAAAAAAACAGCTTGGACACGTGCAATTAAATAAATCAAAAATAGTGGTTTCATAATGTGTCAGTCTGTAAAAGTGATTTCAAATTGTAAAAAGAGATTTTCACTTGGCCCGAAAAAAAAAAGAGCAGTAAGTGTGCTTTCAAATTGGCAAAGAAATTTCGTTTTGGGACTAATGTGAAAACATGACTCTGTGTGCATAGAAGAATTATAGGCAGAGATTTATTGCGTCTTGCTCTGGTGATTTCACAGTTGCATTAGATGGAAAGGGGGAGCGAATTATTGGGGGAAGAAGCAGAGGCTTAGCACACACCCATGTCCTTGCCGTGTATAGTCATGCACAGTATTTACAAGCCAGTGGGGTTTTCAGGTTTAAGTCTGTAATGCAAATACATTCAGCATCACTAAGGCTGGTTGCCCTTGGTGGAGTGTAGGCAGTCACAGAGAATGCACATGGTGGTGGTCTGAAAAAAAAACAGCTTGGACACGTGCAATTAAATAAATCAAAAATAGTGGTTTCATAATGTGTCAGTCTGTAAAAGTGATTTCAAATTGTAAAAAGAGATTTTCACTTGGCCCGAAAAAAAAAGAGCAGTAAGTGTGCTTTGAAATTGGCAAAGAAATTTCGTTTTGGCACTAATGTGAAAACATGACTCTGTGTGCATAGAAGAATTATAGGCAGAGATTTATTGCGTCTTGCTCTGGTGATTTCACAGTTGCATTAGATGGAAAGGGGGAGCGAATTATTGGGGGAAGAAGCAGAGGCTTAGCACACACCCATGTCCTTGCCGTGTATAGTCATGCACAGTATTTACAAGCCAGTGGGGTTTTCAGGTTTAAGTCTGTAATGCAAATACATTCAGCATCACTAAGGCTGGTTGCCCTTGGTGGAGTGTAGGCAGTCACAGAGAATGCACATGGTGGTGGTCTGAAAAAAAACCAGCTTGGACACGTGCAATTAAATAAATCAAAAATAGTGGTTTCATAATGTGTCAGTCTGTAAAAGTGATTTCAAATTGTAAAAAGAGATTTTCACTTGGCCCAAAAAAAAAAGAGCAGTAAGTGTGCTTTGAAATTGGCAAAGAAATTTCGTTTTGGCACTAATGTGAAAACATGACTCTGTGTGCATAGAAGAATTATAGGCAGAGATTTATTGCGTCTTGCTCTGGTGATTTCACAGTTGCATTAGATGGAAAGGGGGAGCGAATTATTGGGGGAAGAAGCAGAGGCTTAGCACACACCCATGTCCTTGCCGTGTATAGTCATGCACAGTATTTACAAGCCAGTGGGGTTTTCAGGTTTAAGTCTGTAATGCAAATACATTCAGCATCACTAAGGTTGGTTGCCCTTGGTGGAGTGTAGGCAGTCACAGAGAATGCACATGGTGGTGGTCTGAAAAAAAAACAGCTTGAACACGTGCAATTAAATAAATCAAAAATAGTGGTTTCATAATGTGTCAGTCTGTAAAAGTGATTTCAAATTGTAAAAAGAGATTTTCACTTGGCCCGAAAAAAAAAGAGCAGTAAGTGTGCTTTGAAATTGGCAAAGAAATTTCGTTTTGGGACTAATGTGAAAACATGACTCTGTGTGCATAGAAGAATTATAGGCAGAGATTTATTGCGTCTTGCTCTGGTGATTTCACAGTTGCATTAGATGGAAAGGGGGAGCGAATTATTGGGGGAAGAAGCAGAGCCTTAGCACACACCCATGTCCTTGCCGTGTATAGTCATGCACAGTATTTACAAGCCAGTGGGGTTTTCAGGTTTAAGTCTGTAATGCAAATACATTCAGCATCACTAAGGCTGGTTGCCCTTGGTGGAGTGTAGGCAGTCACAGAGAATGCACATGGTGGTGGTCTGAAAAAAAAACAGCTTGGACACGTGCAATTAAATAAATCAAAAATAGTGGTTTCATAATGTGTCAGTCTGTAAAAGTGATTTCAAATTGTAAAAAGAGATTTTCACTTGGCCCGAAAAAAAAAAGAGCAGTAAGTGTGCTTTCAAATTGGCAAAGAAATTTCGTTTTGGGACTAATGTGAAAACATGACTCTGTGTGCATAGAAGAATTATAGGCAGAGATTTATTGCGTCTTGCTCTGGTGATTTCACAGTTGCATTAGATGGAAAGGGGGAGCGAATTATTGGGGGAAGAAGCAGAGGCTTAGCACACACCCATGTCCTTGCCGTGTATAGTCATGCACAGTATTTACAAGCCAGTGGGGTTTTCAGGTTTAAGTCTGTAATGCAAATACATTCAGCATCACTAAGGCTGGTTGCCCTTGGTGGAGTGTAGGCAGTCACAGAGAATGCACATGGTGGTGGTCTGAAAAAAAAACAGCTTGGACACGTGCAATTAAATAAATCAAAAATAGTGGTTTCATAATGTGTCAGTCTGTAAAAGTGATTTCAAATTGTAAAAAGAGATTTTCACTTGGCCCGAAAAAAAAAAGAGCAGTAAGTGTGCTTTCAAATTGGCAAAGAAATTTCGTTTTGGGACTAATGTGAAAACATGACTCTGTGTGCATAGAAGAATTATAGGCAGAGATTTATTGCGTCTTGCTCTGGTGATTTCACAGTTGCATTAGATGGAAAGGGGGAGCGAATTATTGGGGGAAGAAGCAGAGGCTTAGCACACACCCATGTCCTTGCCGTGTATAGTCATGCACAGTATTTACTTGCCAGTGGGGTTTTCAGGTTTAAGTCTGTAATGCAAATACATTCAGCATCACTAAGGTTGGTTGCCCTTGGTGGAGTGTAGGCAGTCACAGAGAATGCACATGGTGGTGGTCTGAAAAAAAAACAGCTTGAACACGTGCAATTAAATAAATCAAAAATAGTGGTTTCATAATGTGTCAGTCTGTAAAAGTGATTTCAAATTGTAAAAAGAGATTTTCACTTGGCCCGAAAAAAAAAGAGCAGTAAGTGTGCTTTGAAATTGGCAAAGAAATTTCGTTTTGGGACTAATGTGAAAACATGACTCTGTGTGCATAGAAGAATTATAGGCAGAGATTTATTGCGTCTTGCTCTGGTGATTTCACAGTTGCATTAGATGGAAAGGGGGAGCGAATTATTGGGGGAAGAAGCAGAGCCTTAGCACACACCCATGTCCTTGCCGTGTATAGTCATGCACAGTATTTACAAGCCAGTGGGGTTTTCAGGTTTAAGTCTGTAATGCAAATACATTCAGCATCACTAAGGCTGGTTGCCCTTGGTGGAGTGTAGGCAGTCACAGAGAATGCACATGGTGGTGGTCTGAAAAAAAACCAGCTTGGACACGTGCAATTAAATAAATCAAAAATAGTGGTTTCATAATGTGTCAGTCTGTAAAAGTGATTTCAAATTGTAAAAAGAGATTTTCACTTGGCCCGAAAAAAAAAAGAGCAGTAAGTGTGCTTTCAAATTGGCAAAGAAATTTCGTTTTGGGACTAATGTGAAAACATGACTCTGTGTGCATAGAAGAATTATAGGCAGAGATTTATTGCGTCTTGCTCTGGTGATTTCACAGTTGCATTAGATGGAAAGGGGGAGCGAATTATTGGGGGAAGAAGCAGAGGCTTAGCACACACCCATGTCCTTGCCGTGTATAGTCATGCACAGTATTTACAAGCCAGTGGGGTTTTCAGGTTTAAGTCTGTAATGCAAATACATTCAGCATCACTAAGGCTGGTTGCCCTTGGTGGAGTGTAGGCAGTCACAGAGAATGCACATGGTGGTGGTCTGAAAAAAAAACAGCTTGGACACGTGCAATTAAATAAATCAAAAATAGTGGTTTCATAATGTGTCAGTCTGTAAAAGTGATTTCAAATTGTAAAAAGAGATTTTCACTTGGCCCGAAAAAAAAAAGAGCAGTAAGTGTGCTTTCAAATTGGCAAAGAAATTTCGTTTTGGGACTAATGTGAAAACATGACTCTGTGTGCATAGAAGAATTATAGGCAGAGATTTATTGCGTCTTGCTCTGGTGATTTCACAGTTGCATTAGATGGAAAGGGGGAGCGAATTATTGGCGGAAGAAGCAGAGGCTTAGCACACACCCATGTCCTTGCCGTGTATAGTCATGCACAGTATTTACAAGCCAGTGGGGTTTTCAGGTTTAAGTCTGTAATGCAAATACATTCAGCATCACTAAGGCTGGTTGCCCTTGGTGGAGTGTAGCACTGTGGACATGGGCTTTTTAAAAAATCTGAAAAGTGGTTTCATAATGTGACAGTTTGTAAAAGAGATTTTCACTTGCCCAAAAAAAAGAGCAGTTTGTGTGCATTCAAATTGGCAAAGAAATTTCGTTTTGTGACTATTGTGAAAAGAAATGTAGTAATATATTTAAATACAATAACAGATTTTTTTTTTAGTTTTTTTCAGGTATTGCTGAAGAACAGTGAACAAAATTTAAGATGCCTACAAAATCTCGAGTTCAAAAAACGCTAAAAAAAAAACTATATTTGAAGACAACTGGAGGACCAAAGTTAGTAGAAGATGCTGATGTTGGGAAAAAGAAAAAATCTTCTGGTAAGCAAAAAAAACTATTTCTAAACAAAATATTCAAAACAAAGAAAAATGTACAAAATGTCTGTTCTCGGAAAAATGTAACAAAACATAGAGAACAGCAAAAAATTGAGAATTTAGTTAATGCAAATATACCTTCTGCAATTGAAAAGTTTAACATAAACAGAAAAACAGCATTTAAAGAGATACGTAGAAAAATGTTTCAGAGAAGAGTTATGTCCAATTTGATAAAGGATATAAAGAAATATAAGCAAAAGGCTAAATATTACAAGAGAAAAAAAGAAATTGAAGCCATTGCAGCAAAAGCATTAGAATTAAAAAGGAAACTATTCATATTAATTTTGAATAGGATGCGTACATTAGATAAAATGGTTAATGTACTGAAATCACAAAGCAAAAGCAAAAGAGTAGTGAACAGAACAAACTTTTGTAAAGTGTTTTTAGGAAAGTGGATGCATAGTTCAAGTAGTGAACCTTTTTTTAATGAAGAGAGCTATTTTCAAAGTAATAGTTTGCTGCATGCAGTTGACACCAGAGGTCGTTCATACGAAGTAAAAAATGGTTGCATAATGGAGAAGGAGATAATGGTTCCAAGAGATGAGGTACAAGTGATGGCAGATGAGGCAATGGGGAGACGTCCTAAAGCCCCAGTGTACACTTGGAATTGTAGTAGTATTTGCACTGTGCGTCAGGAATCTATTGACAGATTTCGAGAGTTTCTAAGAGAATATAGTAAAAAAAGTGTAAAACAAAAGATTAAGGTGCTTCAAAGTCTGGATCCATGCAGAGTGAGAGAGAATACTGGTTTGCAGGGTCATTCTCTTGCTTGTCTATCTAGAAAAGTGTGCAATAGTGTTTTCCATCATTTTAGGATGCTGGCTGTTCATCATACTGAAATGAGAAAGTTTGTGAGACGGTTGTATTTTGCCAAAAGTCCAGCAATAAAGTTAAATGAATTGAATAGGGCTCTGTTCCGAGGAACGGTATCAGATGTAGAGAAGGTTGTTGATGAAATTCAGTTTTGTTACTTTGGTCCTGAACAAAACAGTGCAGAGAAGGACACAGTAAATGAGGCAGAAGTGGAAGACAATGTAGAACCCTCTGTAAGTAACACATTTAATGATCATATAACAAAATTTGCAATAGTCTCTAATGAAAGACCAAATTTTACTTGTATTTGTTGCCGCAGAACTCATTATAGAAAACAAACTAGGAATGTTGATCTCTACAGAAAGAGTGAAAATGAAGATAATTATAAGTGGAAGGAATTTGCCACATATATATTTCTAGAAAATTGTTTTGAATTGGGTGAAGATCAGCGTATTTGTAAATACTGTTATAACAAGTTAGAGGAAAATAGAATGCCGACCAGAGCTGTACATAATAATTTAGAATTGGATGCTATTCCTGCTGAACTTTCTGAATTAAATACATATGAGTCTATACTCATTCAATGTGTTCATCCGTTCCAGACCATAGTACGTATGGAGCCCAAAACTGGTAAATTACCTCCTTCAGATTTACTGAGAGGTTTAAAAGGTAGAGTGGTGTATTTGCCCTTGGATTTGAAAAAAAATATGGAAACTATTGATGCGGATACTTTGGAAACTGAACCATTAATTATTCTGGTTAATGGTGTACCTACAAAGAATAAGAAGATTTGGCAGGAGCTGGTAGATGTGCGGAAAGTACAAAGAGCAAATTTGTATTTGAAAAAAAATAACAAATGGTATGAATCAATTTATATAGAAGAAGAAGAAGAAGAAGAAGATTTACAAGGAGACACAGAAACACCAACTGGACAAATTGAAAAAGTGGACAAGTCAAAGGAAGAAGAAATTTATGAACATTTTAGCATACATCCTCTCCATTCGAAAGAAGTTATGGGAGACAATATTGATCTGTTTCAGATGAAGAAAGCAAAAGGAAATCCCGTGAGTGTATGGGAGGAGAGCTTGGAAGCTCGATGTTTTCCCCAGCTGTTTCCTAAAGGAAAAGGAGGACGATACGATGAACGTCCAGAACAGATTCCAGCTTCAGAGTATCGAACTACAAGACTATATGCTGAAGATCCCAGATTTCGACAAAGTATTCCTTATTTGTTCCATCTTTTATTTGAAAGCGACTTGTCTGCACTGTCTTATGCAGTAAATCACATTTTAAAAAGTGGAGTACATTTACAAAATGTGTCTGCTAAGGATTTTATGGAGAAAGTGCAGCACCGAGATGATCATTTGGAAACACAACTGATCAATCTGATGGCTTGTCAGCGTGGGACAAATGAATATTGGTACCGACGCCATGGTGAACTAAAATGCATGTTACGCAATTTAGGAACACCAACATGGTTCCTTACCCTAAGCTGTGCCGAGTACGCTTGGGATGATTTACTGGATTTTCTACGAGAGGCCAATTCAAACATTAAAAACATCGAATACAAGACAGCAGGAGAACTGTGCTCATTGGATCCGGTTAATGTTTGCAGATATTTCAATCATAGATTTGAGGCTATGATGTCCTTCATCTGCAATAAAAAAAATCCACCCCTTGGAGAAGTAGTGGATTTCTTTTGGAGAAAAGAGTACCAGGCAAGAGGTGCTCCTCATATTCATATGCTGCTGTGGATCAAGGATGCCCCAAAGTTTGGAACAGATACTGATGAAGCAGTGTTATCTTACATTGAAGAATATGCAACATGTGCTATACCAAAAAGCACAGAAGAGAACAAGTTAAAGGAGCAAGTTCTACGTTTCCAAAGTCATCGGTGTGGAAAATACTGTCGACGGAAATACAAGAGCAAAGAAAAATACTACACTAAATGTCGATTTGGATTTCCTAGACCTGTTCTTTCAAATGGAAGAGTCAACAGTTTTATGTCAGCTGTGAGACATACTATCACAAGAAAATCACCTAAGAATACCTACAACCTTAAAAGAAAAGAAGAATCTAAAAATATAAATGACTACAACCCAGTCATTTTATCCATGTGGAACGCTAACATGGATATACAGTATGTTGCTGACAATTCCATTGCTGTTGCTCGATATGTAAGGTCTTACATTACGAAATCAGAAAAAACAGAATTGAAGGAAATGTGGGAAGAGATTTCTCACGAGAAGACTGTCAGTAAGAAGCTGTACAGTTTCAGTTTGAAGATGTTATCGCATCGAGAAATTGGATCCTACGAATGTTCAGATAGGTTATCTTCTGCAAGTCTCTACTCGAAGTCAAGAAGAATAATTTGGGCAAGTTTAGGCCTTGCAGCAATGAGAAATCGGGTACTGAAATCTGTTGGAGAAATTGAATATTTGGCTGAGAATGACCCAGAAAGTACAGATATATTGAAAACAAACATGCTGGACACATATTATCCCAAGAGAAGTCATCATCTGGAGAACATGTGTCTCTATGAAGTGTTACAGAACTACATTTATTCACGGAAAGCTGCAGAAGACATCAACAGTGGAAAATATAAAGTTGTTGGTGAAGAAGGATGTTTGGTGAAGCAAACCAAAGGAAGTTTGATAAATCACCGGAAGCTGAGTTGCGACACTACCGACAAGAAAGAATTTTACTACTTGGCTCTTTTACAGTTGTTTAAACCATGGCGTACAGAGGATGAACTACTGGGAGAATTCCAGAGCTATGAAGATTCTTTTAATGCTTGCAAAGACAGCATACAATGCAGTACATTCTCAACTTATCTGCAAATGTTAAATGAAGAAATTGAACAGGAAACTACAATTGCAGCAGAAATAGCTAGAGACAGTTCTCAGGACAGCCAAAGTTCAGGAACATACAGTCAAGATCCCCTAGGACAACCAATCGTTGAAAATGAAGCATCAATAGCCATGAATGAAGTGGAAACGGCTATGAATCAAGGTCAAGAAGAATTTATAGACTTAGAAAATTTGGAAAGACAACTGAATCAAGAGCAGCAACAAATTTATGAAGAGATCAAAAACAAAATTGATCACGGATTTCTACATATCAAAAAAGAGTGACATGCACATCATTTCATCCAATCAGGATGTATGTAAGCGGACAAGCTGGCACTGGAAAAAGTTTCCTAATTAAAGTCATCAGAAGCTACCTAAAGCAAAAAACGGATTCTACTTTGTCTTGTGTGGTTACTGCTCCAACTGGGTTAGCAGCATATAACATAAAAGGAATCACCTTACATCGTTTGCTAATGTTACCAGTGGAGCATGAGAACAAAATACAATTCAACAAGCTAACTGGAGAAGCATCCTTGGAAGTTTCAAGAGTATTGAAGAAGATGCAAGTTCTCATTATTGATGAGGTGAGCATGGTATCAAACTTAATGCTTGCCTTTGTGCATTTAAGAATGCAGCAAATTTTGAAGACAGACTATGACGTGTTATTTGGTGGAAAACACGTCATAGTTTTTGGGGATCTTTTGCAACTTACTCCAGTTAAAGGACAACCAGTGTTTAATACTGTGACACATGAAGACACGAAGAAGTCATTGGGAAGCATTGGAAATACAAATATTTGGTCCTTCTTTGAGTACAAGGAACTTACAACTAATATGAGGCAAGCAAACGATGAAGAATATGGAAGTATTCTGAAAGATATCAGGATTGGAATACTCACAGAAGTTGGGAAAAAAGCATTACAGAGTCGGCTGCTACATAATTTATTTCCAAAGGAAGAAATAGTTGCAGAGAAAATATACAAGAATATTGCAGAAAACAAAAGTGTCATCTGCTTAATGCCAACTCTACGTGAATGCTCAATATTCAATGAGGAGCTTTTGAAATTGGAAAAGGAAGAGATCAGGAAATTGGAAGCAGTGGACAAAATTGAGGATGGAAGAATTACTGTCACAGTAACAGGCAAAATGAAAAATAAATTGGACTCACTAGAGAAGAACATCTCCAAAACAGCTGGATTAGAAAAAAATCTATATGTTTGCATGAACTGTAGAGTATTTTTAAGAAGAAATTTGGATGTTGAAAAAGGTTTAGTTAATGGAGCGATGGGAAGAGTTGTGGGTTTTATTAATTATCAGAAAAAAGAAGGAGTTGAATGTTTAAAAATAAAATTTGATCAGATAGAAGAAGTTAAAGATATTTGTCGTTGTTCAGTTCGTTTCATGCTTGTGAAAGACTTGTATGTACGTAGGAAGCAGTTTCCGTTTTCTCTAGCATATGCTGTAACTATTCACAAGTCTCAAGGATTGACTGTAGATTGTGCTTTTGTGAACATTGGTTCAACTGTGTTCAAAGAAGGTATGGCATATGTAGCTTTGTCACGAGTGAAAACATTATCTGGTTTATTCATGATAGACTTTGATGACTCAAAAGTTAGTGCTGATACAAACTGTGTAAAGGAGTATAATAGATTAAGAAGAAGCTATGCTCCTCATTTAGGTCAGTATCCTGTGTTGGAGAAACGTGTAGTTTCTCGTAAAAGGAGAAATGAGAATATCTGTAATGAAGATGTAGAGAGGAGGAAAAAAAAGAGGAGTGATGTAATTGCAAGCAAAAAGAAAAAGGAAAATGAAGAACAGGTTGTAGGATGTCATTTTGAAAATAGCTCTGGTGTCAACTGCTACGCAAATGTAGTGCTGAATGTTGCATTTTATCTGGAAAGTTTGCAAGAGCAGATAATAGTAAATCAGGGAAAAAGATTCTGTTCAGAGCTGAGTCTCCTTTTTCAAAAGCTGAGTAAAGATAAAACTCAAATAGAAAGTGCTACTGACATTAGAAAACTTTTAGATGTATGTTCAGGACGAACACAGTTTTCTCAAAATGAACAGCAAGATGCACACGAATTTTTGATGTATTTTCTTCAGGTAGTGGAAGAAGAAGGAGTTCCCATTGACATTTTTTTTGGTCTCTCTTATAAATGGGAACATAGTTGTGATAATTGTTATAATATATGTGGCTCTATTGTTGATAATGAAAGGTTTATTTATTTGACATTGCCAGAGAGTAAAACAGTCACTTTTGCAAAATTAGTTAAAGATGCTAATCATAGCATGAAATGTGGTGAGTGTAATTCTGACATGTTATCAACATTAATTTTAAGGGAATACGGACAGTATGTAATTTTAATGATGCAACGATGTAGAGCTGATGGATCAAAATTGGATACTTTAATAAAGAAGTTTACAGGACAGCAATTATCAATTTCAGGAAAAACTTTTGTAACTGTTGCAATAATTTTCCATGATGGACCTACTGTTACTTCTGGACATTACACAGTTTATCTAAAATGTGCAAAAGGCTGGACACTGTGTAATGATTCCCAATTGATTTTCAAACAACGTTTGCCTTTTGATTTAGCAAATTCCTATCTAATCTTCCTGAAACCTAAATTTTAGAGAGACTTGGCAAGATCTGGACAAAATAATTTTACCATTTTACTGGATTACCATTGCAATTTTGTAGAAAAAATATTTTTAAAATTATCATTTGGCCTAAAGGAAAGATAACCAATTGTAATGTGGACTTTTTTAATTTTTAATGCAATTTTGAAAAACCAATAATTTAGAGATAATCGGTAACTTCTGCACATTTTAAATTTTGGAATGCTATTGAACTGCCATTGGAAATTTTTTCAAAAATGATTTAAAAAATTACTATTTGGCCATGTGGAAAAGTAAGCAATTCTATTGTGGACTAAATAAATTATTCAAAAAATTTTCGTGAACCAAAATGTTACAGAGAATCGGTGAGATCTGGACAGATTAAACTTTAGAATTTTAATGGATTTCCCTTGGAAATGTATTCCAGGAAAAAAAAAAAAATACTATTTGGCCTAAAGGAAATAAAATCAGATGTATTTTGGAGTTATTTGAGATATAATATTGTGATTATACTTCTCAAACAAACATATCAGACGGTATTTTAAAGAAAAAAGTATTGTTTTTAGATGATATTTTTTTAGAATAATATGCATTTCTGTAATGATAAGTTTAAGTGAGAAGAGATTCTGGGCTTTTTTAATACAATCTTTGAGATTGTTAATTTTTTTTGCCCGCTGTAAAATGATGAATGCAATTGCTTTCACAATTTATAGTGAAATGCAATATATTCTGAAAACAGCAAAAATAAGGCAAAAATATTTTTTGGTAAAAAATGTAAATATGTGTACTGTATTATAAAATGGTTTAAAAATATTAATACTTTTTTCTTTATTTTCAGATCGATATAGAAAATTTTCGGAAACTACAACCATTTTAAAAACTATTTTTTAAAAAAACAAATGAATAAATATTTTTTTGAGTGAGTATGGTAAGTCAATAATAATAATTGTAGTCTCTCAAGGACCTTGTAATGTGATAAATGATTTTTAGTGTTTTTTTTAAAAAATAAAAAAAAGGTACGCTTACCGTACGCGTACGGTAAAAAAAAAAAAAAAAAAGTTTTTAAAAACATGTAAAAAAAAGATGAAAGATAAGGTTGGCTCTTAAAAGAACCGTTGTGTTCATGCAGGGACAGAGGAAAGGAAGCATGGGAAAATCATTCATAGCTACAAATGTGCTGATCTATTTTGTTGTTCACTAGGGAAACACTGGTCTCCCTATGACAAATTAGACCTTTACAAAATGTGCAATGAATATCAACCTTCCGAAATCGAGGGTTCATTTCCAGATGGCCAGCAAAAGGAGATTCTCCCCCCACAGATGAAGGGCTCACCTGACTTGCAGAAGAAGGAGTAAGCCCTGCAGGTGATGGTCCAGGCTGAGCTGCTGTGGATGTACTGGCTCGTCTTTCTGAAGAGTTACCTCCAAAAAGATGACCATGTGTCCTTCTGTGTACATCCTGGAGGTGTCTCTTCATGGTGTGATTCCCAAAGGAATACTTCCTGTTAGGATTACCTCTAGAAAGTACACGCTGACACAGCTTGCAAGTAACTAAGGGTGCATTCACCTTTTGCTGGCCTTCTGGAAAAGTAAAATAATCCCAAACATAAGAAGGCTTTTGTTTCCTCGATCTCTGCCTCAAGACAGTGCTGCTGGTGCTAGCCTCACTCTCAGAAGAGCTCTGCTGTTCTGCCATCGTATCCCAAAGACAAACCAGCTCCTTCTCCCAAGGGATCACAAGCAGAAATGAGGGGAATGGGTGTGGTGTAGGAGAGTTCTAGAACTGAAAGTAGTTTCAACCAATCAAAAGTTGTGTTTCAAGATCACATGACCTACCGTACGCTTACGGTACGCTTACGGTACGCTTACGGCAAAAAGTACGCGTGCGCGTAAAAAAGACACGCGCTTCCGCGCATGCGCATAACAGTCACTCCCCGGCACTTCCGAGTAACGTGCGCGTGTGGCGTAAGCGCGCACGCGTCCCACGCGCAGTACGCGCGGCTACGCAAAGTACGTAACTATACGCAAGCAGCGTAGATAGATTACGGACGTTGCGTAAACCGTACGCTTACCGTGAGCTTACGGTACGCGTACAATAAAAAAAAAACAAAAAAAAAAATCTGGAAATAAATTTTACATGTTTATTTTAAAAAATATATATAAAAAAAATATTTAAGGATTTTAAAAATTTAAGCATAGTCTTTATAAAAGGTAAGAAAATTAAATTAAAAATATGTTTGAAAAAAATGAAGAATAAAAAAAAAAAATAGCATTTAAAAAACCTTGCAAATTCACTGAAAAAACCATGGGTTTCACACACGTTATAGTTAGGAATTAGCATTTAAAAAACCTTGCAAATTCACTGAAAAAACCATGGGTTTCACACACGTTATAGTTAGGAATTAGCATTTAAAAAACCTTAGAAATTCACTGAAAAAACCATAGGTTTCACACACGTTATAGTTAGGAATTAGCATTTAAAAAACCTTAGAAATTCAGTGAAAAAACCATAGGTTTCACACATGTTATAGTTAGCTGGACATTTTACTCGTAAAAAACCAATGAAATTGCCCCGTTATAGTTAGTTCAGCTAACTATAACTCGTGCGCCCGCAATGCACTGCTGATGACGTCACATATTACATCACTCATGACATGGTCAGTGACATCACTCATGACATCACTGATGACATCTCAAATGACATCACTGATGACATCACTGATGACATCATCCTTGTGATAGAGTGGCAGACCTCCTCTCACCTTAATATAAGCTTTGATACACACATTCAAAAATAGAGACTAAAAATTTCAAAACAATGGACATACCAATACCAGTTACAACAACCTCTTCAGTAATTCTAAGATCCATATACACATCCACTCATTCACCAACAGTCCTATACAGTCACTCATACATGTACTCACTCATCATATGTACTCATACACCTATACATCCTGTTACATAATGCCACTCATCCATAGAGTTACTCACACACATAGTCACTCATGCTAATAAAGAATCAAACATACATTCACCTGCATATACAGTTATACACACACCACCACACTTACTTCTACGGAAACTTACACATACTTAGTCTTTTAAACAATCACTTATAGAAACACATACTTATTCATACAGGAACTCTTTCAATCTCTCCCTCTCACATATACTCACATATATACACCAATAGTCACATATACTAGTTTAAAACATATGTAGTTACTCCTGAAGACACTATTGAGACAGTCTTTCACTCACTAACACACCCATACACACACTCATCCACCCATACAGTCCTGCACACATGCTGTCTTCAACACATACAAACAGTGAGTCACTCATTCATGCACCTATGCACTACGTAATACCCCCCACCGAACCATACAGACACTCAGACTGATACTCAAAAAAACAACTAATAACCTATATAGACACCCATGTAGCTACTCACCAACCCATGCAGCCACTTATACACAAAGTGAGAGATACACTTAATCAGTCAGTTACACAATCAATTTTTCAAAAACAAATCATCCATTTAGACACTTATATACCCATTTATTCTTCCATCGACCTTGAGATATACATATATAAAACATATTTAATTTTCAGAAAAACACACATTCACTGGATGATGTCATCAGTGATGTCATTTGAGATGTCATCAGTGATGTCATGAGTGATGTCACTGACCATGTCATGAGTGATGTAATATGTGACGTCATCAGCAGTGCATTGCGGGCACGCGAGTTATAGTTAGCTGAACTAACTATAACGGGGCAATTTCATTGGTTTTTTACGAGTAAAATGTCCAACTAACTATAACATGTGTGAAACCTATGGTTTTTTCACTGAATTTCTAAGGTTTTTTAAATGCTAATTCCTAACTATAACGTGTGTGAAACCTATGGTTTTTTCAGTGAATATATATATATATATATATATATATATATATATATATATATATATATATATATATATATACATATATATATATATTATCTACTGGTGGTCGCCAGTAGATACTTATAGTTACAACCTAGTTTCCATAGGAAATCTCAAAATTCTATTTTGAATAACTTTGGCGCCGGTTGACGAATCCTCGCGAAATTTTCAAAACTAATGGGCGCTCCGTTCAGCTCCTACCCTGAAAGTCTAGGGGTGATTCGTCAAGCGGGGGCCGAGAAAAAGGGGTGGTCCCAAAACGCGTTTTCCCCATGCATTTTTCCATAGGACCTTTAGTCGCAGCTACAGCCCGAACGGCTGAACAGAATTACGTGAAATTTGGCAGAGAGGTAGCCATAAGGTCAAGGAAGTGCCTTTTTCAGGTCTGGTGTAAATCTGTTCAGTATTTCCTGAGAAAATAGCATTTAAAAGCATATCAATATCTATACGCGCGCACCGTGCGCGCACCGTGCGTGCACCCTGCCGTGCGCGAGCGCAATTCTGATTGGTTGTTAGATGTCGGTAAACATTTGAATCGGTCGAAACCAGGAAGTGTCGGCTGCCATTTTGTCTCTCGCAGTCTGAGGGGGTGAAAAAAAAAGGTGGAGAACGTGAAAAGGGGGCAGAGTGGACAGTTTCTGACCCCCTAGCCTTGGACAGGGGGTCACAGAAGGACCCCCAAGGGCGAAAAAACAATTTTTATTTTTTTTAAAAATTGCGAGGTGCGCGCATCGGTGCACGCACGGCGAACCGTGGGTGCTCGGTGCGCAAAGCGCACCGAGCGCCCACAGCGCGCGCACGGTGCGCGAAGGGCACCGTGAAAAACCTGAAAAAAAAAAAATGTAATAAGTACATAACTTAGCATTTAAAAAACCGTACAAATTCACTGAAAAAACCATAGGTTTCACACACGTTATAGTTACGAATTCGAATTTAAAAAACCTTGCAAATTCACTTAAAAAACCATAGGTTTCACACAAGTTATAGTTAGCTGGACATTCTACTCGTAAAAAACCAATGAAATTCACCCGTTATAGTTAGTGCAGGCAACTATAACTCACGCGACCGCAATCCTCTGCTGATGACATCATTGCGGTCGCGTGAGTTATAGTTGCCTGCACTAACTATAACGGGTGAATTTCATTGGTTTTTTACGAGTGAAATGTCTAGCTAACTATAACATGTGTGAAACCTATGGTTTTTTAAGTGAATATATATATATATATATATATCAGCCAACTTTTCTTGCTCGGTTACAATCACCGCACCACCTGAACAAAGGGCGCGTCGTCCGTCCGGATCATCCGGGCTCGATCCGTATGAAATGCTCCAAATTACCAATACTGGAAAGTAAAGGATGACGACGCCGTGTCTTGCATAAATTCAAAATTTAATGCTCAGCTGTTGGACGCGTTTCGCCTGTCCCGCAGGCTTGTTCACCAACACGGCGTCGTCATCCTTTACTTTCCAGTATTGGTAATTTGGAGCATATATATATATATATATATATATATATATATATATATATATATATATATATATATATATATATATATATATATCCAAATCATGCAGGATACCCATTCGAAGAAAGCCACTGGAATATGAATATTTCACTAATTTTAATGGCAGCACGCTGACAGCATAAATGAACAGCAAATAACTCCAACAATTCGTGCACCAAACGCGTTTCGAGAGCTCCCTGCTCTTTTCTTCAGTGGTGTTCGGTTGACTGAGAACAAGCGCCAGTGCACACGCACAGTCTATATGCATCACCTGCCTGGAAAGGCGTGGTCAACTGCACGGCCTTCTGGATAATGCAGTTCAAATCAAATCCGCAGTGGGTGCGCTTTTCATTCAGAAGTTAAAACCATTGTTATTGTCCCAAGTGGGTCGAAGTCACTTAAAATTCAGTCAGCTGCCCTGCTTCATTGCTGACATGGTGAAAAGAGCGGGCGCTACCCCGCATTAGCGCCAGCTCACCTTCCTTCCCAAATGCAAGACGCCAGTAGGAGCCTGGCAGGACCCGCTGATCAGCGGTGGGCTATCTTCGCGACCGGGAACAGCCGCCTGTAAATCCAAATCATGCAGGATACCCATTCGAAGAAAGCCACTGGAATATGAATATTTCACTAATTCTAATGGCAGCACGCTGACAGCATAAATGAACAGCAAATAACTCCAACAATTCGTGCACCAAACGTGTTTCGAGAGCTCCCTGCTCTCTTCTTCAGTGGTGTTCGGTTGACTGAGCAAAAGCACCAGTGTACACGCACAGTCTATATGCATCACCTGCCTGGAAAGGCGTGGTCAACTGCACAGCCTTCTGGATAATGCAGTTCAAATCAAATCCGCAGTGGGTGCGCTTTTCATTCAGAAGTTAAAACCATTGTTATTGTCCCAAGTGGGTTGAAGTCACTTAAAATTCATTCAGCTGCCCTGCTTCATTGCTGACATGGTGAAATATATATATTCACTGAAAAAAACATCGGTTTCAGGGAGTTAGAAATTAGCATTTAAAAAACCTTAGAAATTCACTGAAAAAGACACATCTTTCAGGGTCGTTATAGTTAGTTGGACATTTTACTCATACAAAACCAGAGAAATTTGGCCGCTATGACGTCTCAAATTTCCACGCGGTGCCTGCCACCTTGTGCATGGAAATGTAGGATGGTACTCCACCAGTGCACAACTGGCTCCCCCACCACTGAGGGAGTCCGTAACAGGCCCCCCGAAGCCAGCCTCCGCCAGCCTTACCATGGCGGTTCCAACCCCCTCGGAAGGCTGGCTGACGCCAACATTGTGATCGGGCGGGCGGTGCCTGCTAGCCACGGCCACAATATCCCCGGTCTGAACCGCGCCGCCAGGCAATCGCAATGATTGCCTGTGGCGGAAGCATGGCGGGCTCTCTTTGCGCCCACCACGCTTGTGGAATGATTCCCCCCGCCATCCTAATGTGGTGGGGGAAATGAGAGCCAGTTGGCAGAAAGACCGCCACCGTTGGCCCTCCGCCATCGTAATGAGCCCCTAATAGAGGTGCAAAAAAATGCAAGAGGGGTGCAGAAAGAGGTATGGGAGATGCACAAATTGGCGCAAGAGGTACAGAAAGGGGCAGGAGGGGGGCAGAAAGAAGGAAGAGAAGTGCAGAAAGAATCAACAGAGGTGCTGAAAGAGGTGCGAAGGGTGCAGAAAGAGGCAAGAGAAGTGCAGAAAGAAGCAACAGAGGTACAGAAAGAAGCAAGAGGGGTGCAGAAACAGGCCGGAAAAGTACAGGTAGAGGCAAGGGTGCAAAAAGAGGCAAGAGAGGTTCAGAATGAGGGAAGAGGAGTGCAGAAAGAGGCAAGAGGGGTGCAGAACGAAGCAAGTGAGGTACAAAAAGAGGCAACTGGGGTGCAGAAAGACGCAAGAGAAGTGCAGCAACAAGCAAGAGAAGTGCAGAAAGAGGCTAGAGAATTGCTGAAAGAAGCTACAGAGGTGTAGAAAGAAGCAAGAGGAGTGCAGAAAGAGGCAAGAAAGGTACAGAAAGAGGCAGGAGGGTACAGAAATAAAGAAGAGAAGTACAAAAAGAGGCAAGAGAATTGCTGAAAGAAGCAACCGAGGTATAGAAAGAAGCAAGAAAAGTGCAGAAAGAGGCAAGTAAGGTACAGAAAGAAGCAAGAGCGGTGCAGAAAGAACCAACAGAGGTGCACAAAGAGGCAAGACAAGTACAGAAAGAGACAGGAGGGGTGCAGAAAGAAGAAAGTGAAGTGCAAAAAAGCAACAGAGGTGCTGAAAGAGGCAATAGAGGCGCAGAAACAGGCAGGAAAGGTGCAGAAAGAGGGAACAGGGGTGTAGATAGAGGCAAGAGAGGTACAGAAAAAAGCAACAGAGGTGCTGAAAGAGGGAAGTGAGGTGCAGAAAGAGGCAATAGAAGTGCAGAAAGAAGCAAGAGAGGTGCAGAAAGAGGGAAGACGAGTGCAGAAAGAGACAACAGGGGTGCAGAAGGAAGCAATAGAGGTGCAGAAAGAGGCATTAGAAGTGCAGAAAGAGGCAAGTGAGGTGCAGAAGGAGGCAAGATAACTGCAAAAAGAGGCAAGAGAGTTGCAGAAAATGGCAAGAGAACAGCAGAAAGAGGGATGCAAAAAAGGGAAGAAGGGTACAGAAAGAGGCAAGAGAGGTACAGAAAGAGAGAAGACTAGTGCAGAAAGAGACTACAGGGATGCAGAAAGAGACAACAGGGGTGCAGAAAGAAGCAAGAGAGGTGCAGAAAGAAGCAATAGAAGTGCAGAAAGAGGCAAGTGAGCTGCAGAGGGAGGCAAAAGAACTGCAGAAAGAGGTAAGAGATTTGCAGATAAAGGCAAAAGGGGTGCAGAAAGAGGGAACAGGTATGCAGACAGAGACAAAAGAGGTGCAGAAAGAAGCATGAGCAGTGCAGAAAGAACCAACAGAGGTGCAAAAAGAAGCAAGAGGGGTGCAGAAATAAGCAGGAGAGGAGGTGCACAATGAGGCAAGACAAGTACAGAAAGAGGCAGGAGGGGTGCAGAAAGAAGGAAGAGAAGTGCAGAAAGAAGCAACAGAGTTGCTGAAAGAGGAGCAAAGGGTGCAGGAGGAGCAAGAGAGGTCCAGAAAGAAGCAACAGAGGTACAGAAAGAGGCAAGAAAGATACAGAAACAGGTAGGAAAGGTACAGAAAGAAGGAATGGGGGTGCAGAAAAATGCAAGACAGGTGCAGAAAGAGAAAAAAGAAGTGCAAAAAGAGGCAAGAGGGGTGCAGAAAGAAGCAATGGAGGTGCAGAAAGAGGCAACAAAGGTGAAGAAAGACGCAAGAGAGATGCAGAAACAAGTAAGAGAAGTGCAGAAATAGGCAAGAGAATTGCTGAATGAAGCAATAGAGGTGTGGAAAAAAGCAAGAGAAGTAGAGAAAGAGGCAAGTGAGGTGCAGAAAGAGGCAAGAGTGGTGCAGAAAATGGCAAGAGAACAGTAGAAAGAGGGATTCAAAAAATAGAAAAAGAGTGCAGAAAGAAGCAAGAAAAGTACAGAAAGAAGCAAGAGAGGTGCAGGAAGATGGAAGACAAGTGCAGAAAGAGAGAACAGGGATGCAGAAAGAGACAACAAGGGTGCAGAAAGAAGCAAGAGAGTTGCAGAAACAGGCAATAGAAGTGCAGAAAGAGGCAAGAGAGGTGCAGAAGGAGGCAAGAGAACTGCAGAAAGAGGCAAGAGAGTTACAGAAACAGGCATAAGGGGTGCAGAAAGAGGGACAGGTTTGCAGACAGAGGTGATAGAGTTGCAGAAAGAGGGAAGAGGGGGTACAGAAAGGGGCAAGAATGATGCAGAAATTTGCAAAAGAGGGACAGAAAGAAGCAAGAGCAGTGCAGAAAGAACCATCAGAGGTGCAAAAAGAGGCATGAGGGGTGCAGAAATAAGTAGGAGAGGTGTACAAAGAGGCAAGACAAGTACAGAAAAAGGCAGGAGGGGTACAGAAAGAAGGAAGAGAAGTGCAGAAAGAAGCAACAGAGGTGCTGAAAGAGGCGCGAAGGTTGCATAAAGAGCAAGAGAAGTACAGAAAGAAGCAACAGAGGTACAGGAAGAGGCAAGAGGCAAGAAAGGTTCAGAAACAGGAAGGAAAGGTACAGAAAGAGGGAACAAGGGTGCAAAAAGAGACAAGTGAGGTGAAGATAGAGGGAACAGGGGTACAGAAAGAGGTAAGAGGGATACTCACAAGCTAAGCACAGAGAGAAAAACCCCAACAACCTGAAGGAAATTACAACCATTCCCTCAGGGCAGGGCTCTATCTCAGATAACCATACCAAGAAGATCACATGTCTACTTATAAACTGCTGCTCAGCAATAAAACATGCCACTGACATTGCTGACCTAATCCTGAATCAAGACATTGACATTTCCATCTTAACTGAATCATGGCTATCTGAATCATCCTCCCCATGCCTAGACCTACTTGTTCCACCAAACTATAACACCATAAGGCTAGATAGGTTAAACCAAACTGGGGTAGGTGTAGCCTGTATCTACAAAACAGACTTCACCATCTCCAAAGTTATCGCAGATCCCATGGAATCATGTGAATACTTAGGGCTCTCTGTACGATTTACAGACAACCAACTTTACAGATTTCACGCATTCTACCAACCCGCAGGTAAAAACTTGATGTTCATAGACCAACTAATGGAAATTATTACAGCAAACTCAGAACCTCATGCCAACGATATTTTCCTAGGAGACCTCAACCTTCACTGGAATGACAGCAATGATAATCAAATCAATATTCTTAAAGAATTCCTCACCGACCCCGCACTAGTGCAAGCCTGTACCCTGCCAACCCACTCCAAAGGGGCTACTTTACATTGGATCATATCCAAAGAAAACATGGTCCACTCTGTCTCAATCTACCCTTGTGACTGGTCTGATCAACACATCATCACGTTCCAAGTTCCATCCACTAAAAATACATCAAACACACAAACAGTTAAACCCAAGCATTGGGCTAGAGACACAAAAGGTCTAAACCCTGACAGTTTAGCTTTACAAGCAAGAATGAACTTCAACCAGCGAGCAGACAAAGCACTATAATCATACAATTTCAAAAATATTGGACAATATAGCCCTTCTTAAATTGAAAAGAATTCAAGTCAAGGATAATAACCCATGGTTCAATTGTGCACTGAATGAGGAAAGACGAAAACTCAGACTTACGGAACGGATTTGGAGACAAAATCCATCATCCCTCCACCTAAAACAATTAAGAAAGTCCAGAAAAAACAACAATAAAAGTGTACCTAAATCAAAAAAAATAATTTTGTACAAATGAGTTTGATAACGCAAAAAACAGGCCAAGAAAACTCTTCGATCTACTAAAAGATCAATCAAACAAATTAGCCCAATCCTCACTACTAACGGCTAAATCGGATTTGAACTGTGAAGACTTCTCAACTTTCTTTACCAACAAAGCTGGCTCACTGGAGATAGAACTCAAGAATACCGCTGACAAAGCCTTGAGTATCAGGAATATTCAATGGGAGAATACAGACACACCTGCACAAGCAACACCCAAAAACAATGCTCACTGGTCAGATTTCAAACTATACGACCAACATGACATTACCAAAACCTTACTATGTCTGAAACCCAATAACCACTACAATGACCCTCTTCCTGCTAAATGTTGGTCCTCATTCAACCACATGGTCATTCCCTACTGGACCAAGATAATTAATGAATCACTAGCCCAAGGATCTTTCCCGAATTGTCTAAAAACAGGCCAGGTCATCCCTCTTTTTAAAAACACCTACTGAGAACCCTTTCGGGGTCAACAACAACTGAATTAACACATTACCGAATTTAAGTTACTGAATGACTACCAATCAGGGTTCAGATCAGACCACAGTACAGAAACAGCAATCCTAAAAATAGTAGATGACGCTCTGCTTGCTCTAGACCATAATGAAACCTGTCTCTTGGTCCTTCTTGACTTATCATCCGCATTTGACACGGTAAACCATCCCAAACTATTAGACCATCTCGAAAATAGGATGGGCTTATCAGGAACAGTCTTGAAATGGTTCTATTCCTTCCTAGAGAACAGATCGCAAAGATTCCTAGTGAACAAGGAGCTTTCCCTTCCATCCCCTATTCAGATTGGGGTCCCACAAGGATCATCTCTATCCCCTTCACTATTCAACCTGTACATTGAACCACTAACAGATGTACTACAGCAGGCTAACATCTCCTTCCACATGTATGCAGACGACACCCAACTGTATATGAAGCTCACATCATCAGAAGAGATCATCATAATGAACCAAGCACTAATTAGAACTGTTGAATGGCTAGGTGACAACCATCTGCAGCTCAACACAAAGAAATCAGTATTCCTCTTGATCTCCCCGCCCAAAAACGCAACCAGGACTAAGGAATGGACCAAGATGATCACTGCGCTTAATGGATCCCCAATTCTAGTAGACTCTACCAAATCTCTTGGAATCACTCTGGATAAAGAACTAAACATGCGAACCCACATAAATGCTATGGCCAAATCTGTTTGTTTCCATTTGAGCTACCTCAAAACATTGAAGCCGTTCATCGAATCAGATGATCTCAAAATGGCAGTCCAGGCACTGGTGATATCAAGAATTGAGTATGGATGCACCACCCTCTCAGGGCTCCCTAAGATCTCTACAGCCCCCCTAAAGCATGTCTCAATACAGCAGCCAGACTTATAACGGGATCAAAACATTTGACCACATATCTCCACACCTAAAAGCGCTCAATTGGCTACTATACGAGGCAAGAATACAATTCAAGATTACCTGTATCACTCACAAGGCAATAAACCACAAAACTCTACGTTACCTGGCCCAGACAATCACGCTATCGGGAGGCAGTAGACCCTTCTGAGGATCTAAAGATTTTTTGCTAAAACCAGCATTCTTCCATAAGAAGAGATCATACAACAGAGCATTCACGGGAGCTGCACCAAGGATCTGGAATTCGCTGCCACCAAATATTAGGAGAATCACATATGGTCCACGATTCAAAAAAGAGACCAAGGCCTTTCTGATGGGTAAATTTCTACCATAACTAATTCTAGGCTACAATAAGACTATACTGAACAATATACCTCGAACAATATATATCTGTTTTATAGTAGCAATATTATAACCATCGTAGACAGTTAGGATATCAGGAATGAACCTATTTTTGTACAAAAGAATGTGTATAACATGTTTTACTTTTACCAAATGATTTCCTTATTCTTCAATACGTGACAGATTGGACATTGGTTAACATCTGACATACTATTGAAAACGTTTTTCACGCTTATATGTAAAGAAATGAATATCCTCTGATTATAAAGGGGTGTTGATGTAAAGTGCTCTGACACTCAATTTCTTGGGTATTGTTCACGCTATAGAAAACACTGAATAAATAAAAAATAAAAAAATACAGACATTTGCAAGAGTGGTACAGAATGAAGCAAGAGCAGTGCAGAAAAGAGCAGAAGAAGTGCAGAAAGAAGCAAAAGAGGTAGAGAAATAGGGAAGAGGGTGCAGGAAGAGGCATTAGGGATGCAGAAATATGCAAAAGAGGTGCAGAAAGAAGCAGGAGCAGTGCAGAAAGAACTAACAGAGGTACAAAAAGAAGCAAGAGGGGTGCAGAAAGAGGTAGGAGAGGTGCACAAAGAGGCAAGGATGGTACAGAAAGAGGCAGGAGGGGTACAGAAAGAAGGAAGAGAAGTGCACAAAGAGGCAAGAGAATTGCTGAAAGAAGCAACAGAGGAGCAAAAAGAGGCAAGAGGGGTGCAGAAATAAGTAGGAGAGGTGCACAAAGAGGCAATACAAGTACAGAAAGAGACAGGAAAGGTGCGGAAACAGGCAGGAAAGGTGCAGAAAGAGGGAACAGGGCTGCAGAAAGACACAAGACCGGTACAGAAAGAGAAAAAAGGGTGCAAAAAGAGGTAAGAGGGGTGCAGAAAGAAGCAAGTGAGGTGCAGAAAGAGGCAACCGAGGTGCAGAAAGATGCAACAGAGGTACAGAAACAAGCAACGGAGGTGTGGAAAGAAGCAAGAGAAGTGTAGGATGAGGCAAGTGAAGTGCAGAAAGAAGCAAGAGAGGTGCAGAAAATGGCAAGAGAGGCACAGAAAGAGGCAAGAGGGGTGCAGAAAGAGGGAACATGGGTGCAGAAAGAGGTAAGAGGGATACGGACATTTGCAAGAGAGGTAAAGAAAGCAGCAAGAGCAGTGCAGAAAGAAGCAGGAGAAGTGCAGAAAGAAGCAAGAGAGGTAGAGAAATAGGGAAGAGGGTCCAGGAAGAGGCATTAGGGATGCAGAAATATACAAAAGAGGTATAGAAAGAAGCAGGAGCAGTGAAGAAGAACTAACACAGGTGCAAAAAGAGGCAAGAAAGGTACAGAAAGAGGCAGGAGGGGTACAGAAAGAAGGAAAAGAAGAGGTGAGGGGTGCAGAAATAAGTAGGAGAGATGCACAAAGACGCAAGACAAGTACAGAAAGAGGCAGGAAAGGTACAGAAACAGGCAGGAAAGGTGCAGAAAGAGGGAACAGGGCTGCAGAAAGACACAAGACAGGTGCAGAAAGAGAAAAAAGGGGTGCAAAAAGAGGAAAGAGGGGTGCAGAAAGAAGCAAGTGAGGTGCAGAAAGAGGCAACTGAAGTGCAGAAAGATGCAAGAGAGGTATCAGAAACAAGCAAGAAAAGTGCAGAAAGAGGCAAAAGAATTGCTGAAAGAAGCAACAGAGGTGTGGAAAGAAGCAAGAGAAGTGTAGGAAGAGGCAAGTGAGGTGCAGAAAAAGGCAAGAGAGGTGCAGAAAATGGCAAGAGAACAGCAGAAAGAAGCAAGAGAGGTGCAGAAAGAGGGAAGGCGAGTGCAGAAAGAGACAGCAGGGGTACAGAAAGAGAGGTGCAGAAAGAGGCAGTTGAAGTACAGAAAGAGGCAAGGGAGGTACAGAAGGAGGCAAGAGAACTGTAGAAAGAGGCAAGAGAGTTGCAGAAACAGGCAAAAGGGGTGCAGAGAGAGGGAACAGGTGTTCAGACAGAGGAAAGAGAGGTGCAGAAAGAGGGAAGAGCGGTACAGAAAGAGGCAAGAGGGATGCAGAAATTTGCAAAAGAGGTGCAGAAAGTAGCAAAAGCAGTGCAGACAGAGCCAACAGAGGTGCAGAAAGAAGAAAGAGGGGTGCAGAAAGAGGTAGGAGAGGTGCAGAAAGAGGGAAGAGAGGTACAGAAAGAGGCAAGAGAGTTTCAGAAAGAAGCAACAGAGGTGTGGTACGTGAGGTGCAGAAGGAAGAGAGTGAGGTGCAGAAACAGGCAAGAGAGGTACAGAAAGAGGCAAGGGAACTTCAGAAACAAGCAAGAGAGGTGTAGAAAGAAGCAAGAGAAGTGCAGAAAGAGGCAAGTGAGGTGTAGTAGAAAGAGGCAAGAGAGGTGCAGAAAGAGGCAAGAGATCTGCAGACAAAAGCAATAGAGGTGTTGAAAGAGGCAAGTGAGGTGCAGAAATGGGCAAGAGAAGTCCAGAAGGAGACAAGTGAAGTGCAGAAAGAAGACAGTGAGGTGCAGAAAGAGGAAGAAAGGTGCAGAATGAAGAAAGAGAAATGCAAAAAGAGGCAAGAGAGGTTTGTGCACCATTAGTACCAGTTTAACACCCACATTTTGCAATAAGTAACACGTGACCATTCCAGCTGTGCCAAGGCCATTTCACCACGCTGTAACACGTGACGCTGCATTTTTGGGAACATTTGAGCTACAAACAAGGTTTTTTTTTGCTCAAATCTGCAGATTAGGCAGCAGATGATGGAATATTTGGCAAATGCGGAAAATGTTTAATTAAGTGTTAATTGGTGCAGCCAAACAGTCACAAAATTAATTATTTAGGCCCTGGGGGTCCTTGTGGGACCCCTTGAGTAGGCCTAGGGGGTCAGGGTGTTTCTACCCTGCCCCTTTTTCTTGTTTTCACCTTTTTTTGTGACTCAGTTACCAAGTTACAAAATGGCTGCTAACACATTCTGGTTTGGAGTGTTAGTAGCCAATCGGAAGTTTGTGCTCGAGAGGAGTGGCAACCCCTCCTCGGTGCTCGGATATATACATTTTTTTTTTTGAATTTCTCAGCAACTACTGAATGGATTTACACCATTTAGAAAAAAGGTCGCTTTCTGGACCAAGAGCTACCTTTTTGCCAAATTTGTTGTAATTTCGTTCAGCAGTTCGGGCTGTAGCCGTGTCTAAATTTCCTATGGAAATTAAAATGGGGGAAACATGTTTTGGGACCCCCCTTTTTTCTTGGCCCCCGCTTGACGAATCACCCCAAAGCTTTCAAGACAGGAGCAGACCTGAGTGAACCATTAGTTTTGAACATTTTGCGAAGATTCGTCAAACGGCGCCAAAGATATTTGCAAAAGAAAAAACGCTTTTTGAATAGAAATAAGGTCCTAACTATAACTACCTACTGGCGACTGCGGGAAATTCAATCTTGCATGCTGAAAGCTTGCATCCCCACCATACTATTCAGAGCATACCATACGGCGAATTTGTGAGAATTTGTCGTATCTGTAGTGGGAAAACTGATTCAAACAAATGCCAACAAGAAGCATTTCTTCGGTTTTTAAATCGAGGCTACAAAAAGCTCTGTTAATTTCATCTTTGGATAAAGCTAACCTAGTCACAAGGGAGGAACTATTAATCCCCAAAAAAGACCGAGTTACAGCTTCGGTCCCCCTCACAGATGAGACTGATAGTGAAAAACGCAATATTAGACTAATCACCACGTACAGTCAACAGGAGGGCAAAATTTGTCAGATAATCTAGTCCCAATGGCCCATAGTGCTGACAGACATAACATTAAAATCAATACTACCATCATTGCCAGCCATCACATTCAGGAGGGCACCCTCTATGAGGGATGCCCTTGTAAAATCTAGTCCTGAAGTAACACAAAAAGCACATGGCTAGCTAGAAATGGGTTTTTCAAGTGCAACTCATATCGCACATGTACTTTTGCAACCAATGCAACAGAGTATGTGACGGGATTTGGTGATAAAATGATCCCTATTAAGGAACATTTAACATGCCACACCGAGTTTGATATTTATATTTTACGCTGCACCTGTGGCCTGGAATATATAGGCAGCACCAAGCTCCCTGTACATAAGCGCATTTTGCAACATGGGAGGGCTATTGTTAACTCCGATCCAAATTATCCCATGGCCAGACATTTTAAATTGGTCCATAACAATAAACTGAGAGATTTGGAGTACTCGGTACTGGGGGCTGTTCCCATTTCCGGGTGGGGTGGGAACCGCGAGAAAAGCCTCCGCCAACTAGAAACTCACTTCATCCTGTCTCTTGATACGAAGATGCCGAATGGCTTTAATAACAGTGAGGATATGCATATTTTCTCACTACGCACTGACTGTTAGCTGTTCTGTATTCCATGTAATGATTTAGATTTTATCTGCAATTAATGAATTTGTCTTATTATTGATCAGTATACTGGATACTGTTGGCACTTGCACTTTAGCATTATTCAGGCTTGGATAATGAGTACATGCTGCTATTAACTTTATATTTTGCACAGCACTTTTTTGTAATTCATTTGCCGGTTTGCACAAAGCACAGCACTTTATAAAAACTTACGGACTGGTTTATGTAGAGAATGATGATTTTAGGCCAGATGTGATTATTTATGAATTTTAGTTGTACATAATGATTTAAAGTACAAACTGTGTTTACATTATGTTATGATGCTTTAATCTTTTATTATATTATGATGCTATATTTATGGTATAATATTGGTAGGAAAACACAATTGGAAATGAACCAATTATGTATATATGGTAATATATAAGCTATCACAACATTAAATAGCGTATATAGGTCTTTGCACCAGCAATTTACTTAGCTGACAATTTTAGTCATTCAGAGCAGGCTCCTCCTTATCGCATTATATAGGTATATACCTTGATTTTAAGGATATTTTAAGGAGTGATTGTTTATTAGCACTAGCCTGTCAGCATTGTGATGCTCTGATATGACTTTTAGAATTTTTTACCTTAATGTGGCGCTCTACTTTCTAGAGCCAATAGTGCACACTTTTGTATATATTGTTTCTTGTCTCTCAGCGCGTCATGTGATTAAGCTCGCTTGTACGAGCGAAACGCGTCATAGCGGGCACAATGCTCGAACATTAATGGATGAATTGGATAAATACATTTTTGCACTGCTCACTTTAATATTGGAGTGGTTTGGAATTTTTCTAGAGGCCGTCAAGAGGTCCGTGCCTGGAGGTACTGTTAAGGATTTGGCAGGCCAGGAACTTAATTGATATATATATATATATATATATATATATATATACACTGAAAAAACCATAGGTTTCACACATGTTATAGTTAGGAATTAGCATTTAAAAAACCTTGCAAATTCACTTAAAAAACCATAGGTTTCACACATGTTATAGTTAGCTGGGCATTTCCCTCGTAAAAAAACAATGAAATTCCCCCGTTATAGTTAGTGCAGGCAACTATAACTCACGCGACCGCAATCCGCTGCTGATGACGTCAGATATTACATCACTGATGACATATGTGTCTTTATGAAAAAAATATTTGTAATATATGTATAGCTAAAAATTAATGGAAGAAGACATGGGTAAATAAGTGTCTAAATACAGTATTAGCATCAGCAGAGGATTGCGGTCGCGTGAGTTATAGTTGCCTGCACTAACTATAACGGGGGAATTTCATTGGTTTTTTACGAGGGAAATGCCCAGCTAACTATAACATGTGTGAAACCTATGGTTTTTTAAGTGAATTTGCAAGGTTTTTTAAATGCTAATTCCTAACTATAACATGTGTGAAACCTATGGTTTTTTCAGTGAATTTGTACGGTTTTTTAAATGCTAAGTTATGTATTTATTAATATTTTTTTTTCAGGTTCTCTTGACTCAAGCTTATAAATTGTCCATAGCTGCTTAAAAACCTTTCGTGGTGGGCCAGTACTTTCCTTGCAGAGCAAAATGCGAGGGCTTCCAGCATATTTACTGACGTGCTCACACAGGAATAATAATAATAAGGGACTGTTCTTCAAACCCTGAGCATACAGAAGCACTAAGAATGCATTTAGAAAAGCCCTACCTCTTACACCCCACAGCCAAGACCACATTTGTCATTAACCCAATGTCCAGAATAAGTTTTTGTCTGTTTAGTTATTACAGTGGGCTCTGTATTGGCTGTAAACCGTCACGTTTGGTGCTAGCTTTTAAAAAATAAAAATACATTGCCGTGCCTTCCTGACAATAAACATTGTGCTGTACTTTGGAACACTGAGCGACTCGGCAACTTTAAAAAGTCTTGGTCAAATGTTATGTGGACGGCCTAAAGCATCTTCAAGTCTGAATTCTCATGTAGGTAACGTGCAGTCACTCTCATGTCTGTAGTACTTAATAAAAAGCATTGGCAAATGTCTTAGGTTTCACCAACATATTTATTAATACGTTTTTTAGCTTGGTGAGCCGTTGAGCAACATAAATGAAAGAAAGTGTGAATGAGGTGGGAGGAGGTTGGGGTGAGGGTGAATAGAAACACCGGAGAGCACGAAGGGGCTTCGAGGAGAGCGGGGTGGGTTAAAAACAATTGCGGAGTTCAACTAAAGAGACTGCAGGGACAGTCACTCTCTAAGAGTGCAAGGTTAAAATAAAAATACAATTAAAGGGTACCTGCGGCCAGTAATTCAATAAAAGCATATATATGAATGCCTCCAACGCTGCCTTTAGTTATTGGGCGGCGATTACTTAAATATGTAAAGCACGACGCAGGCATCCACGGCAATGCCCGGTTTGTGTACAGTGAGCCAGATTCCAACCAGTATAGCGCGTCAAACCAAAATGGTGCCTCAGTGGTGAAATCAGTAAAATAAGGTCATCGCAAGTGCTGTGCACTGGAGCGCAGGAAGGGAGTGCGTGGAGGTCGATGAAAGAGACTACAGGGACACACAAAAACTACGCGTGCAGGGTTGAAATGTAAATAATAGAAAAAGAGTTTCTCCAGTCAGTAATTCAGTAAAATTATACACATGAACACCTTCTGCGCAAAATTTACTTATCAGGTAGCAAGTTCTTAATTATGTAGACGTACCTGGAAAGATAATAACAAAATGTAAACAGGCAGTTCCTTCTCCTCGAGCCTCCTGTCGCCCCCTTCTTCCGGGTTGTGGCTTCTCCATTAAGGCTGCAGAGCCTGCCCTTGTCTCCGTTCTCCGTTGGCTCCCAGTGACATTTCCTAGTATAGTCAGCAGGGTACTAACCAGTTTGCAGATTCCTTCTCCTCGAGCCTCCTGTCGTCCCCTTCTTCCGGGTTGTGGCTTCTCCTTTGCAGCCTGCGAAGCACAAACGGGCGTATCATTTTGTCGGTTCTGGGCTCCTACCTTCCTTAGTCTGCGCGTTGCGAGAGACAAAATGGCGGCCGTCACTTCCTGGTTTCGACCGATTCGAACCAATCAGAATTGCGAACGCGCACGGCAGGGTGCGCGCACCCTGCGCGCATATAGATATATATATGCCTTTAAATGCTATTTTCACAGAAAATACTGCACAAATTTACACCAGACCTGCAAAAGGCACTTCATGGACCTTATGGCTACCTCTCTGCCAAATTTCACATATTTCTGTTCAGCCGTTCGGGCTGTAGCTGCGACTAAAGTCCCTATGGAAAAATGCATGGGGAAAACGTGTTTTGGGACCCCTGCTTTTTCTCAGCCCCCACTTGACGAATCACCCCGAGACTTTTAGGGTAGGAGCTGAGCGGAGCGCCCCATTAGTTTTGAAAATTTCGCGAGGATTCGTCAACCGGCGCCAAAGTTATTCAAAATAGAATTTTGAGATTTCCTATGGAAACACGGTCCTAACTATAACTATCTACTGGCGACCGCCAGTAGATAATATATATATATATATATATATATATATATTCACTAAAAAAAACAAAGGTTTCAGGGGCGTTATAGTTAGCTGGACATTTCCCTCGTACAAAACCCTAGAGATTCCCCTGTTATAGTTAGTTCAGCTAACTATAACTCGCACCCCCGCAATGCACTGCTGATGATGTCACATATTGCATCACTCATGACATGGTCAGTGACATCACTGATGACATCTCAAATGACATCACTGATGACATCACTGATGACATCATCCAGTGAATGTGTGTTTTTCTGAACAGTTTAAATATGTTTTATATATTTATAGTGAAAGGCCTATGGAAGAATGAGTGGGTGTACAAGTGTGTGAATGGATGATTTTCTAGGTGCGTAACTAACTCTATAAGTGAGTCATTAAATGTATCTTACTGCAGACTAGTGACTAAACTGTGTGATTGTCTATATGTTTCTGTCTGTTGGTGTATAAGTGGCTGCATGGTTTTGTGAATAGCTATATGAGTGTCTATATGGGTTATCGATTGGTTGTCTGAGTATCTGTATGGGTGCCTGAGTGTTTGTGTGGGTAGGCTGTGTGTGACTCTGTGCATAGATGTGTGATATGGGTGATTCTATGGGTGCATAGTTTTAAGAGTGCATCTGTGATGAACTGTATGGTTGAGTGAGTGTATTTATGGGTGTGTTAGGGATTGACTGTATATCTCAGTGGTACATTTGTGACTAACTACATATGTGAAAGGCAGTATATATGCGTGTAAGAGTATATCAGTGGGTATATGTGAGAGTGTGTGATTGTGAGAGTGGCTGTATGGATGAGTGTGCGCTTGTATCAATGATTGTATAAGAGCGTAAGAATGTGGTACTATTTTTATGAGTAAGTGAACTTGTGAGTGTATAACTGCATAGGTGAGTAAATGGGAGTGTGATTAATTATTTCCATGACTGACTAGGTGTGTGAGTATGTCTATGGATGATTGGTGGTGTCTGAGTGTCTGTATAGGTATATAAATGCATATGATAGTCCTGTACTGAGTGACTGTAAGTATGAGTAACTCTACAGGTGAGTGAGTGGAGGTGTGTGTAGACCTAAGAGTCAATGAGTGTGTATGTAGTTATTGGTATTGGATTATCTATGGTTTTGAGAATGGAAGTCTGAAATTTTGAGTCGGTGTATCAAAGGTTATATTAGGGTGTGAGAAGATGCACTAATTTATCACATGGATGACGTCATCAGTGATGTCATCAACGATGTCATTTGAGATGTCATCAGTGATGTCATGAGTGATGTCACTGACCATGTCATGAGTGATGTAATATGTGACATCATCAGCAGTGCATTGCGGGGGCGTGAGTTATAGTTAGCTGAACTAACTATAACAGGGGAATTTCTAGTGTTTTCTACGAGGGAAATGTCCAGCTAACTATAACGCCCCTGAAACCTATAGTTTTTTAGTGAATTTCTAAGGTTTTTTAAATGTCAATTCCTAACTATAACGCCGCTGAAACCTTTGGTTTTTTCGGTGAATTTCAAAGGTTTTTTAAATGCCAATTCCTAACTATAACGTGCATGAAACCTATGTTTTTTTCAGTGAATTTCAAAGGTATTTTAAATGCTAATTCCTATCTATAACTTATCTCTGAAGATATCATGTTTAATGATTTTGATTGGATTTCTATATTTTTCAAATTCAGTGTGTCATTTCATTAATTTCATTTTTGTTAAAATACTTTTTTATCACCATCTTTAAATGTATTTTTTCAATTAATTCTTTTAAAAATTAAAAAATATTATTTGAACTTAATGGGTTTTTCAAACATATTTTTTTATATTTTTCAAAATATTTTTTTAACTATATGTGCAAAACTTTATTTTATATATATTTTTCAATGTTTTTGGATCCGCGCACCCTTAGCCCACCGTTCTCGATCCCTACGCGATAGCATCCGTGCATGGTATGCGGCGGGTACGTGGTTAGTGCGCGATTTCAATGCGACCGGTACGCAACTCCTAGCCTATACGTGATACGTTCGATGCACGTAACGCCACGTTTACGCGCTTCCACGATGCGTCATCTGCGTCTATGATGCATTGGGTGCGCGGATCCCGCAAAGTATTTAACATTTAAAAAAACATATTTAAGTATTGCATGTGGATATTAATTGAAGACAAACTCTAAAATAGTCTTAAAATTAATATATTTTGACATCTATTCCTATATTTCTTTTTAATTCAATTTCGCGGATGCGTGCTGGGTGCGTGCTGCGTAAGCTCACGGTGCGCGGATCCCATGTGACCTGCAAAAAAAGAGATTTGATTGGTTCATTACACTTCCTGTTCTAACTACTGAAAGACCCCACCCATTTCAATCATTCTTCTTTTAGCTTCTTTGGAGAACCACCTCTTTGGAGAGAAGAACATTTTTTAGACTAAGTTTACACTTAGCTCTAATTTTTTTCAACCATAAATGGCTTCAGGGCAGCAGGCATCACCTCTGCTCTGAGGATGAATTTTTGCCGGAGTTACCACGCAAAGAACGTTTCTCTTCAGTGGTATGGAAATTTTTTACTTTTTCGACTAACCATACGCTTTTCAAATACAGGATATTGACCTAAATTTGGAGCATACACTCTTCTTAACCTATTATACTCTTTTATACAGTTTGCATCTGCAGTAACCTTTGTCTCATCAAAATCAATCAAAAACAAACCAGATAATGTTCTAACTCGCGAAAAAGCAACATATGCCATACTCTCTTTAAATACAGTAGATCCAATGTTCACCAATGCACTGTGTACACTTAATCCCTGAGATTTATGAATAGTCACTGCATATGCCAGAGAAAATGGAAATTGTTTCCTACGGACATATAAATCTTTAACAAGCAAAAAACGAACTGAACAACGACCAATTTCTTTAACTTCATCAATCTGATCAAATTTAATTTTTAAAAATTAAATTCCTTCTTTTTTCTGATAATTCACAAAATCCACCACTTTTCCCATTGCACCATTAACTAAACCTTTCTCTACATCCAAATTACGCCTTAAAATTACCCGACAGTTTACACACACATACAGTGTCTTTTCCAAACCAGCAGTTTTAGATATTTGTTTTTCTAAACAATCTAGTTTTGATCTCAACTTACCCGTCAAAATAATAGTGATTCCTTCATGTAGTATTTTATCGATGGCTTCCATTATAACAATTTCTTCATTTTCCAATTTTAATAATTCTTCGTTAAATATTGAACACTCACGCAGTGTCGGCATTAAGCAAATCACTGACTTATTTTTAGCAATTTCCACGTACACTTTTGCAGCAACTGCATTTTCATTTGGAAAGACATTGCAAAGTAATCGACTCTCCAAAGCTTCTTTCCTTTTTTTGAAAGAATTCCAATTCTTATAGCCTGACGAATACTTCCATATTCAGCATCATTTGCCTGTCACATATTTGTTGTCAGTTCTTTGTATTCAAAATTACTCCAAATGTTCACATTACCAACACTGCCAAGAGACTTTCTGGTATCTTCATGAGCAAGTGTTTTAAATACCGGTTGTCCTTTTACCGGTGTCAGTTGTAGTAGATCTCCAAAAACTATGACGTGTTTTCCTCCAAATAACACGTCTTACTCTGTTTTAGGAATTTGCTGCATTCTTAAATGCACAAAGGCAAGCATCAAGTTTGAAACCATGCTCACCTCATCAATAATGAGAAGTTTCATTTTCTTCAGCACTCTTGAAACTTCACAACAAGATAGCTTGTGGTATTCCAATTGTTCTCATGCTCTACTGGCAGCATTAGTAAATGATGTAAAGTAATTCCTTTAATGTTATGTGCTGCCAACTCAGTTGGAGCAGTGACAACACAAGACAAATGCGACTCATTGGTTTTTTGCAGATAACTTGTAATTACTTTAATTAACAAACTCTTTCCTGTTCCAGCTTGACCACTCACATACATTCGGATAGGTTGAAATGATGTACATGAGCACCCTTTCTTTTCATGAAGTAATACATGGTCAATCTGCTCTTTTACTTGCTGATATATTTGTTTCTGTTCAACATTTAGTTGCTCTTCCAAGTTTCCTAACTGTATTGCATCTTCTTGTGCTTGATACATTGCTGTTTCCACCTCATTCATTGCAATCACTGCTTCATTTTCAACAATTGGTTGTCTTAGTGGATCTTGACTCAGTGCAGCAGAACTTTGACTGTCTTAAGAACTGTCTCTAGCAATCTCAGCTGCAATTGTAGCTTCTTGATCAATTTCATCATTCAACATTTTCACATAATTTGCGAAAGCACTGCATTGTATGTTATCTTTACAAGCATTAGATGAATCTTCATAGCTGGGAAAATCTCCAAGTAATTCCAGTTCAGAACGCCATGGTTTGAACATTTGCAAAAGGGCTAAATAGTAAAATTCCCTTTTGTCAGCAGTGTCGCAACTCAGTTTTCTGTGATTAATTACATTTCCTTTCCTTTGTTTCACCAGACATCCTTCAGAATCAATCACTCCATATTTTCCATCGTTGATGTTCTCTGTAATATTCCGTTTAAAAGTGTAGTTTTGCAGCACTTCATATAGACACATGTTCTCAAGATGATGACTTCTCTTTGGATAGTATGTGTCCAACATATTGGTTTTCAAAATATCTGTACTTTCAGGGTCATTTTCTGCTAAATATTCAATTTCTTGAACAGATTTCAGTACCCGATTTCGCATTCCTGCAAGACCTAGATTCACCCAAATGATTCTTCTCCTTTTGGAATATAGACTTGCAGATTATAACCGATCTGAACATTCATATGCTCCAATTTCACGATGCGATAACATCTTCAAACTGAAACTGCATAATTTCTTACTTAGACTCTTCTCGTGAGAAATCTCTTCCCACATTTCTTTCAATTCAGACTTTTCTGATTTAGTAATGTAAGACGTTACATATCGAGCAACAGCAATGGAATTGTCCGCAACATACTGAATATCCATGTTAGCGTTCCACATGGATAAAATAACTGGATTGTAGTCATTTATGTATTTCGATTCTTTGCTTCTTCTTAAGTTGTAGGTGTTTTTCGGAGACTTTCTTGTGATGGTATGTCGTACACCTGAGATAAAACTGTTCACTCTTCCATTGGCTAATACAGGACGTGGAAATCCAAATCGACAGTTGGTATAGAACTTATCCTTTGACATGTACTTTTGTCGACAGTATTTTCCACACCTGTGGCTTTTAAATCGTAAGACTTGTTGTTTTAAGTTTTTCTCTTCTCTGCTATTTGGAAGAGCACATGTAGCATAATCTTCAATGAAAGACAAAACCGTTTCATCTGAATCTGTTCCAAATTTGGGGGCGTCCTTGACCCATAACAACATATGTATGTGAGGAGCACCTCTTGCTTGATACTCCTTTCTCCAAAAGAGATCCACAACTTCTCCAAGAGGAGGATTATTTTTATTGCAGATGAAAGACATCATAGCTTCAAATCTATGATTGAAATATCTGCATACATTGACAGGATCCAAGGAGCACAATTCTTCAGGTGTCTTGTATTCAATATTTTTTATATTGGAATTTGCCTCTCGAAGAAATTCAAGTAAATCATCCCAAGCGTACTCGGGACAGCTTAGGGTAAGAAACCACGTAGGAGTTCCCAAGTTCCGTAGCATACATTTCAGTTCTCCATGTCGACGGTACCAATATTCATTAGTCCCACGCTGACATGCCATCAGATTAATCAACTGAGATTCTAAATGATCATCTCTCTGATGCACTTTATCCATAAAATCCTTTGCAGTTACATTTTGCAGATGCATTTCAGTTTTTAAAATGTGATTTACTGCATATGAAAGTCCAGACAAGTCACTTTCAAACAAAGGATGAAACATATAAGGGCTACATTGTCAAAATCTTGGATCTTCTGCATATAATCTTGTTGTCCGATATTCAGATGCAGGAATCTGCCCAGGACGTTCATCATATCGTCCACCTTTTCCTGTTGGAAACAACTGCGGGAAACAACGAGCTTCCAAGCTCTCTTCCCATACACTCATGGGACTTCTGTTGCTTTTTTCATTTGAAACAACTCAATTGTATTCCCCATCACCTCTTTGGAATAAAGTGGATGTACACTGTAATGTTCATAGATCTCTTCACATCTGGACATGTCCAGTTTTTCAATTTGTCCACTTAATGTTTCACTATCTTCTGCTAAATCTATTTCTTCTTCTCCAACAAACACATTTCTATAGTATTCATTATTTTTTATCAGATACAATGATGCCTTTTGCACTTTTCTAACATCCACTAACTCTTGCCAGATTTTCTTATTCTTAGTAGGAACACCATTAACTAGAATGACTAGTGGCTCATTTTCTGCATGATCTACACCAATAGTTTCAACATTTTTCCTTAAATCTAATGGTAAATACACAACTCTTCCTTTCAATCCTCTTTGCAACTCTGATGGAGGTAATTTACTTGTTTTGGGCTCCATACGAACAATAGCCTGAAACGGGTGAACACATTGTATCAGAATAGACTCATACGTGTTTAAATCAATCAGCTCTGGAGGAATAACAACCAACTCTAGATTATTATGAACAGCTCTAGCAGGCATTTTATTCTCATCTAATTTATTATAACAATATTTGCAAAAACGCTGCTCACATCCCAAATCAAAACAATCCTCTACCAACAAATAAGTTGCAAATTCCATCCACTTATCATTATTTTCTATTTCACTTTTTAAATACAGATTGACACCCCTAGTCTGATTTTTATAGTGATTTCGCCGACAACAAATACAAGAAACATTTGGTCTTTCACCTGAAATTACCTTAAACTTTGTGATTTCATCCTCAAATTTTTCTGTAATTAGAGGTTCTACATTGTCTTCAACATTTTGTTCTACTAATGTGTCAGTTTCTTCACTCTCTTGCTGAGGCCCAAAGTAACAAAACTCAATATCCTCACAACTGCTTCACATCTGAAACTGACCCACGTAAAAGAGCACTGTTCAACTCACTTAACTTTAGTGCTGGACTTTTTGCATAATACAACCTTCTCACTAACTTCCGCATTTGAGTATGATGAACTGCCAGCATTCTGAAATGGTGAAAAACACTTTCACAAACTTTCCTAGAAAGACAAGCCAGAGAATGACCTTGCAAACCAGTATGTTTTCTCACTCTGCAAGGGTCTAGTCCTTACAACAGCTTAATCTTTTGTTATACACTTTTTTTAGTATAGACTCGTAAAAAACTACATATTTTTTCAATAGATTCCTGTCGTACACTACAAACACTACTGCAATCCCAAGTGTACACAGGGTTTTTAGCACGTCTCCCTAAAACTTCATCAGCTATCACTTCTTCTGCATTTCTTTCAATCATTTTCTCTTTCTCCATTGGACAACCATCAATAACCTCATAACCTCTAACACTGGTGTCAACTGCATACAGTCATTTTTCACTTAGTGAATAACTCTCTTCATTAAAAAAAGGCTCTGAACTAGAACTGTGTTTCCATTCTCTCTTTTTATTAATAACTCTTTTCCTCCTAATTTTGGCCTTCATTACAAATATTGGTTTATCTAGTGATCAAATTCTGTTTAACAGTAAAATAAACAGTTTCCTTTTTACTTCAAAAGCCTTTTCCACAATGCTTTCAATATGCTTCTTCTTTTTATAAAATAAAGCTCTTTTTTTATATTTCTTCACATCTTTCAGCAAATTATGCACTACTCTCTTGTAAAATATTTTTTTGCGTAATTCCTTATACTGATTTTGTCTTCTTTTACCATACTTTATCTCCTTTGACTGAACATTTGCTTTTCTGATTTTGTGGTGGAAGAAGGCTGTGAGGGAGTCGCAGAGGTCTTGTGAGGGGGTGATGGCGTTGTTTTCGGCGTCGGGGTTGGAGAGTTCTCTGACAATGCCGAAAAGTTCTTTGCTGTTGTTGGAGTTGTTGTCAAGTCTGTCTTTGAAGGAAGATTTTCTTGCGGCGCGGAGGAGTTGGTGGTGTAAAAGACAAGTCTGTGGGTGTTGTTAGAAAACTGCATGCATAGTGCATAGGGGTTTGAAGCACTCAATGTGCTAAGGCCTGGCTCAGTGCATGAATACTTAGATAATGACTGAATCATTACAGTACTGTAAACAGAGTGTCTTAGTGAATTTATAAATGTTTGCATTTTGGCACAGTGAATGGATTACTACATGGTGTTGAATGGGTCACTAGAAGACTGCAAAGGGACTGACAGGGTGTTTCCTAGAAGTGTATGGATACTGACTAGGGAATTGAAGGTGTTAAAACAACTGTATAGGTGGTTAGAGAACTACATGCATACTGCATAGATATTTGAAACAGTCTATTTGGTAATGGTTGGTTCACAACATAAGTACTTAGAAACTGACTAAATCATCAGACTACTTCTAGGACAGTGCCTGGGTAAAAAATTTACATTTTCAGCTCTGGTGCAGTGAAGACAATACTACATGGTACTGCACGTTAGTGTCAAATCATGACTCATTTTATCAACACATAAGCAAAGACTGGCTTCTAATGCTACTAAAAGTTGACAGCATGAGAGGATTTATAACAGTTATCTGTCAGCAAATACACGATCTAACCAAACGCTTCTCTCACAGTGGTTCCCAAATGCACACAGACTCACAGTGTAATTCTAGACAAGCACCACTATCCCTAGGAGTTTACCAAAACTCATTCACTACACTGGAAGTGGTAAGGGAACTGCACACAATCTACATATTTCACGACTACACATTACTGTCAATACCTGACTCATTTAATGAAACCATAAGCCATAACTGTCTTCTAATGCTACTAAAACTTCACAACATGACATGTTTTAAAACAGTTATCTGTCAGCAAATACACAATGTTACCAAACGCTTCTCTCACAGTGGTTCCCAAATGTACACAGACTCACAGTGTGATTCTAGACAAGCACCACTATCCCTAGGAGTTTACCAAAACTCATTCACTACAGTGGAGGAGAGAAGGGAACTGCACACAATCTACATATTTCACGACTGCACTTTAGTGTCAATGCCTGACTCATTTAATCAAAACATAAGTAAAGACTGGGTTCTAATGCTACTAAAACTTGAGAACATGACTTGTTTTAAAACAGTTATCTGTCAGCAAATACACAATGTTACCGAACGCTTCTCTCACAGTGGTTCCCAAATGTACACAGTCTCACAGTGTGATTCTAGACAAGCACCATTATCCCTAGGAGTTTACCAAAACTCATTCACTACACTGGAAGTGGTAAGGGAACTGCACACAATCTACATATTTCACGACTACACTTTACTGTCAATACCTAACTCATTTAATGGAAGCATAAGCCATAACTGTCTTCTAATGCTACTAAAACTTCACAACATGACATGTTTTAAAACAGTTATCTGTCAGCAAATACACAATGTTACCAAACGCTTCTCTCAGAGTGGTTCCCAAATGTACACAGACTCACAGTGTGATTCTAGACAAGCACCACTATCCCTAAGAGTTTACCAAAACACATTCACTACAGTGGAAGAGATAAGGGAACTGCACACAATCTACATATTTCACGACTGCACTTTAGTGTCAATGCCTGATTAATTTAATCAATGCATAAGCAAAGACTGGCTTCTAATGCTACTAAAACTTGAGAACATGACATGTTTTAAAACAGTTATCTGTCAGCAAATACACGATGTTACCGAACGCTTCTCTCACAGTGGTTCCCAAATGTACACAGACTCACAGTGTGATTCTAGACAAGCACCATTATCCCTAGAAATTTACCAAAACTCATTCACTACACTGGAAGTGGTAAGGGAACTGCACACAATCTACATATTTCACGACTGCACTTTAGTGTCAATGCCTGACTCATTTAATCAACGCATAAGCAAAGACTGGCTTCTAATGCTACTAAAACTTGAGAACATGACATGTTTTAAAACAGTTATCTGTCAGCAAATACACGATGTTACCGAACGCTTCTCTCACAGTGGTTCCCAAATGTACACAGACTCACAGTGTGATTCTAGACAAGCACCATTATCCCTAGGAGTTTACCAAAACTCATTCACTACACTGGAAGTGGTAAGGGAACTGCACACAATCTACATATTTCATGACTACACTTTACTGTCAATACCTAACTCATTTAATGGAAGCATGACCCATAACTGTCTTCTAATGCTACTAAAACTTGAGAACATGACATGTTTTAAAACAGTTATCTGTCAGCAAATACACAATGTTACCGAACGCTTCTCTCACAGTGGTTCCCAAATGTACACAGACTCACAGTGTAATTCTAGACAAGCACCACTATCCCTAAGAGTTTACCAAAACTCATTCACTACAGTGGAAGAGATAAGGGAACTGCACACAATCTACATATTTCACGACTGCACTTTAGTGTCAATGCCTGACTCATTTTATCAACGCATAAGCAAAGACTGGCTTCTAATGCTACTAAAACTTGAGAACATGACATATTTTAAAACAGTTATCTGTCAGAAAATACACGATGTTACCGAACGCTTCTCTCACAGTGGTTCCCAAATGCACACAGACTCACAGTGTGATTCTAGACAAGCACCACTATCCCTAGGAGTTTACCAAAACTCATTCACTACACTGGAAGTGGTAAGAGAACTGCACACAATGTGCATATTTCAAAAGTGCACTTTAGTGTCAATGCCTGACTCATTTAATCAACGCATAAGCAAAGACTGGCTTCTAATGCTCCTAAAACTTGACAACATGACAGGTTATAAAATAATTATCTGTCAGCAAATACACGATGTTACCAAATGCTTCTCTCACAGTGGTTCCCAAATGCACACAGACTCACAGTGTGATTCTAGACAAACAACACTATCCCTTGCACTATACCAAAACACATTTCTTCATCTACAAGGAGTACTACATTTTACTGCAGAAACATAACTCATTTCACAAATTCATAAACAATGACTGGTTTCTAATTCTACCAAAATATAAAAACTGCATAGTTATCTGTCTACAAACACATGAAAAAAACAAACCCTTATCACAAAATGGTTTCTACATGCACACACACTGTCAATAACATTGTAGAGAAAAAAAAGTACTCCCTACACTTTAGCAGAAGAAATACATTAGTCTGATTAAAATAAAAATAGTGTACATACATCCCCTCACAATTAAATAACTCACCTTTCAAGTTGTTTTGTAGATTAAGAAGTATATCAGTCACACACACCAGATTTTCTTATACAGAATCTCTGCACTGTGCACCTGTCAGCAGAACCAAAGAATGGCAAAATTTCCCTCTCATTTTCCACACATATACATGTAAACATCAAATCACATTCCTTCCCACATAAATTCAAAAGCAAACACACATTTCTATTGGTTAAACATTTCAACCCTTTCCAAATGACATAAACTTCAACCCTTCCCCCAATCTGCCTTCTGCCCGTTACCATAGAAACAGGTCATGGAACACTGTACTGAGCACACAGGTCACAAGTTCAGCACACACAATGTTGCTAATCAAAACAGCAAGTGTGCTTGACTTCTCAACATATCAGCTTATCATATATAATGTTCCTTACAATCAGTTTTTGTTAACCAATAAGAATCATGCGTTTAAAAAACAGAAATATGCACCCTACCTTTCAGTGTAGAAGGTTGTCAAACAACTAACGATTTCTTGTCTTTTTTCAAAATTGCATCTTAGCCACCATTTTAGAAACATCTTACTTTCCAAACTGCCATTTCATTTTGAGAGACCATCTGAGTGCATCCAGACCTCCTTACAAGATGCTTCCAGTGTGGATTGTGGGACACAGCTACATTTTCTGGAGCCAAAGGTATGCAGAAAACAAAGGCATTCACAAAGACATAGGGTTGCCAAATGTAGACATTAAATGAATTGGACAGAGAGGGTTAAAGTGGCACCAATTGATGCCATTGGTGAAATCCTTCATGCAAATCCAACACCCTGACCTCATAATAGTGCACTGTGGTGGCAATGACCTAGGCACTTTGACTGGGGTAGGTCTGGAAATGCTTATGAAGGACACCTTTGCACAACTGATTTCACTTTTCCCTAAAACTGCCTTTGTGTACTCTAATATATGCCAAAGGCAGAAATGGAACTGGTCCGATCATTTTTGTCCACAGATTGAGAAAGCTAGGAAACGTGAATAAATCTGTTTCTGCTTTTCTCCGAGACTACAGAATGGGGTCCATTTACAATAACAATCTCCGCTTTCATATGCAAGAGATGTATAGGAGAGATGGAGTACACTTTACTGATGAAGGAAACAGAGTCTTCCTCAACAACTTTAGACTCTGTATAGGTACTTACTTATATGTACCAAAAACTCTCAATGAACACAACGGCTCTTTTTAGAGCCACTCAAGAACAAAACACTTAAGCTTAATCTTTATCTCCCAACAATTTCATTTTTTTTCCCTTGGATCCGCGAACCCACCGCGAGAGGATCCGTGCATCCAACGCGATAGGATGCACGCACCGTGCGCGCATTTCGCCGTTTAAAAAAAAAAAAAAGTGGGGGCCCCAGGGGGTCCTTCTGGGACCCCCTAAGCACCTCTAGAGGGTCAGAGTATTTCCACTCTGCCCCCTTTATATGTTTTAGACACTTATTCCCCTTGCTTCTTCAGCCTCGCTTCTACCGAGGCAGAAAATGGCCACCAACAGTTCCTGGTTTCGAATGTAGAGAGACACTCGACAGCCAATTAGCATTTAGCGCGCGAACGGGAGGGTGCGCGCTAGGTTCGGGGAGGGTGCGCTTACGGTGCGGGTACGGTACCCGATATCGTATGTCCTGATTGGACAGCTCAAATGAGGCAATACGCTTAATTAGGAGTTTGCAGCCCGCCATGCGCCTTCTGACCGGAACCGCCTCTGATGAAGAGTATGACTTGAAATGCGTCAGGTGGCGGTCAGCTGCCTGTTGAATGAACTGGTTTGCGATTCTGCCTGTACCATTAAAGTGCCTTGCAGGGGAACAAGAGGTCCGTGTCTCCAGTGCTGCTCATTTCCTTTGAACACCCCACGTGTCCTGATGTATTAGCGGTTGTTCTGCCGCTGAGCTGGCACAAACCCAGGTGAAGGGGGCCACAGAGCCTCGCAACAGCGGGGATCGCTTGTGGAGCACGGACTACGGATTAAGGGCAGATGCGCTGGCTGGGGCTCATCCAGAGCTTGAGATTTGGCAGATATTACAAGGGGCAAGGAATTTCGTGCCTGCAACTCCCAGACTGCAACGTATTGCCTCATTTGAGCTGTCCAATCAGGACATACGATATCGCTTAATTAGGAGTTTGCAGCCCGCCATGCGCCTTCTGACCGGAACCGCCTCTGAAGAAGAGTATGACTTGAAACGCGTCAGGTGGCGGTCAGCTGCCTGTTGAATGAACTGGTTTGCGATTCTGCCCGTACCATTAAAGTGCCTTGCTGGGGAACAAGAGGTCCGTGTCTCGAGTGCTGCTCATTTCCTTTAAACACCCCACGTGTCCTGATGTATTAGCGGTTGTTCTGCCGCTGAGCTGGCACCACCCCAGGTGAAGGGGGCCACAGAGCCTCGCAACAGCGGGGATCGCTTGTGGAGCACGGACTACGGATTAAGGGCAGATGCGCTGGCTGGGGCTCATCCAGAGCTTGAGATTTGGCAGATATTACAAGGGGCAAGGAATTTCGTGACTGCAACTCCCAGACTGCAACGTATTGCCTCATTTGAGCTGTCCAATCAGGACATACGATATCGCTTAATTAGGAGTTTCCAGCCCGCCATGCGCCTTCTGACCGGAACCGCCTCTGAAGAAGAGTATGACTTGAAACGCGTCAGGTGGCGGTTAGCTGCCTGTTGAATGAACTGGTTTGCGATTCTGCCCGTACCATTAAAGTGCCTTGCTGGGGAACAAGAGGTCCGTGTCTCGAGTGCTGCTCATTTCCTTTGAACACCCCACGTGTCCTGATGTATTAGCGGTTGTTCTGCCGCTGAGCTGGCACCACCCCAGGTGAAGGGGGCCACAGAGCCTCGCAACAGCGGGGATCGCTTGTGGAGCACGGACTACGGATTAAGGGCAGATGCGCTGGCTGGGGCTCCTCCAGAGCTTGATATTTGGCAGATATTACAAGGGGCAAGGAATTTCGTGACTGCAACTCCCAGACTGCAACGTATTGCCTCATTTGAGCTGTCCAATCAGGACATACGATATCGCTTAATTAGGAGTTTGCAGCCCGCCATGCGCCTTCTGACCGGAACTGCCTCTGAAGAAGAGTATGACTTGAAACGCGTCAGGTGGCGGTCAGCTGCCTGTTGAATGAACTGGTTTGCGATTCTGCCCGTACCATTAAAGTGCCTTGCTGGGGAACAAGAGGTCCGTGTCTCGAGTGCTGCTCATTTCCTTTCAACACCCCACGTGTCCTGATGTATTAGCGGTTGTTCTGCCGCTGAGCTGGCACCACCCCAGGTGAAGGGGGCCACAGAGCCTCGCAACAGCGGGGATCGCTTGTGGAGCACGGACTACGGATTAAGGACAGATGCGCTGGCTGGGGCTCATCCAGAGCTTGAGATTTGGCAGATATTACAAGGGGCAAGGAATTTCGTGACTGCAACTCCCAGACTGCAACGTATTGCCTCATTTGAGCTGTCCAATCAGGACATACGATATCGCTTAATTAGGAGTTTGCAGCCCGCCATGCGCCTTCTGACCGGAACCGCCTCTGAAGAAGAGTATGACTTGAAACGCGTCAGGTGGCGGTCAGCTGCCTGTTGAATGAACTGGTTTGTGATTCTGCCCGTACCATTAAAGTGCCTTGCTGGGGAACAAGAGGTCCGTGTCTCGAGTGCTGCTCATTTCCTTTGAACACCCCACGTGTCCTGATGTATTAGCGGTTGTTCTGCCGCTGAGCTGGCACCACCCCAGGTGAAGGGGGCCACAGAGCCTCGCAACAGCGGGGATCGCTTGTGGAGCACGGACTACGGATTAAGGGCAGATGCGCTGGCTGGGGCTCATCCAGAGCTTGAGATTTGGCAGATATTACAAGGGGCAAGGAATTTCGTGACTGCAACTCCCAGACTGCAAAGTATTGCCTCATTTGAGCTGTCCAATCAGGACATACGATATCGCCTAATTAGGAGTTTGCAGCCCGCCATGCGCCTTCTGACCGGAACCGCCTTTGAAGAAGAGTATGACTTGAAACGCGTCATGTGGCGGTCAGCTGCCTGTTGAATGAACGTGTTTGCGATTCTGCCCGTACCATTAAAGTGCCTTGCTGGGGAACAAGAGGTCCGTGTCTCGAGTGCTGCTCATTTCCTTTGAACACCCCACGTGTCCTGATGTATTAGCGGTTGTTCTGCCGCTGAGCTGGCACCACCCCAGGTGAAGGGGGCCACAGAGCCTCGCAACAGGGGGGATCGCTTGTGGAGCACGGACTACGGATTAAGGGCAGATGCGCTTGCTGGGGCTCATCCAGAGCTTGAGATTTGGCAGATATGACAAGGGGCAAGGGATTTCGTGACTGCAACTCCCAGACTGCAACGTATTGCCTCATTTGAGCTGTCCAATCAGGACATACGATATCGCTTAATTAGGAGTTTGCAGCCCGCCATGCGCCTTCTGACCGGAACCGCCTCTGAAGAAGAGTATGGCTTGAAACGCGTCAGGTGGCGGTCAGCTGCCTGTTGAATGAACTGGTTTGCGATTCTGCCCGTACCATTAAAGTGCCTTGCTGGGGAACAAGAGGTCCGTGTCTCGAGTGCTGCTCATTTCCTTTGAACACCCCACGTGTCCTGATGTATTAGCGGTTGTTCTGCCGCTGAGCTGGCACCACCCCAGGTGAAGGGGGCCACAGAGCCTCGCAACAGCGGGGATCGCTTGTGGAGCACGGACTACGGATTAAGGGCAGATGCGCTGGCTGGGGCTCCTCCAGAGCTTGAGATTTGGCAGATATTACAAGGGGCAAGGAATTTCGTGACTGCAACTCCCAGACTGCAACGTATTGCCTCATTTGAGTTGTCCAATCAGGACATACGATATCGCTTAATTAGGAGTTTGCAGCCCGCCATGCGCCTTCTGACCGGAACCGCCTCTGAAGAAGAGTATGACTTGAAACGCGTCAGGTGGCGGTCAGCTGCCTGTTGAATGAACTGGTTTGCGATTCTGCCCGTACCATTAAAGTGCCTTGCTGGGTAACAAGAGGTCCGTGTCTCGAGTGCTGCTCATTTCCTTTGAACACCCCACGTGTCCTGATGTATTAGCGGTTGTTCTGCCGCTGAGCTGGCACCACCCCAGGTGAAGGGGGCCACAGAACCTCGTAACAGCGGGGATCGCTTGTGGAGCACGGACTATGGATTAAGGGCAGATGTGCTGGCTGGGGCTCATCCAGAGCTTGAGATTTGGCAGATATTACAAGGGGCAAGGAATTTCGTGACTGCAACTCCCAGACTGCAACGTATTGCCTCATTTGAGCTGTCCAATCAGGACATACGATATCGCTTAATTAGGAGTTTGCAGCCCGCCATGCGCCTTCTGACCGGAACCGCCTCTGAAGAAGAGTATGACTTGAAACGCGTCAGGCGGCGGTTAGCTGCCTGTTGAATGAACTGGTTTGCGATTCTGCCCGTACCATTAAAGTGCCTTGCTGGGGAACAAGAGGTCCGTGTCTCGAGTGCTGCTCATTTCCTTTGAACACCCCACGTGTCCTGATATATATATATATATAGATATATATATATATATATATATATATATTACCTAAGGTTTGTTTAAGAATGCATTCTTATTGGTCTGCTTAACAAATGTATATATTAATTATGGTTATATATATATATATGTATATTCACTTAAAAAACCATAGGTTTCACACATGTTATAGTTAGCTGGACATTTCACTCGTGAAAAACCATTGAAATTCCCCCGTTATAGTTAGTGCAGGCAACTATAACTCACGCGACCACAATCCTCTGCTGATGACGTCAGATATTACATCACTGTATTTAGACACTTATTTACCCATGTCTTCTTCCATTAATCTTTAGCTAATCATATATTACAAATATTTATTTTTCAGAAAGACACATATGTCATCAGTGATGTAATATCTGACGTCATCAGCAGAGGATTGCGGTCGCGTGAGTTATAGTTGCCTGCACTAACGATAACGGGGGAATTTCAATGGTTTTTCACGAGTGAAATGTCCAGCTAACTATAACATGTGTGAAACCTATGGTTTTTTAAGTGAAATTTAAATGCTAATTCCTAACTATAACGTGTGTGAAACCTATGGTTTTTTCAGTGAATTTGTACGTTTTTTTAAATGCTAAGTTATGGGGTTTTTTGGGGTTTTTTTTAAGGTTTTTCACCGTGCGCGTACCGTACGCGCACGGTGCGCGCTTATAGATATATATATTTATTTAAATGCTATTTTCTCAGGAAATACTTAACAGATTTACACCAGACCTGCAAAAGGCACATCCCTGACCTGAGGACTACCTCTCTGCCAAATGTCAAGTAATTCTGTTCAGCCGTTCGGGCTGTAGCTTGGACTAAAGGTCCTATGGAAAAATGCATGGGGAAAACGCGTTTTGGGACCCCCCTTTTTCTCAGCCCCCGCTTGACGAATCCCCCCGAGACTTTCAGGGAAGGAGCGGAGCGGAGTGCCCCACCTATTTTGAACATTTTGCGAGGATTCGTCAATCGGCGCCAAAGTTATTCCAAATAGAATGTTGCGGATTTCCTATGGAAACACGGTCCTAACTATAACTATCTACTGGCGACCGCCAGTAGATAATATATATATATATATATATATGAACTACTTTTATGCTTCACATGTATATACGTCACTGCATAGTTTACATATAAGTAAATCTTTTATCTGTCAGAATGTGTGATAAGGTATGTAAATTTGTTGATTATATGTTTATGGGTCTCTCGTTTATTTAATTTTTATCTATCAAAATGTGTAAATATGATCATAACAATTGTACCTATAAGTGCTTCACGAATGAAATACTGGGGAAACTTTAAAATAAAAATACAAAATATAAATATATAAACAAAAAAAAGAACAAAAATGCAAAAATAAATTAGCTTTATGTACAGCAACACTTGAAAGTCTGAGTCTCTAACTGTGCACGCATCCATGCACATTTGGGACTTTATATAATACAACTTTATATCGCTTTATTATTTTCCATATATGTGTTTGCCATTCTATTTAGTTATGTATCTATATATATTTATTACTTCACTCCTACTGTAGAAAAAAACCTTTATCTCTCTCCAGCGAACTACTCTCTGTCTCATTCTATACCTCTCTCAATATATCCTCTATCTGCTCTCTGTGGCTCATCCAAACCTCATTGTACTACTATAATCTACCTAATAACCATATCTAGACTCTTCCCTCCTCTATCTCTCCTTTGACTGATGCCATACCTCCTTTTACTACTATGATCTCACAAATAGCACTTACTAGACTCCTCCTTCCTCTATCCCTCCTCTGACTCATCTAAAATCTCATTTTACTACTGTACTTACTCATCCAAATAAGGCTTTCTAGACTCTTCCCTCCTCTATCCCTCCTTTATCCTATCCAATCCAACTAACAGACTCGCATGTCCACTGCTCAAATGAACAACTTATATTTCCCTATACTAGTCCACCAATAATGCATTTTGGGTTCTGGAGTAGCGGGTCGATGAAAAGCACGTCAACGCCTCGCCAAGGACAGTAAGTGCTTTAAAAATACAATTACAATTACTTGTCTAATTGAAACTCCCCTGCAAAAAGAATTTGTTATTTTTCTGGCTGTAGTATATTGTCCTTGGCCCAGAACTCAAACAGGGAAGGTACAATGAAAGGAGGTCACTGACACCAGACTTTGTGGAAAGTATACTTTATTTCTCCAATACCCTGACACAGCAACTGGGCACTGTTCGGTCCGTCCTGCCTGGCAACTCTAATCGTCTCACACTCATCCTCCATCGCCAAGGAACCAACTGACATCCCAATACAAGTGGCACAGATGTACGGTGCCTCATAGGCTTATAGACAATACCCACAACCAAGATATTGCAACATAGGGCTCGACTCATCTGAGGTATGTGATTTTCTCTCTGCGTTGTTTTTCGTTTTCTCTCTGATACTGTGCCATGCTGTACTGGTGGCTTATCGTAGTTTGAACAATGTGTTGCTGTCGAGGTGAGCGTGCGAACCGCCAGAGAAGGTCATAACCATATTACTTGCACTCATTGTAATTCTCCTACATTTTTTTTCACATATATATTGAGCTGGCAGTAAGCACTTTACAAATGTCACACTGTTAAGAATGCGTGCTCCTGTTCACCTGTCTCCCATAGTTTAAATATCAGAGGAGCTCGCCATGCTTTCTGCTTGCATCTCAATGGGAAACACTGGATTTTCTACAGATATATGTGGACATTTTTCCAAAATTCCTTCCCATTTCTTGTTAACACCTGCATGATTTTTTTCAATTTTAAACCTACTGCTTGCTTTATTGACTCTAGATAGACATATTCACTTTGATGTGGCCATCCCGATCTCTATATGTAGATTTTTTTAAATCAATTTAGTGTTTATGAAAGGGCCTAACTAACATTAGACTCCTTTAATGCAATTCCTTTCCAGGGTTTTGGTTGTATTTAATATGGCCCCATCGATAGGTAGTAAGGAAAGGAAACTTTCCTTGGGAGAGCAACTCCTGTGGGCCCTCCTAGAAAGGACCGGGATCCAATGCTTTACTCGCTCACGCATTGGCAGCTATGTAGTTCGAAGTGAAGGGTATTTAATTTTCTGGCTACTCTAATGCTGGCATCACCCTCCTTTTCTGTTTGTTCTCTACATACCAGATACAAACAAGCTCTCTTTCAATTATGAGGTAGGCACATAGCATGTACTGGAATACACAGTGATTTAATATAATGTAGACAAATATATGAAATATCAAAGAGTTTTCTAAACAAACTATTTTGTACAATTAGTTTTTTTCCAACTTTTATGGTATGAACTTTGTGTACCGCAACTTTTTTATTTTCTCATTTTAGTACCAACATAAAGTACAGGGCTCTAGTTCTCCCGTGCATAGTGTACTTGTTTTGAATTAAGAAATAGGACAAATTGCTAACTGAATGTCAAATCCCTTGACTGTCTTTGTAGCTTTGATAAGGCCTTACTGTTGGTTGGTATTTTCTGTTCCTTGTATCTATGGCTATGCTATTTCAACACTCTATGTCTACATTTAAAGAGATGGTAATGTTGTTGTGTCTGATAATTTAGGTGAATTTTGTCCACTTTGCAGGCTGTCAGAGCCAAGACTTTACTATGCTGGACTATGTGGTAGTGTTAGGATGCCAAATGGATGATTCGCCATTCGATTCTTTAAAAAAGGTAGTCTGATTACATGATAACTATTTATAAATGAAAAGATTATATTCAATGCAAAATGTAAAACTTGCATTGCTTCCTGTGGTCCTTGTTTTCTCTGCTCTAGTTGGAGTTTATTGGCTTGAGGTAATTGTTGGGCTATACCAGAATTATGTCAGTTTACCTCCTGTCTCCTGCTTTAGTCTTGATTTCCAAGACCTGATTTTCAAGGCTTTGGCCAAGAATGTCTCCTTTTTCGGTGACTGAACCCTTCCTAAGGAGACAGCTGTTGCTTGAGTGTTGCTGCACATGGTTTTATTAGAAAATAACACTTACTTTCCTTTCATGCCTCATAAAAAATCACGGTGACAATCTTCATGGCTTACAGAGAACTTTACAGTTTGATTGGACCACTGTCCTTGAGATCTAGGTGTACAGACCAAAGATCCCCGAGGACTGCGGCAAACCAAAGCACAGCCGGCCTGGAGTAGTCTGCTGGCCAATGGCAAGCCAGAGGAAGCTCTTCTGTATGTGTCATGTAAGTGAGGTAAAGAGCATCTCTGCTGCTTGTTTCAACTGAGGCCTGTCCCTGATATCTTTATTGAAATAAGAGGCCAACCAACTGATTTCTGTTGCACTACACAGAAACGGTAACATAGAAACTCTGCTGCACAAAGGACAGAAGTTTACACTGAAGTGCAGCACTACATCTGGCAGTGCAGACACTCCAGTCAGTTTCACTGCAATAAATCCTGATGCACTATCGCCAGACAGTAAGACAGCCACAACCATGGAGAGCAACATCTTTTCCATGAGGTTACCTCTATGACCCCATGATGTCATCCTCTGTATGCATGGATAGGAATGTGCACTGCAATGCTGGCATTGCATGATACGGATCTGGGTTCATGCCTCCCCTGGAAATATGAATTTTTATGGTCAATTGTGTCCCCTATCTTAGACCCCAACGGCTCCATGTATATGCTACAAGTACATGTATGTTCCCTCCAGTTCCAGCTATGAAGACGCAAATACATGTGCGTCCAACGTCAACATGTCCTCTTTCAGATCCGCCATGAATGGGTCGAATATTCCATTCCTAAGTACGATTGGCCACCGACTTTATATGGTTCACTTTTCACGTTTTACAGTTCAGGCGAGCAGGCCCTGAATTCTGCCATCAAGCCTTTCCCTGCTTCTGCCTCTGAAATGCCCCAGCTTGGACCTGCATTCGTATCCATGAACTTTGTCCTACTCCCTGCGCGGCCAACGGTGCCTGACGCGGCCTGTTGCCTGCCAAAAACTGTATTCAGCCTTCAAGTTATCTGCTCTGCTCCTCATCCAATGCATTCCTGTCTAGTAGTTTTAGGTAAACATCCTTCCAGCTACCGAGCAAAGAGCTCGGCCTCGCTGTCTTTATGCTAGTAATTCATAGCCCCTGTTACCATGGAAGATTCCTGCCCCCTCGCATCTCATGTAGACACATAGACGCTTGTACATGCACTAACAGTCAGTATAGAATAGATTCCGTCCGAGAGACCTTTCCTTTTGGATAAAACAGTTCCTTAAACAAAGATATTAGATACGATTTGGGATTAGGTTGACCTGACCCCCCAGACTTCTGTCTCCACATGTAGAGCTAAATGTCAATTCCCCTTCACCCTCTAGTTGCACGTCAATCACACGTCATGTGGCTGCGCGCGCATCTCTGCCAAACATTTCTGCTGACACTGCAGGATTCTTTTATGGATCCACCCACTTGTGACATCATTTTAAATGACGTTTCTAGTATACGCCTGTTATTACGCCCATTTTCATTACGTATGTGTATTCTTATCTGTATTATCAGCTGTTACGCCTCCTGCATCTGTCTTAATGCAATGCTTTTCATATATATATTGTTACTTGTCAATAATGTATTGCCTATCCCTTCCTGAACCTTCGGGGTGATGGAATAAGATTGCCTGGTTCGAACCATAATTCCTTTGTAAGGAATAAAGCCCTTTTCAGAACCTCTAATACCACGGATTCTGCCTCTTATTTTGACTGAGTTATTCTTACTAGACTTTTCCGCATAAAAAATAGTACCGGTAATTTAAATATTTACCACATAAATTGGCGCCCGAATAGGGACACTTTCTCATCTCACGCGCCGGAGGTGCGTTGCAGGCCCGGTCCCCTGCCACAGCTGAACGGACAAAAACGCGTACCCGCAGGATTTCCTGTATCTCCCTCCGGCCAAGCGGGGGTGACTGAGGCTGCGATCAACACCCAGACGAGGCGGTGAGAAGTGCGAAGTATCCCGACCAGAGCCTAGCTGAGAGAGCAAGATCCGAGGTATACAGAGGCCCACCAGGTTCCGAAGTTCCGAGTCCAGTCGAGTCCAGTCCTGTCCAGTTCAGTTCAGTTCCGAGGCCTTCCGTTCCGTGCTACCCGGTGAGTACCGTTGCTGGGGAGGCATTTAGACGTGCACATTAATTTGTGCCGGTCCTGACGGGTTTGGGTACACAAATCCGGTCTGCACTGTTTTAGCAGTGTATCTGTACTGTTTAGCAGTATATCCAGTATGTTCATGTATATAATTTAGTGTTATCTAGTATTAGTATTATGTCAGTAGTTAGTTTTCTCTTAATTATCATTGTTCGTTAAATGTTAAATGTTAAATGTTTACAGTGTTTGAAATTGTGGTATGAATGAGTGTTCATTATTGTGTTTATCGTGTTAATTGTGTTCAAGTCCAGTTTGAGTAAGAATCAAGTAGCAAGGTTTAAAGATGCCGTTCTTTTCAAAATTAAGACAGATCAAAACTAGAAAAGGAGTACTCGAAGAAGCTGTTCCCATTCCACCTAGGGACACTCCAGGGTACTTTATGTATCATAAACATGGCCTAGATGCCGTGTTATATCTTGACTTATGGGTGGACTACACCAAGGATCTAGCAGAAAGTCAGAGATGGCCCGTAGCTGGGACATGGGATGCAGATTGCATCATGAGAGTAGAAGAAGAATTATGGAAAAAGAAAGCCAGACAGTCACAGAAAGATGCCATTGAGTTATGGCGTAAAGAATCGCAGAGGCGCACAGAGAAAGCGCTCAGACAGGAAGAGAAAAGTAGGGAGAACTCAAATAAAGCCCGAGAAAACGTATTAGTTGAGGAAGGTATCCGAGTAAAAACAGAACAAGTAGATAGACAACGAAACACTCTTATGAATGGTATGTATCCTCTTTTGGCTGAAGGTTTACCTAAGGCCACCCCGGAAATACCGAAAGATTTGCCACCCCCATTACTCCCGATTAAAGCACATCCCAAGACCGCAAAAGATATTTTCCTTTCCTCCTATTTAGACGATGTAGCTCCCGAATATGTTAATGCTCCACCACACACGCCACCTATCGATGGTGCTCAACCTCGAGATCATCCGCCCCCAACTCCGCAACCACAAACTCCTCCGCACAATCCAACTTTTCCTGCATCCACAGTTTCTACCTTACATCCCACAAATCCTTTCATGCCTAGCACCTCAGAAGGTGCGACAGGAGGTGCGGCAGCAATTTTCGCCACGCCACCATTACGAAGTAAGTCGTCTCTTAGAGATTTAGCAAACCAACGTACACCCCAAATAGCAACGTCCGACATGTTTAAGGAACATCTTGTAGATTGTAGATATGATCCAGTGCCCGGTAAAAATGACAGAATGCTGCTATCATCACTACGTATACGACGAGCTTCAATATATTTAACGACGCTACCAGGAATGATTAAACATTTAGATAATATATATCACTTTGTCCAAACAGGGCAAGGCCCTGAAAGTATTGACGAAGCCATGGAATACCAGAAAGCGGATATACAGAGACAACTGTTACGTTTCTTCATAAACTGCTTGATCAGAGACAGAGATAGGTCCGAGGTAGACCAGGATGAAATGCAAGTACTTACCCGATGGGGTCAGAATATATCAGAGGGAAAACATGATAAACAGACATGTATAGTAGCTATGTGCCGAAAGATCCGCAAAGAAGTAGAATGAGTACATAAAGCCAGATTGGAGGCAGACAAAACTGAATCAGAGGGAGAGGAGGAGGAAGAATCAGAAATGCCCACAGGACAATTAGAAACGATAGCTTATGTAGGTAGGGGAAGACCTTGTAACAATACCAGATACTTTAATGACCCGATACGTCCGATACGTCCAGAATGTAACAGACATTTTCAAGCCCCTATGCTAAATACGAAGTCCCCTGAACACTTATTCCAGGCTGCTGATAAATTACTCCGAGACCGAAGGGGGTATCATATGCTCGATTCTATGGATGAACAAGAATTAGCCAGGTCAGCAGTACAATGGGCTGACAGTCCTGAAAAATACAGTGATGATGCATTAGCACACATGTTTTTGAATCTTACCCCAGACGAACAGCGTTTAGCCGGTATATACATGATACAACACCTCGTTATATTGTATAAAAGCCAACATTCCGATCCTGGTCCCCTACCTGATATACTGATAGAATTACTCACGAATAAATGGAGAGGTTCAGGTACTGATTTAATTAAAGAAATTCTAGAATATCGACACCAGTACATTGTCTTCGTATGCCCAGAACATGTTTCGGTTCCCCCCAAGTTGGAAAGAAAAACGTATCACATAGACAGACAGAATCCCTTACGCGAAGTACACCCAATCAGAGGTGAAGACAATACCTTTAAACGCGTGTTTGTGTACACGCCTATAACTAAAATTGAATTATTAGAAATGAAGAAAGTAGTACCTAGCCATGACAAAGACCCAGCAGGTTTCCACCGTGAGATAAAAGATATGTTACTCATGGGAGAGTATACTTATCCTGACATTATGAAAATATTGAAAGTTTTATTGCCTGCCGGTATTTACGAGAAACTTAAAGAAAAGGAATGGGAGGTGGGAGACCAAAAGATAGAGTGGACAGCATTAGAAAACGAAGAAAAAGCCCGAGCTGCAGGTTCAGGGCTTGGGGAAAAGACTACAGCATTGCCAGGATTATTAGTGCAGGTACTACCACGTTTATTAACTACGAAAAAGGAAGACTGGGGTGCAATTTCAGCCTGTAAACAAAAACAAGATGAAGACACTAGTGATTTCTATTCCCAATTTGAAAAATGTTTTGGTATTAATAGTGGCATAAAAGCAAGTAGTGAGTCATATCCACATCTGTTTGTGACAAAACTAGTTGAGAATTCCCTGCCCCAAGTTAAGAGTAGAGTATTAAAATTCGAGAGTACCTGGCAAGGTAACACCCCGTCACAGATGTTACAATATCATCACAATAGAATTAGAGAAGAACAAGAACATGAACAAAGACGTATGAAAGACACGAAAATGAAAATGCTTGTTGCTCAGTCAGTTCCAGCTGACGGTCATAAAAAGGGTACGACACAGTCCAATGATTCAGTAGGTCCTGTTAGAGGGACATGCAACTATTGTAAACAGCCAGGTCATTATATACACGATTGCGCAGTTCTAAAACATAATATCTCTACGGGTATAACGAAAGAGAGACCACGTCCGCCTAGACAGGATCAGATCCAACAACAAGTACCTCAGCATGCGCAACCTATGCCAGCTCCACAACAGACCGCACCACAACAACAGCCACAGCCTATTGCTGCAACACAAAACACGACACAACAGATGTACCAGTATGCACAAAATGACTATCCAGAGTATCAGCGCTACACATGAAATAGCCTAGAGAGGGAAGTTGGCCCACCCCTTATTGAGGTTCCCGTAGATCAAGAAGGTCCTTACGTACAGAGTCACGTATTAGGGAAAGACAGAAAGTTTCTACTCGATACAGGGGCAAGCAGAACGACTATCAGTCACAGCGAAGTCCCAGGGGCACCCCTCTCAGGCTCACAAAATATTTCCCTTGGTTTTTCAGGAAAGCCCACTATTAACGAAGTATCGCAACCACTTGCATTCACAGTCGGTCCATTAACACGAACTACAGATCTATTGCTTACGAAATCATGTCCAGAAAACTTGTTAGGCATAAAAACATTGAAGGCTCTAGGAGCTGTAATATGTTGTTCTCCGGAAGGAGTACGACTATTTTTGCGTGACTTTAAAGGTCACTATGTGTCCAGAGACATGGATCACCGGTTACAGAATTTACCCACACATTTATGGGCGCAAGGCCCCACTGATGTAGGTTGTATGCACATTACACCATATCGAGTCACACTCAAAACAGGAGTGGTACTACCACGAATACGACAATACAAGTTACCCCCAGATGCTGTAGTGGCTTTACTGCAAATCATTGACGAGCTCATTGCACAAGGAGTGGTTGTGGAAACCGACTCCAATGTATGTAATTCCCCGATAATTCCGATTCTTAAACGAACTGACCCAACAGCACCACCAGTATATCGATTAGTTATTGATCTGCGAGAATTAAATAAATGCATTGTACCACAATACCCCGTGGTCCCAGATATCTCTTCATTGCTAACAGCCATAGATTCAGAAGCAACGTTCTTTACTGTAATTGACCTCAAGAACGCTTTCTTTAGCGTCCCAATCGATCCGGAAAGCCAATATTTGTTCGGATTCAGTTTAAATGGACGAAGTTTTAAATTCGCACGCGCACCTCAAGGATTCACAGAAAGCCCCAGCATCTATAGCCAAGCACTGAAAAGAGAACTTGACAGTATCCACATGCCTGCTAACACTGCCCTGCTTCAATACGTCGATGATCTGCTGATCACCGCCCGAAGCGAACCTGAATGTGAAAAAGCATCACTGACGGTTTTACATTTCCTAGCCGACAAGGGGCACAAAGTGTCCCCTTCAAAGCTGCAATTCTGTGTCCAGCAAGTTGTGTACCTTGGGCACTTGCTGTCCAAGGGGGGAAGACAGCTTACACCCGACCGTATCCAGTTAATTGTTAACATGCCGCCACCCAAGACACAAAAGGAGGTACGGGCATTCATTGGCCTCACTTCGTACTGTAGGCAGTGGATCCCTCAATATGCATTTCTAGCAAAACCACTCATTCAGTTGACAACACAGGAGGCAGCGACATCGACTGTCCTCCCTTGGACTCAGGAACATACGCAAGCCTTTGAAAGCTTAAAGAAAGCTTTATGTCAAGCACCTGTTTTAGCAACACCATGTTACAGCAAACGTTTTACACTTTTTGTTACAGAACGTGAAGGTACTGCTTTGTCAGTACTCACGCAGGAACAAGCAGGATCACACAAGCCATGTGCTTATTTTTCCAGTACATTAGATCCCGTAGCCCAGGCTCTTCCTGCGTGCCTGAAATCAGTCGCAGCAACAGCTCTAGCAATCAGACAAAGCGATGCCATAGTGTTAGGACATCAATTGACAGTACAAGTACCACACGCAGTAGAGGTTCTCTTGAACCGAACCCAAACACTACACTTGACTATAGCAAGACTGACGGGTTATGAATTGACATTGTTCCAGCCACACATAGAAATCAGACGTTGTAGTACATTAAATCCTGCCACACTTTTGCCATTAAGTGGAACAGACCCGTTGGCACATGATTGTATTGAAGTTATTACTATTACGACGAAACCCAGACAAGACTTGACAGATATTCCATTATCGGATCCAGACCTGACATTGTATGTAGATGGTTCATGCATGAGAACAAGTACAGGAGAGTTAGTGGCCGCTTATGCAGTCACAACAGACACTGAAGTTATTGAAACAAATTGTATAGATACCTTGTCAGCTCAAGCAGCAGAGCTCATCGCTCTGACACAAGCCTGTATCCAAGCCAAAAATAAGAAAGTCAACATATACACAGATTCACGTTATGCATTCGGAGTCGTCCATGACTTCGGCGTGCTTTGGCGAGAGAGAGGTTATTTAACTTCTCACGGTGCCCACATCCAGCACGGTTCCCTTATTCAAGCTCTGTTAGATGCAATACATCTGCCGAATGCAATATCGATTATGAAGTGTAAAGCCCATACAAAAGTGACTGACATTATTTCTCAGGGTAACGACCTAGCTGACAAAACAGCTAAACAGACTGCTCAGAATCAGACTCATACAACTGACACGACAAAGACGATAGTTCCGACACCAACACACTGCATGACAGTTAAGGATCCCGCCCTTGATGTAATTGACATACAAACACATGCTACACCAGAAGAAATAAAGAGATGGACTGAATTAGGAGGGATCCAAACAGATCAAGGATGGATGACGAAGGGAAAATCTATATGGTTTCTCCCCGACTCAATGGTTCAAGTCATCATTAACACAATACATAGTCCAGCGCACCTAGGAGAGAAAGCTATGCTAGACAGTATTCAACACATTTGGTTCAATAAACACTTGCGAACAGCAGCTAAACAGAAAGTACGTACCTGCATGATTTGTTGTCAGTTCAATCCAGGAAAAGGCGTACCTGTAGAACAAGGTGGATTTCAACCCCCCGATCACCCTTTTGAAGTCCTCCAGATGGATTATATCCAGATGGAACGATGTCGAGGATTCAAATATGTCCTCGTAGTTGTATGCGCTCTTTCCCGGTGGACAGAGGCGTATCCCGTCTCAGATTACACTGCCCCGACTACTGCCAAACAGTTAGTTCGAGAATTCTTCCCACGGTATGGTTTGCCCCGTGTCGTGTACTCAGATAATGGCCAACCGTTCTCATCCGAGCTAATGAAACATGTTTCACTTTTGTTAGGCTATCAATGGAAATTCCACTGTGTCCGACATCCCGAGGCAGCAGGTCTCGTGGAGCGGCATAATCAAACTTTGAAAATGAGACTGTCCAAAGTATGTAGAGAAAAAGGTGTTGACTGGATAGTAGCTTTACCAGTTGCGCTCTTTTACATGAGAATGGTAGCACACTCTCGAACAGGGCTATCCCCGTATGAGGTGATCTTCGGTAGACCACCAAATATGTGGGGGACGCCTATACCTCGTAAAATCACTGATGTTGATTGTAATATGCTGACAGATTACCTGGCTTCCTTGATGTCTGCACTACAATCTTGTCATTCACAGGTAGCTGCAGCTTTTCCCGATAACACTGAGGTGAAGCCCCATGACGTGGTTCCGGGAGATCTTGTACTTATAAGGAACTTCGACAGAAGGAACCCGCTGGAGCCTCGCTGGCAGTCGCCTAAACTCGTCTTATTGACCACAAGGACAGCTGTGAAGATTGAGGGACGTAAAGGGTGGTTGCACTCGAGCCATATCAAAAAATTTCATGGACTATCATCCGACTTGAATTATCAGCCCTGCATTCCCTCACAGACTGACTCAAAACTCCCCCTGGTTGACAAAACAGAAAAAGAAAACTATAAACTGAAACTAAGGTCTAGCAAGTCAGACAATTTGATTGTTTAAGTCCTCTCCAAGGTGAATCGGTTGAATTTGTCTCTGACATGTATCCTCTAGACCAAACTAGAGAGAGAAATAGACAGAAACAGCTCAAGAAACATGCGTACTGTAAATCACTTCGTAGTCACTGCATAGTGACATTGTTAATTATGTTTTTTCTAAGTCTTCTGATTATCATTGTCAGTATATTATTACACATGTATTACCCTATTTCCAAGCGTGCTTTCAATGCTACTGCCGAACATTCTTTTAGCGAATTACCCCCGCATGAGTTATCCTATAGATTCGCGCTGCGCAACAACACATTCATTAGTATGTTACATCATTCTCATCAGACCAGCAATGCTACAAATTGTTGGATATGTGGCCGACTCCCTCCCTATCAGAAATACAAGGGAGTTCTGCCTCTCTTTCCGTATCCATTCACACACAAGGGCTCCTGTGGAGCATGGTTTAGTTTGATTAATTCCCTAGATTCAAATTCAGTAGTTTATCAAGACAACTGGGTTTGGGGAAACCTGAACCTAGTTTTACTTAAAGTCTGCTACCCTAACAAGGAGGGACTTCCCAAAAGAACAGGAACTGATCTAGAAAATGAAGTATATGGATTAGGTAACTTTACACTTAATCTCATGATCCTGAATGTTGAATCCGAAGCTACACCAATCTTGCCCGCTATGTCAGTATTTCCAGTTAGAGGTGAATTATGTGTAAGAAAGAATGGTTCCATACACATGGGCCATAGTAAATGTACCACTGTAATAGAATTCAGTGATAAAGGCAAATCTACATTTAGAGCTTCTCGTCACTCCTACTTCATCTGTGGTCACACCGCATACATACGCCTACCCCTAGATTGGGATGGTACCTGTTACATTGCATTCCTTCTGCCACCTGTTTTCCTAGCCCCGCCTGATTACCATAGGAATACCCATTTAGTACACAATAGACTGCAGAGAGATCTCCCGATTGTCGACTACACCGAAACAGCATGGGAGCAATACACAGATTTCAATAAAGGTTTCTTTCCCTACATAGGTACAGTCACTAATAGTAAGTTGATACGTAGATTAACTAGAACCCTTGAAGCAGTAGTGAATGAAACTACTTCCGCCTTAGGCAACTTAACAGAGGAGCAGTCTGCGATGCGGATTGTTGTTCTTCAAAATCGTCTTGTCCTTGACGTCATCCTGGCCGATAGGGGCGGAGCTTGTAGGGTCATTGGATCAAGTTGCTGTGTTTTCATACCAGAAAACGCGCCGTCAGTATATAAAGCCATAACTCGACTTCATAAGATCGTAAGCCAGATACACCAGAATCCAGGCATCTGGACTTGGTCCGGTTGGTTCTGGAGCGTGTTGTCAGCCTGGGGATGGAGGATCCTATCCTTCCTAGGTATTGGCTTTCTCATTCTATTCAGTTGCTGCTTGTGTCTACAATGTGGGCCCGCGATTTGTGGTCTGTGTGCCACATCGTGTATCCCGCCTTCGAATTTTCATTCAAGATCCCGGAAGAAGAAAGAAGAACAAATGATGCTATATGAACAAATTGATGGATTGATGAAGATGGATATTTCATAAGGGTCCGTAGGGGACAAGGAGGGAATGAGGAAATATGAATTTTTATGGTCAATTGTGTCCCCTATCTTAGACCCCAACGGCTCCATGTATATGCTACAAGTACATGTATGTTCCCTCCAGTTCCAGCTATGAAGACGCAAATACATGTGCGTCCAACGTCAACATGTCCTCTTTCAGATCCGCCATGAATGGGTCGAATATTCCATTCCTAAGTACGATTGGCCACCGACTTTATATGGTTCACTTTTCACGTTTTACAGTTCAGGCGAGCAGGCCCTGAATTCTGCCATCAAGCCTTTCCCTGCTTCTGCCTCTGAAATGCCCCAGCTTGGACCTGCATTCGTATCCATGAACTTTGTCCTACTCCCTGCGCGGCCAACGGTGCCTGACGCGGCCTGTTGCCTGCCAAAAACTGTATTCAGCCTTCAAGTTATCTGCTCCGCTCCTCTTCCAATGCATTCCTGTCTAGTAGTTTTAGGTAAACATCCTTCCAGCTACCGAGCAAAGAGCTCGGCCTCGCTGTCTTTATGCTAGTAATTCATAGCCCCTGTTACCATGGAATATTCCTGCCCCCTCGCATCTCATGTAGACACATAGACGCTTGTACATGCACTAACAGTCAGTATAGAATAGATTCCGTCCGAGAGACCTTTCCTTTTGGATAAAACAGTTCCTTAAACAAAGATATTAGATACGATTTGGGATTAGGTTGACCTGACCCCCCAGACTTCTGTCTCCACATGTAGAGCTAAATGTCAATTCCCCTTCACCCTCTAGTTGCACGTCAATCACACATCATGTCGCTGCGCGCGCATCTCTGCCAAACATTTCTGCTGACACTGCAGCATTCTTTTATGGATCCACCCGCTTGTGACATCATTTTAAATGACGTTTCTAGTATACGCCTGTTATTACGCCCATTTTCATTACGTATGTGTATTCTTATCTGTATTATCAGCTGTTACGCCTCCTGCATCTGTCTTAATGCAATGCTTTTCATATATATATTGTTACTTGTCAATAATGTATTGCCTATCCCTTCCTGAACCTTCTTCGGGGTGATGGAATAAGATTGCCTGGTTCGAACCATAATTCCTTTGTAAGGAATAAAGCCCTTTTCAGAACCTCTAATACCACGGATTCTGCCTCTTATTTTGACTGAGTTATTCTTACTAGACTTTTCTGCATAAAAAATAGTACCGGTAATTTAAATATTTACCACAGAAGGAAGAAATGCGAAATGCCAGACAATCCAATATGGCCTCTATCGCATCTTGATGGAACCCTTCATTGGAAACGCGGATTTACTGAGCCCAGGTCAACCTCAGCTCACACACACATGTACCCTGATGTTCTATTTTGTAGTGCTCATTTAAATGCTCAGATTCTTCTCTTTGTTTACCGTCCATGGGCCAAGTCTCAGCATGTCACATCAACGTGCAGACGGTGCTTTAAAATAACGTCCTGCATCACAGCCACTCCACCCCCCCTCCTCCAGCCCACTTCACACCCAATGCATGATTACTAACGGCATAAAGAGGCATCGTTTTCAATATTATATTCAGAGCTTTTCCATCTCCAGGGATGTGCTCATGTGTGGCCTCCTAATTCTCCATCAGATTGCTAAGTCTAGACTACGTATGGTGGTCAGGGCCGGCATGAGTGCTGGCGGTGCCCAGTGCAGCAAGGTTTTTTGGTGCGGGACCTCCACCACGGACTCCTTCACTAGCTCTCGGCAAAAGTGCCCTTCATCGCTTCCTAGCCCCTCTGTCATATACATTTCATTTGTTTTATAGTACTGGTAAAGGCTGGTTTTACAAATCCACTCAGCTATCCACAAAAAATGCAGATCTGTTCTTTGCAGCACTTTATGGCGAGTCAAAAGTACCACTAGACAAAACACTGATCCCTCTCTCCAGCAGGAACATTAATCACAAGAGTTATCTTGACATTTTTATTACTGCCTGAAAGGTGGAAGCCCATGGAACACTGCAGCAGGTGCCTTTCAATCACAATTTACTGCTCATCGCAGCCTCCCCCCTGAGGTCAGTGCCCCCCTCCAGGTTAGCGCCCAGTGCTGTCCCACTGCCCTAAACATGACCTGATGGTGATCTTGCTGATTCAACTTCCTTTCAGTCAATGATGTACTGTCGGAAAAAGTGCATACATTGTGCTCAGATCTTGTTATTCCTTCAGTTGCAAAATCGTTCGCATTAGATTTAATGACTTGGACGTTACCTGGTTGATAGTCAATTGGTGATGATTTTCTTCCGACTGAAGGACAAGTCAGGTAAAGTTTGACGTGTTCCTGTTAATTGTTGTTTTGACTGTTCAATGGAATTTACTCTATGCTGCTATTCACCAATTAGAAGGACAGATGCTGACCTCTAGGATGACCTTGGGAGTTCAGTATCCCTATGGCATTTAGAGAATGTGTACACAGTCTTCACTTGTATAATGTTGCCTTGCTGTCAGGTTTGAACCTGCCATCATTCTCTTTCGGTCAGGATTGCCAAATAGTGGCACATTGACAGGGCTTTCATCTTTTACAGTTCATCTTTGACATATTTTTTGTTATGCTGTTTTTGGTCGTCTCTCAAGTTTTTCGGTCTCTATGTGTTTTCGATGTGACTGGGACTCAGACAGTATGTCATGTCTGAAAGGGAGCTTACTGCTTCACCTCCCAGCAAGGTTCTCCCCTTAGCATTATGGTAAATGCAGTTCACTTTAAATGCTTACTTGAGTTTTTGCTGAAGTGTTTCACCAAGTTGGTGCGGGTTATTGCTGTGAATCTCTAGACACGTGTTTCTGGATATCATCCTTCATCAGTAGAGATAAAAAACTAAATTCATCTGGGGTTGCTGAGAAAGCTACCACAATCCTCTCAGGTCTCAGTACCTTTCTCTGTCGCACAGGTGCATCTCCAAAAGCTTGTCAGCTCAATGGCTCAAGGGAGCCTTGACAAACAGAAGATGGTTGGGAGCACACTGCCTCACTTCCCAGCGCAGTTCACCCCTTAGCATTATGGTAAATGCAGTTCACTTTAAGCGCGTAATTGAGTTTTTGCTGAAGTGTTTTGCCAAAGTTGGTGTAGGTTAGTGCTGTGAATCTCTAGACACATGTGTTTCTGGATATCATCCTTCATCAGCAGAGATAAAAAACAAATTTCATCTGGGGTTGCTGAGAAAGCTGCTACAATCCTCTCAGGTCTCTGTACCTCTCTCTGGTGCACATGTGCATCGCCAAAAGCTCATCAGCTCAATAGCTCATGGGAGCCTTTTCAAACAGAAGGTGGATGGGAGCACACTGCTTCACCTCCCAGCACAGTTCACCCCTTAGCATTATGGTAAATGAGGTTCACTTTAAACGCTTACTTGAGTATTTGCTGAAGTGTTTCACCAAAGTTTGTGCAGGTTAGTGCTGTGAATTTATGGACACATGTGTTTCTGGATATCATCCTTCATCAGTAGAGATAACAAAGTAAATTCATCTGGGGTTGCTGAGAAAGTTGCCACAATCCTCTCAGGTCTCAGTACCTCTCTCTGGCACACAGGTGCATCTCCAAAAGTTTGTCAGCTCAATGTCTCAAGGGAGCCTTTGGAAACAGAAGGTGGATGCTTTTGGACTGCAATTACCATAATGCTACAGGTGAACTGTGCTGGGAGGTGTAGCAGTGTGCTCCCATCCCCCTTTTGTTTGAAAAGGCTCCCTGGAGCCATTGAGCTGATGAGCTTTTCCAGTTTGGAATGATAGTGTGGTCACCAGGCAGTTGCTGTACAAGCCGGGAGAAGGAGGACATTGTTACAGTTCTTGCTGTAGAGAAAGTAATACTCATTTTAAGTAATAGTGATGGTATGTATGTTACTTTACAAAGTAGGTAAGAGTTACAGCACCACCCTGGTGAACCTTCAAGCAACGATATTGCCGGACTCTGAAGTTTTTTTACTGATTCCTGCATTCTTGACTATTCTGCTGAGAGTTACGGAATAAACGTTTTGCGTAACTTAGGAACATCTTTCACCTCATCCCGGGCTGTGAGTTATTTAATTTGGACAAAAGTCAATAATAATTTATGCGTGCTTACAGTGGCCGTTGGTTGCATTGTTTAAATTACTTGGGCCAGGCTCAACTTCTGAGCATGTGATGTATTTGTGACGTGATATTTGTTATCAGAACGAAGAGTGTGCAGTTCCTGTGTGAATATCTAAGTCAGGAAAAGTGGTCACTGGAGAGGAGTGCTCCTTTTAGAAGCAAGGGCCTTAATATACCCCTGGGGGAGTCATGCTTCCTCATCGGTTAGCTCCTCATTGGGCCAGCACTGGCAGGGCTTTGGGTAGGTCGGCAGCGTTTCCGCGCCCGATCAGCATTTTTCATCATGCTTATTTAGCGTCCGCTCTGTACAGTCGGATTGGGGCCGCTCTTTCCCGAATCACTAGGTCTTCTTCCCCCAGGAGATTTTCTACATGTCCATGTAAAGTATACTGGGATTCTTGTGAATGTCTTCTTCTTAAAACACACAGGGCATGGTATATATATTCTCTATTAACCTCCATCCCTGTGAGGAGTAGAAATAGGTCTTCTTGGTCCTACCAAAATGCCAAGATCCTTTTTGGACTGCTATAGGCATGAAACATGTAGACCTTTACTCAGATTTACTGCAGCTAAATAGACCATTATATCTATTCTAGGCTAAAATTACATTTTTATACTTGACAAAGAGATACTATTATTAAAACCTCAGTTCTAGGTACGAATCCCCTTAGTCATTTTAACACACTACACCCTTGCCCTTTTTACTCACATTCCTTGCCATTCAATCATGCACCTCTAATCGGCAGAAATTAAAAGAACTCTGGCAAAAAGCCCCCTTGAGGGGCCCATTAGGCATTGCAGCGCTGGCCCAACGAGGAGCTGCCCGATGATGAAGCATGACACCCCTCGGGGTGTGAGGGCCCTTTCTCCTAAAAGGAGCACTCCCCTCCCGTGACCACTTTTCCTGACCTAAATATTCACAAAGGAACTGCACATTTTTTGTTCTCATAACTTCATGGACCCATGTGCTGGACCTTATAGTAGCCCTAGTCCCGCCATCCCTGTTTTGGTGCTATTTGCCATCTTCATTGTTCCTGCAGCGCAGCGTACTGTGGTTTTACTTTTGCTGCGTCTACGTGATTATGCTGCCTATAAGTGTACCACCATATTGGATTGATTTTCGATGTTATTTCAAGAAACGCTTCTTACGCTACGCCCTTCCATTTTGGAAACTTCATGCTTGTTGATTTTTTCAGCGTCGGATAGTACATGTGAGTAACAATGCTTGCTGTGTATGTTTCTCCTCTTCGTTTCCTTTCACAGCTTCAGCAGCTCGTGTTTATTCACAGCATCTTTCTTTCTCTTGGTATTTCATAAGCATTTTGCGGCGATTAGTTATTTTCTTCTTCTACTTGTTTTTTGGGATATTTGGAGCAGCGTTTATATCTCTGGTGTCCCTGAGGGTGAAGAGTGGACACTGGTGCTCACACTGAACTAGTCCCTTTCACCTTATTGGGGTCTTCCTAGGAGGGTGAAGAATGGACACTGTATATTCTGGCTCAGTGAACTGGTCCCTCTTGCCATTATGTGTGGACAGAATTTTTCCCTGGCTCCCCCACAATCCTTTTGGACTACAGGAGGTATTCCATGTATGAAGTGGGCTGAATGGAAATGTTGGCTTTGAAGTATTGAAGGCTTTTGATCCAATGATTAAGGAGATTGGTGGGGACAGGGATTGAAATGTTTTTGATTGTGCCAATGCAGCTTTTGACTGGCATTTCCCTCCCAAGGTTTGCATTGATATTGTGAGGTACAAGTTTTTTCACAGGAAACTGACCAAAGTATTGATAACTGCGTAACTGTGCTTAGAACGTTATCCCTGAATTGTATGTTTGGGTCCCTATAAGAGGATTTAATTTGGGATCAAGGGGTGATGCATGTAAAAATGCTTCTATACACGAAAGACTATGGGTCAATGGAGATGCTAATCTACAGGATATTTTAGCTAGTGTCAGTAAAGCAGAGATGTCAAGTAGAAGTGCTAAGATTGTGCATACTGATTCTAGTACTGAACATGAGGAGTGTATAGGAAAGGTGACTAAGAAATCCCAACAAAAAAGAAGGGTTTCAGAGAACGGATATCAAGCAACAAGAGAGCAACAGAGTGAAGCCTAAGAAGGATTTAGAGAGGATTTAAGATTTTGCACTTAGCTAATAGCAAAGCCTGTCTAGGCTGTAAGCAAAAGTGTTATAATTGTGGCATGGTTGGGCATTTGTCTAAAGTATGTAGGAGGAAAAAGAAGCAACATTGTAAGTGTGTGAATGATGGTGATGCAAGTGAGGAGGAGAATTTTATGCTTTTGATACACAGGCAGATGAAAGATTTGTTCCAAATATTAAGGACGAAGAAAACAAGGTTTTGAATGTGTATAACGTAATGATCAAGAAGAAATCTTTATGTGACATGGATATCTGTGGTGTGGATACACAAATCTATGCTGATTCTGGGTCGCCTTATTCTACACTTAATGAAAAGGTTTCGAAATCTACATTTGCAGAGAAACTAGGCAGTGTGCTAGAAGAACCTAATATTACTCCTGATGGATGCTCAGGTTTGAAAATTGAAATGTTGGGTTTTCACACACTGGTGATCAGGTGTAAAAACTGTGATAGCGTGGGTAAGCTCTATGTAGCTAGAAAGGGACCCTGCGTTCTAGGTTGGTATGATCAGGGAGAACTGGTTATGATGTTAAACATTAATAGCTCTGAACTTGATGATGGTGAGTGTACTGGTCATGTCATGCTTGTAATGTTTCCCAGGGCTCTTAATTATAAGATTGCTAGATTAACTGATTTTGAGCATGATATTGTATTAAAAAGAATGATTGCCCCAAATTTTTTAAGGCAAGGAATATTCCTATAACTGTTAGGAAAGAAGTGGAAAAAGAATAGGACAAGTTGGTGGCGGAGGACATAATTGAAAATATAGAAGTATCTGAGTGGGTTTCCCCAGTTGTAGTGGCCAGACGTGCCAATGAAAACATTTGATTGTGTATTGATCTACGCTATTTAAATGATAATATCTTGCTAGATCAATTTCCTTTACCCCAAATTTCTACGCTTGGCTTCAGTGAAAGGGGTAAAATCTATTTCCACAATAGACCTTTCTGCAGGGTATCATCAAATTGTTTTGCGGGAGGGTTGTAAGAGTTTCTGCCTTTACAGCTCCAATGGGATGCTATCAATATAAGAAAATGCCATTAGGATTAGTGTCGGCTGCCACCATTTTCCAAAGGTCGATGCATTCATAATCTAAAAACTGCAAACGTTCAGTGCTTTCCGGACGATAGCCGGATTTATGGAAAGGACAAACCAGAACACAATCATAAGTTGGAGAGTGTGCTAAGAATTTGGAACACATGTGGTCTGATTGTGAAATTTTCAAATGTAGATTTGCAGTACAATCAGTAAATGTTAGGTCACGTATTGAGTGTGGATGGCATAAAACCCAAATCAGGTGGTGGAAGCAATACAATTGACACCTGTGCCATCTAATAAAGACGATATAAGGTCACAGAATTTTATGCCAAGTACATAAGAAATTTCTCTTCAGAACTTTTCATAGAACAAAAGTAAATTTATGCAAAGAGTGTGAAAGGGAATTTGAGGATGTTTATTTTATTTACGATTTTTGTATAGCGCATACATTCATAACCGGAAGGATATCACGGCACTTATTACTACCATTAGATTTCCGCAGAATACCAGCTGGAGTCAGGGCTACACCAGTCAGGGAAGAGCCAAGTTTTCAGCTTTTTCATAAATACAAGGTAGTCCTCTGTTCTTCGAATATCCAGGGGCAGCAAATTCCAGTGGGTGGCTGCCAAAAAGGCAAAGGAGTGACCACCCGCTCTGGTTTTCTTGATCTTAATCACTTTAGCTAAGGGCAAACTGGAGGATTTTAGCTGTCTTGTAGGTTGATAGAATTCAACCATATTTCTCAGGAGCAGTGAGCTGTAATTATCCAGATCCCTATGCGCATGACAGAGCAGCTTAAATTAAGCCCTCCTACGTACTGGTAACCAGTGTAGTGATTTTAAGCAGGCAGCTGCAGAGTCGCGTCTGCCTTCATTGCAAATTAGTTTAGCTGCTATGTTATGAATCGTTTGGAGGCGTGTAAATAGATAGTTCGCCATACCCAAGTTTAGTGCATTTCCGTAGTCCAGGGGACTGATCAACAGAGCCTGGACAACCGTGCGGTGCCAGACCATTGGGATCCATCTAAACAACTTTCTAAGGAGTTTCAACAGTCCAAAGCAACTGCCACTGGTCGCAAACACCTGAGTTTTCATGGTGAGCGATTGCTCTATAATGACAGATTTCCAAAGCTACTGCTCTATGCAGATTTTATCCGAACCTCACTAGTGCCTTTACTACTGATGCTAATTCTAAAGGTGTGGGTGCTCTTCTATCCCAAAAACTAGAGGAAGGGTGTGAATCAAGCATTGTATATGCATCTAGAGTTCTCACTGTAACTGAGGAAAAGTACTTGGTCATTGAAAGGGAGACGTTAGCTTGTGTGTGGGCTCTATAGTATTTTAGCGCTTTTGTGTGGGTTAAGCAGCGTGAGTCAGATTACCCACCACTGATGACATGATTAAGGCAACTGGATATATTGCAAGAATGTCTATGAGACTTCAGGATTTCTCACAGAGTATATTTTATGTACCTGATAAAGAAATGTGTCCGCTGATTTTTTATCAAGAATGCCATTGCAGGCGAGGGAAAATGCTTGTGAAGAATGCTTGTGGATGAGTATCATATTACCCTGGTGCATGGTGAAGGCATACCTTTCATTGAGAAGAAAACTTGAGAGGACGAATATGTGAAAGATGAAGTGGTACAAGATGTTTTGAGGTATTTAAAAATGGTTGGCCTACCAATGGATCGCTAAGAGCGGATTTACGATGTTTCTGGGATGGCAGAAATGAATTTGTTTATGTGAATGGCATATATATGGAGGGGCAATAGGGCTGTTTCCCCCATCATATTACCATGCAGTGCCATGAACGACATGGAAGAATTGCAAAAATGAAGCAGTCAGTCAAAAAAGGGTTTTGGTGGCCTGTTATGGATTTATTTCTGGAGCGTTTGGGCAGGAATTGCGTGACTTGTGCTAATGCTGACAAATCTTTTAAAACGTTAAGGCCAAACATGGGAGTGCCTTGTATTCTGTGGGAGATTATTACAGTGGATATTATGGGCCCCATAGGGGTCAAGTCCAAGTATCTCATGTCTGCTATGAATGATTTTTCTAGGTGGCCTGCTGCTAAAATTGTAGCCAAAGTGGACACTGATGCTGTTCTGTATTTTCTGGACAGTATTTTCACTGAAGAATGTGTTCCAATTCAAGTTATTACAGACAATGGTGTACAGTTTTCATCAGGAAAGGCTAAAAGTTATTTCAATAGAGGGGGCATAAAACATCACACCACGTCTCTGTATAATCCAAGTGGTAATGGCATGATTGAGCTATTTTCAACAGAGTGCTCAAGGGTGTCATCCAAATTGCAGGAATTGAAAATGATGAATGGAAATTGCAAATACACAAGACTGTGTGGATGTATAGCACCATATTAATGAGATGACTGGTCGCTGTCCTATTGAAATTATGAGGGAGGGGATACCCAGAACTAAAAGAAGTCCTTCGCGGTTAGTTGAATCTTCTGCAGTCAATGTGGATTTGAATTTTGTGAGACAGCTTAGAGGACACTCATTACATTTATAAATCTAAATATGACAATAGAACGGGTTCTATTGGTGGCGCAAACATCATGGTAGGAATGTCAGTCAAGGTTAAGAAGCCCTGGAGAGTAAAGAGAGAGTCACTTTTAGGACCATATGAAGTTGTGGATGTTTTATAAAATGCTGTGAGGCTGAGTGATGGAAATGTCTGGAATTTCAAACGTATTGCCTTTCTTAAAAGAGGCAAACATTTAAATTGCCAAGCCCCTTCCAATGTTGTCAATAATTTCGAGAGTGACATGGGTGTTCAATGTGGGGGTGGTGCGTGGAGAGGGGACCTGATGTGCAAAATGCACAAAGTGAGCCCTGGAAAATTCCATTATGGATGAAGAAGGCTTTGTGCAGGGCAATGGAGGAGAGGTAATTACAGGAGCAAAGAGGATTAAAAAGAAGCCTGTATGGATGTCTGAATATGCTGTTTAGATCTGTATTGTGTTATTGTGTTGACCTGTCTTTTTGCAATTTGTTTTCTTTTCATCCATTGATCAACACTCATACTTCTTTTGCATTTCTTGCTATGGTTTTATTATTTGTTAATCTTTCTTATTTTTGTATATTTTAATTGTAATTGTTTTTATAAAGATGCAGGATGTGTTGTGTTTATTTGTGCTCCCTCTGCTCTGTTATAGTGTGCCTCCCACATTCCAGTTTGGAGTGATGGAGTGGTCACCAGGCAGTTGCTGCAGGAGCCAGAGAAGGAGGATCTTGTTTTGGGTGTTGATGTACAGAAATGAATACTCGTTTTAAGTAATATTGATGGTATGTGTATTACTTTACAATTACATTTCTGGGGGGGGGGGGCTTTATATAGCGCAAACTCGACCTTTAGGTATCAGAGCGCTTGACTTGAGCATCAGTTGCGTTACAGATGGACGCATTCATTTTGTTAGGCACAGGAAGATTAAGAGATTTGCCCAGAATCACAGGATGTTGAGCTGCCGAGACTCAAACCCTGTTCCCCAGCTTTCAAGATTTGTTGCCCTTACATTATATAAATTCGCCTTCAACCCAAAGAGGATGTAAGAATGATTTGTGGCCTTTCGGGAATCTGCGGGGTGTTGATGCGATGACATTTTGCGCTCTGGTAACATTCCCACGTACCTAAATTGGGCAGTCCCTGAATGAGCTCGGACCGGAACATACCTCCCAAAGCAAAGCGGTAGCTTGCCTTGCTTCCTCGAGCCGAGCGGCGGCATCGAATGCCACAGCTTCAAAGGCGGAACGAGACAATAGACAGGCAGAGCGTGATGAATGTGCGTGCCTGGGGCCAGGCGTTTTAAGTTTCCTCACAAATATGTCAGTTAAGCGTGGATTACGAGCACCTATCTGTGGGATACAAAGGAATCGTGAGACACCGTGAAACGCAGACGAACATTACTTCAAGTTCCATCGCATATGAGGTCAGAGCAAAACCAGCTGTCACTGTCCGTCAGGGCACAGAGCAAGCACTGGCCGGAAACCTGATGATTACATTTAGCCTTTGCTCGGAATGTAAGTAATTAAGGTACAAAGTGAACGAACCCTCGGAGAAGGTATCTGTTTTCAGGTACTTTTCTCATCGACTTCAATGAATAAATACAGCACAATCCATATGGTTCAGCATTGTTGCCAATGTGTGCTTTGGAAAGGGTTAATGTGAAAACAGCTCCTATTTCTTAATCATAACAAGCTCAGGAACATTTCAGTTGTGCGTGGCATCAGGCTGTGTTTTGAGAACATACTCCTCCGGATTCCAGATTGCATAACCGGAAGATCCCTCCTTTGGTGATTCACACTTACAAATTGTGTTTCTAGGTCTCCCTTGACAGCGCAGCAGCCACCGGGCCTTATGTGATTAGCAGAAAAAGAACTTTCAGAAGTACTGCTGAGAGAATGGGTTAGGTGCAGCATACTTTTTGAGGGACATGAGTACGACATTTGATTGGGCAGATGTAGTATGCTTCCACTGAAAAAGAGTGCTTCCACTTTTTGCCTTGTCCATACAGCAGCACTATGTTGGTTCTAATGGCAAGCTAATGATCAAGATTATAGGCCTGATATTTTCAGTATGTATACTTATGATTAAGGCAGTATTTATTGTGAGAGGCACATTTTAAAGACAATAGACTTTTTTTTTTATTTCAAAGTACTTTATTGATTTTCCATAAGAAAGATACATAGAGTAATACTGTTTCGGGGTTAGCACATATATATATAAAGCAAAAATAGAACGTGTCCAAAAGCATACAAAAGGTTATTATTCCTATGAGGGTATCAAGATGCTAACCCAAGTGATCAGTAGAGAGAGAAGAAAAGGAACTGAAAGAATAAAAAGGAAAGAAGAAAGAGGAGAAGGAAAAGGAAAACAATGATTAGGCTGGTGGTATACTATACATCCTGGCCTCTATGCACTTGTGGCCACAAGAGCAGTTGGATTGGCTGCTCATGAATGTTGCAGTGCAGGTCCTGGCTGAATGCCAGTACCTGCAGCCACTCATTGTTGTGCTGAGTTAAAGGCTATGTGTTGTAGAGGTTGGCTACTCATAGAGGGTTGGACTTCATTTCTGACTATGGGCAGGGCCACTGGAATTATGAGATTATGCGGCAGTGGCAATGTTTGCATAATTATAGATTTTTGGCATTTGCCACATATGCCATCATCTACTGCATAATCTGCAGATTTTAAACCAATTACGTTTTTGTTTCTAGTTCAACCAGTTCAAAAGTTGCTAACAACTCAGCCACACGTGTTGCAGCACCGTGGAAGGTCTTCTGCAAAGGCTGACTGGTCACCTTTCTGTTGCATATTGCTATATGAACGGTTAAACTGGTACTAATGAGGTGCAACCTATGCCCAGAAAGTTTTAACAAGTCAAAAATTGGAAAAATCATGAAATAAAACTATCACAAAATGTGCTGCATTACAACGCATAATTTGCCTTGTCCTGCTGCACAATTTAGTCAACCCTGCAGCATAATTTGGCCCTCACCTGCCACATAATTCCAGTGGCACTGACTATAGGTCAGGCCCCTGTAGTGCACAGCTGAAGGTCAGCGAGGCCCTATTCAAACCCCTCCTAAGCTGTGCCTCAAGATATTAAAAATACAGCTATAGGAAAGGATGGATAAATTGGAAGGGTAGGTTAAAAGTGTATGTGATTCACTGCGAGGCAAGCAATATGGGTTTGATGAGTTCTCCCATGGAGTCCACAAGGGATCGGGAAGCAAGAGTTATGGAACCCATGAATCAGGAGATTCTGACGATGGAAGCGTGCTCTGATAATTCTGCAACACTTCTGATGATCCCTTGAGGCCTGAACTACAGTCTCCAGTTCAAGATACATCAGGAGATTATAGATGTAAGGTGTGCCCTAACAGTGAAAATCAGACAAGAGGCGAAAAACATATGGTGTCCGTTGAGGAAAATCATGTAGTGTTACTCCCAGCTTCAACCCCTTATGTTGTAGTATTGAAGAATGTGGAACCCTTACACACTAACCAAAAAGAAGGCTGGTTTGAGCTGAAAAATAAAGTGATTCACCAGTTGTCTAAAAAGCTGGGCCCAAGTCAACTCATTAACAAAAACAGAGAAGGGTTTCATGATTGGGGTATGTTAGGAAGGCTGAAGATGGAGATTGCATGGTAATTAATTTTAGAAATCCTTTACTCACTAGGAATTTGCTCTAAAGGGCTATCTCGCTGACTCACAACCCTGGCAAAATCAGTGCCGTGCCACTCAGTTATTTCTATCACCCTAAGAATCACAACACAAAGAGGCTCCCGAATGCTCCTGGAAAGACTAGTAGAGAGTGCCACAGTAGATTTAACATCCCACTCACTAATTCATTTTCCTCACTAGCCCAGCTGGAAGATATAGACTGATTGATGATCAATGAGGAAGTCGATTTCCGTGGCTCAAGGCAGACGGTGTTAACTCTGCTGTTAGAACCGTTTCGCAAAAAAGATACTGAAGACCTAAACAATCCCACTGCAGATAATACGAAGGGGTCTGGGATCAGAGCTAATATGTTGGAATATTGTATGGCAGACACAATAACAACCCGGACCGGCTTAATTTGATTAAAAAACTATGATCTAATACTTATATAAGCTACCTGGGTCATGGCACGAGACTAACTTTTTTGGGGGGAACAAATTTATTTGCATTTTTCAGACATACTCGGTCCTTTGGCCAACAATTTAAGAATAAAGTGACTGTATAAAACAAAAGGAGAAACATAAGCAGGCACCTGCACAGTGCACACTAACCCCTCACCCACTCTCATGTTTGCAATACAAAAGTGATGTAGAAAAAGCCAAGTTACTCGATCCATTTCCTCCCAGTCCCATCCTAACTCGCAAACCGGCGTGTCTCACCATTTACATCTTGCCATATAGATTTGACAGGTTCTAACACCATGTCCCTGTTGTCTGTCCACGTTCCTTGAGTCAAGATGCATATCTGCATCCACACGGTAAACATATGTGGAGGCAAGCAACCGCTTTAAAGGAAGCTGTGGAAAAACAAATTGAGCCGTACGTTAATTGTATAGGAGGAGTCTGTGCCCCTACAATTTGTTTCTCACTTGGAGAACATTGGACAAAGTGGTTACCTGCCCCATTGTAAAAGGGTTGCCTCATCACAACGAGGGTGACCGCCACAATTGTGGTGAATCTTTTAGAAGATGCAGATTGAGTGGGACTCTTAGAATACTGGACAAAGTGGAGACTCGACATTAAGAAGGATTGCTCCACCATAATGAGGTTGTCACCCCATTGGTAGTGAGTGCTTATAAGAAGAAGATCTAGTGTGATCTTAATACTATATAGAAGTCCCGCCTAGGATCTTCTCACCGTTTTTCTTTGAGTTATTGTGTTTTTTACTTGTGGAAGAACCAATCTGTTAGTCCTGAGGAAGTTGGCGATTAATTTGTTTGATCCACTGAAACGCATTGGCATAATTTGAAATACTGAGTCTGTGTAAACTGTGGATTCGTTAGATGGTGATCTGGACACCACATGAAGTATTATTTACCACAGATCAAACGGATCAGTTTAGAATTTTTTTGTCTGCTTTTCTCCTCCTGTTTCTGTGTTAATTCTGTTTTATATGTTTATAAATTGTACAAAATTGTTTTGTGCTGTATTTTGAAGACCACAATTTTTATACATTTTTATACTTTTAGAATTGTTGTTAACTACATGGATGGTATGGTTATCATGATGATGATTAGGCCTGCACACGTTGTAATATTTTTTAGAACATTCTAGAATTGCCAATACACTATTAAAGCAATATTGTTGTGCTACTGGATTTGGATTGGTCTTGAGGATGAATGATGTGTGAACGTGAGTTGCATATGTGGATGGATTGTTCCTGGAGGGGAGATTGAATATTAGTGGTAGTCTGCCAACATCTGACATACCTTTGAGTGTTTCTGTGGACATCCCTGGGGTTTATTTTCCAGACCCATACAGTAATCTTTACTGCCCTTACATACTGCCAGGAAAGGGGCGCTCTGCCCTCCACTCCCTCGCTATATCTTGCTTTGCCAGGATCAGGCCAAGGAATAACAAAGACAACTTGTAGCGATTGTCTCCCAATGGTTCTGTAATATGAAGAAGAGTGAGTGTTGGGTCCTATAGGATTGTTCAGCCCAGGACCTTACTCTAACATTATGACACACCTTGCCAAAGTGATCCAATGCCGGACAGCCCCATACTGTGTGCAGAAAGGTGTCCTCCCCCTTGTCGGAAAAAAGACAAGTCGGCGAAACAATCACCCCCATCCGTCACAACCGGTGATGCCCAAATTATACCCTAGGTAGGTATTTGAGCTGGATTAGCGTGAGCCGGGCCGCCATGGCTGTACCTCTAGGCAGACCTCGGTCCAATCCTCTTCCTCCAATGCCTCCACGTTAGCCTCCCATGCCCGTCGGAGAACCTCAAATGTATCTCGGCGATTAGAAATTTGTGCTATCTTGCGGTCCCCCAGATCTCTCATAAGGAGTTTGCCCTCCAAAGGATTACATTCCGGAATTTCAGGTACATCTGCAAGATATGGAGTAACAGCATGGCGGAGCTGCAGATAGCGATGGACCTGACTACGGTGGAGTTGATATTCTGCCTGCAAAGTCTGATATGATTTAAGAACCGTCCCGCTCATGATGCTGCCCAGAGTGGAAATGCCAATCAAGTCCCATCTCCGTAATCCCTCCAGCACGGCCACCTGTAGCAGCTGACGGTCATGCCACAACGGTGTCCATTGTGTCAGTCTCCTCCACCACCCCATTCATCGAAGGGAATGCCGCCGGTGTGTTATAACTTTTCTAGTGGCCGGGGAAAGATCCTTGCACTCACCACCACCATATAGATATGATATAATTGGAGTGTTCCCCATTGCCTATTTTTCAGACGCATAGGCAGGGTCGTCCTGCACACCATACCACCAATCATAAATGACCAGAAGGTGCGATGCAAAATAATATGATTCAATTTCCCCCACAGGAATACCCCTGCAATAAGTAGATTGAAAACACTTTCCAAGAGCGATGCAGGGGTTGCTACCCTTCCAAAGGAAGCTAATAAGGATGGAATTCACAGAGCAGAACCATTGTTGCGGGATAGCGTATGGAAAATTCTGAAGTTGGCATAAGAACTTCCTCAGCGATACCATTTTGAATATTACCGGCCTACCGGTCTGGGAAAGAGCCAGCACCAATCACACGCGTATGTCGTCTTTTAGGCCAGCCATGACAGCACCAGACTATCCTGATGCTTACCATTTATACTTTACTCCAGTGATACGTCCAATAGGGGCAGAAAAAAGGGAGGCCTTAAGGTATTTGTGTTTGGTCAAAACGTGTTTTTAAATTTCATGAAGTTTGGTTGCACAGCAGATGTTTTGCTTATTCATATAATGTTAAATCTAATGCACAGTAGATGTTATTTTTAGTCTAATATTTTTGATCACAGAATAACACAGGCAATTTAGACTTTGGATAAAGATCTAGATCAATGTTTTGCTAGTAAAAAGCATACCCCTCATGAATTGTGGCCTGGAGGTTTTAATACTCACCTATGTAAAGCTCATTGTGATTCAATTTGTGGTTTTATAGACCAATGTGGTGAATATGCTATACATTTTACAGCGTGCCTTATAGGGATTGTCAGACCCCCTTTCAGAGTGCCACATGGCAAGCAGGGTCTAGTTGGCCCAAACGTGGTGATTAAGGCCTTTTACTCCTGATGTCCTGAGGCCCGATTTACTATGGATTCTGAGTAACAGGGCCAAGTACTCTTTCTGCACATGACTATCATGGTAAGAGTGATCCGAGCAGTCCAAGACTCCCTCGAGGGAAGGTGTAGATATAGGATAGTGAAACAGTATTACAACTCAAAATGTGTGCAGCAGCAACAATAAATGATGGTTCAGCCAAAAACTCACTTTTATGAAAAAAGGGGAGTATTTCATTTCTACTGTGAACCATCATAAAGGAAATATACAACATCCACAGACAATTACACAGTCTCTTTGGGGTCATGGCTCTAGTGTGTCTCAAAATTCCACTTTGGCTCTAAGTTAAAGCCAACAGTGTTCCATTGCTGCAGCTCGACTAGCAGCAAGTAGGTCCTGGGTCGACAGGCCAAAAACCAGTCTTAGCTGCACTGGCAGGTGTGAAGTGTCTGGAGTTACTGAGTGTGCCCTGTCCAATGGCATTGCAGTGGCTGTAGCTGTGTTCAAGTGAGTCTGCCGTACGCAGCCAAGGCTGCTATGCTAAGCAGGTGCAGAGTCTCTCCTTGTGGCAATGCTCTAAAAGCTACCAGAGTCTCTCTGCAGCTCTGCTGCGTGGTAAGTATGTGATTTCTCTCCTGATGGTGAGTTGGTTGCAACAATTCTATCTTGGGTTCCTCGCTTGGGTGATGGTGCACAGGTCCTCCAATAGTATCCTCACTTCTGCGTCCAGCAGGCAATCACAGATCAGGTCGCTTGATGCTACCAGTGAGGGCCTGTGGCATAAGGGGTCACAACGCCTCACAGCACACAGCCATCTGCCTGATCGGCATGGCAAAATCCTTCATGTCAGCTCCTTCTGGCATAAGGGGTTGCCATCCACTACCCCACAAGGCTACGGTCCTTACCACATGGCTGTCTTTTCCACAGTGGCCCCTGCTGGCATACAGGGTCGTCGCCTCAGTACTACGCATGGGCCCATCGGCACAGCACGACACTCGGCTCAATTCTCATGGCATACTTTGTCCTGCACATGGGCAATGACCCGTTCGGTGCAGCAGCCGTTTCCTCACACCTCGCACAGGGGGTTCATTTGACAGGGCTCCCAAACGGACCACGCTCTCTCCAACACTCTCGTTTTCCTTTCAGCGCACACTGGTCTTGGCAAGCAAGCAGAGCCTGGTGTTCCAGGGCAGGTGGCCTTTGATTCCCTGGGTGATGTCCCCTCACTAGCAAGTCTTGCAGACCTTCCACTTCTCACACAGCCTGCCTAGCTACTCAGCAGATGAGAATTTTAGGGGTCTCAAACTCCCTTTGTTATAGTCCATTTCCAGACACCAAATTTCGATTTAGGGTCTTAGTCTTTGAAGTTTTATGTTGGGGTTCTGCTTCTTTTGAAATTCCCACTCTTGTGTTCCCACTTTCTCTTGAAAAGCAGTTTGCAATTGCAGGAGTGTTTTCGAAGCTGATAATCCACCCCACAGCACAGGTCATAGGATTGACAAGAGTTCACACCTGGATGCTAACCACAGTGATATATGCATCAAATGGTTAGCCCAGGGCACCCAGCACTACTCGTTATGACTATTTATGATTTTCTTATCAGTTCCAACTCCTTCTTGAGATGTACCCGGGCCCCTTCTTTGTGACCTCTCACTGAATTAAAGCGCACCCTTTGAAGTGAACAGGGGAAGCCTGGTTCTCTCCTCGCAGCGTGTATACTGCCCAGCTTACAGGAATGCAGCAATACACAAATCTGTCTGGGGGCATCTCTGTCTACCTCCTCTTCATGTTTCAGCATGCAGGCCTGTGTCTCCCAAAATTGAACCCAGGGCCCTCCTTGTATCATCCACGGGCACACATGCACCCAGTGCATGTATGAAGCATACATGCACTAAACTGTACTGTGTCCTCCATGCACTGTACCTCTCATAGGCACACATACATCCAGCATATGCATTAAACTTGCACAGACATACCAGCACTTTATCTTGTATGTCCTGGATGACTCTTAGGCACACCTACATCCAGCTAATGCATTTAACATGCACACATTGCACCCTTCATGTATTGTACAACCCACAGGTACACATACACCCAGCACATACATTTAACATGCGCGCACCGCACCTTTAATGTATTTTACCACTCATAGGTACACATACACCCACCACAGGTACTTATCCTGCTTTAACTACAAGGTACTACATGCTCCAGGTGCTCAAATGCACATATATACCTGGCAAATGTAATCACGATGCACATACTTCTCAGTACTGCATTGTCCTTGTGTTGTGTCCTTCCCAGGCACATATATCCCAGCGTAGATACACCAATTGTTCACCGTGCAACTTCACCCCAAAATATTTTGGCCAAGAATGAGTTAAGCACACAGGAACAGAAAATTAATACCGAGTGAGCCTGTAGGGCTCACTCCACAGGTTAAAAAGCACCTGTTCACTCCTACTGCATATGACAACAAAAGTCAGCATTTGGATCCAGACTTCAGCACAGTTGGGCACTCAGGGCAGGGGTGCACACCTATCACCATGAAAAGGACTTTTCCATTCTAATAGGAATGCTCTAAATACCATCTTGCTGAAACATAATCTTGTATATGTGACTCAGAATTACACTCTCATTGCAACCCCATTACCTACTTATACAGGTGGTAGTGCAAATAGCATTATAGATTACTTATTGCTATCACATGAACTCACCCCCTATGTTTTTAGTCATAAGGTGATTCCAAACTGAGTGACCATAACTCATTATCTGTGACTTTGGAGCTGGCTCAAAGCTGCAGAAGGGTTTTAAATAACAGCATTTTGAAGGAGTGGGCTTAGAATTATCAATCAAATCAGTTTATTATCAGAGATTTTTAATTTAAAAGAGGGACCAGGAAGGGGGTGTTTGGAGGAGGCAGAAAATCCAGAGTATATTATTGGCCACTTTGATTCACTTCGTGGTTTAGTTAGGATCCCTTTAAATACTGAGGCACAACCTAGTTGGGTAAAGTTATAGAAGTGGTTCGATTCTGCTCACTCACTGTTAGACGGCGACCTCAGAGGAGCCTGGAAGGGGTCCTGACTACCCTGAGACCCACCCTCGAAGTATCGTAGCCGGGCACTGGCGGGAGACTCCCCAGGGGGAGGAATCTCGTATCTAGGATCGTACTTCTGGCACCACACGACACAGAGTGACCACACCGGGTATTCTGAGAAAACAATCTTTATCAAGTAGGTTATCACTGCAAATATGTACAAGGTGAGCACGGGCTCAAGAGTCTCGGAAGGGGTAGGGGGTAGCGGGACAGTCTCTGGTAAAGGTTCAAAGCAGGGACGTATCCGGCGCACAGCTCACAATCCTCGAGCTGGGGGATACGATGTTGTAGTCGGGGTCCGGCGGGACCGTGAGAGTCTGTTGGAGCCGCGAGTCACTCAGCGGGCTCAGGTACCGGTTCGGAGGTCTTACGATCTTCAAGGAGCCGCGAGTCACTCAGCAGGCTCAGGCACAAGTTCGGAGGTCTTACGATCTTCAGGGAGCCGCGAGTCACTCAGCAGGCTCAGGTACAAGTTCGGAGATCTTACGATCTTCAGGGAGCCGCGAGTCACTCAGCAGGCTCAGGTACAAGTTCGGAGGTCTTACGATCTTCAGGGAGCCGCGAGTCACTCAGCAGGGCTCAGGAGGGTCCAAGTTCCAGGAGCCGCGACCACGTCGGCAGGCTCTCGTTGTTCCAGCGTCGAATCTGCCGGACAGACCCAGAGCACCCCTTGTTATAGGTCGACCCCTCTTTGATGTCCGGAGTCTGTGCAGGCAGGGGTCTTGTCACCTGGGGGTCGCTTGTCGGGATTTCCTGCTATTGTCTTTTGATCCTTTCAGGGCCGGGTCGGGAGGAGTCCCAGACACCCAGCAGGCACGGAGCCAGCCCTCAGGGAGGCCGGAGGGCCGATCGAAATCCATCGTCCCGGGTGAGTTCAGAGGTGCGATAGAAACTGCTCCTCCCTCTCTCATCCCCTGGAAGCGTGATGTCCTCCAGCCGGAGTGGCGCCTCTAGGCCCGGGTCGCGCTGGGGCCGGGCGGCCATCTTGGTGCATGAAGTGGGCACGCGGGCCCGGGGTGGCCGAAAGGAGAGAGGCCATGGACGGGGATGTCCGGGTCGGTGCGTGTGTCCTGGTGGGGAGGTTCGGCTGGGCCGTGTGCTTGGGCTGCAGGTACCAGGTTTCGGTGGTGCGGGGGCACGGAGGGCCATTCTACGAGGCCGGGTCCAACACGCGTCCCCCCCAGCTGAAAGCCGGAGAGAACTGCCCATCAGCTTGGGGGGTTCTCTTCGCTGAGGCGGAAGAACCGGGAGAGGCCGTCAGCATTGGCGTGGTCCGTACCAGGGCGGTGTTCTACGGTGAAATCCATCCCCTGGAGGGAGATTGACCACCGCAGTAGCTTGGGGTTTTCTCCTCGCATCTGCATGAGCCATCGCAAGGGCCGATGGTCAGTTTGGACTCTGAAATGGGTGCCGAACAGGTAGGGTCGTAGCTTTTTGAGTGCCCAGACCACGGCAAAGGCTTCGCGCTCTATGGTGCTCCATCTCTGTTCTCGGGGCAACAGCCGCCGACTGAGGAAGGCAACGGGCTGGTCTAGGCCTTGGTCATTCACTTGGGACAGGACGGCCCCAATGCCATGCTCGGAGGCATCGGTCTGGACTATGAACTCCTTGGCGTAGTCGGGAGCCTGGAGGACGGGGGCAGTACACATGGCTTTTTTTAGGGCATCGAAAGCTTCCTGGCAGGCAGCCGTCCACTGCACTTTCTTTGGCTGTCTTTTAGACGTGAGTTCTGTGAGAGGGCCGACAAGGCTGCCATACCCCCGAATGAATCTTCGGTAGTAGCCCGTGAGTCCCAGAAAGGCTCGGACCTCCGTTTGGGTGATGGGTGGTTCCCAGGCCAGGATGGCGTCGATCTTTGGCTGTAGAGGGGCGACCTGGCCGCTCCCGACCTGGTGCCCCAGGTAGACCACGGATCCTTGCCCGATCTGGCACTTGCTGGCTTTTACTGTGAGGCCTGCCTGGCGCAGGGCGGTTAGCACCCTCCGGAGGTGCTGGAGGTGCTCACTCCACTCTGAACTGAAGACAGCGATGTCGTCCAGATATGCCGCGCTGAACTGTTCTAGCCCGGCCAGGACCCTATTCACCAGTCGCTGGAAAGTGGCCGGGGCATTTTTCATCCCGAAGGGCATTACGCGGAAGCGGTAGTGCCCATCGGGGGTGGAGAAAGCGGACCGCTCCTTGGCCCCTTCGGTGAGCGCAATCTGCCAGTATCCGCAGGTGAGGTCGAATGTGCTGAGGAACCGGGCTGCCCCTAGTCGGTCAATGAGTTCGTCGGCTCGTGGAATGGGGTGGGCATCGGCTCGGGTAACGTCATTGAGCCCCCGGTAGTCCACGCAGAATCGGAGCTCGGGGGCGACACCGGGGGCCGCTGCCTTCGGGACCAGGACCACGGGGCTGGCCCAGGGACTGTCAGAGGGCTCGATCACCCCCAGGGTCAACATCTTCGAGACTTCCGCTTGTATGCAGGACCGGACCCGGTCAGGAACCCGGTAGGCTCGGTGTCTCACCGGCGGGCTGTCCCCGGTGTCCACGTCATGAACACACCAGTTGGTGACCCGGGGGGTCAGGGAGAAGAGGTCGGAAAATTGTCTTAGGAGCTGGCGGCAGTCCGCTTGTTGCTGGGCAGTGAGGGCTGGGGAGAGGTTCACTCCTTCCACGGAGCCATCCTGCTCCTTGACACACAGGAGGTCCGGGAGGGGATCCGACTCATCTTCGGCCCCGTCATCGGTGGCCAGCAGGAGGCTCAGTTCTGTCCGCTCGAAGTGAGGCTTGAGGCGGTTCACGTGCAGGACCCGGAGGGGATCCCGAGGCGACTGGACGTCCACCAAGTATGTGACTTCACTCTTCCGCTCAACCACTTTGTAGGGCCCAGTCCATCGGTCCTGGAGGGCGCCAGGCTTCACGGGGGCCATGACCCACACCTGCTGGCCCGGCTGGAACTCGACTAGAGTGGCATTCTGGTCGTACCAGCGCTTCATCTCTTCTTGACTTGCCTCCAGGTTGGCCTCGGCCAGTTCTCGGAACTTCCTGGTCTGGTTCCGGAGGGCCAGGACGTATTGGAACACATCTCGGGGGGTGGTCTGGGGTGCTGCCTCCCACCCTTCCTTAACCAAACTGAGGGGACCTCGGACGGGGTGTCCATAGAGTAATTCAAACGGGCTGAACCCTAAGGACTTCTGGGGGACCTCCCGGTAAGCGAACAAGAGCCAGGGGAGCAGGACGTCCCACTTACGCCGGAGGGGCTCTTCTAGGCCAGCGATCATCCCTTTCAAAGTCCTATTAAACCTTTCTACTAGGCCGTTCCCTTGGGGATGGTACGGGGTGGTGAACTTATAGGACACCCCACATTGTTGCCACAGGGACGTCATATATTTCGAGATAAAATTAGTGCCGCGATCGCTCACGACCTCGCGGGGAAAACCCACCCTGGAAAAGATCCCCATCAGGGCCCGGCCCACCACGGGGGCCGTAATGGTGCGTACGGGAATAGCCTCAGGATAGCGGGTGGCGTGGTCCACTAGGACCAAGATGAAACGGTGGCCTTGGGAGGTGGGGGGGTCCAGTGATCCCACGATGTCGATTCCGACTCGTTCAAAAGGGGTACTGACGACCGGGAAGGGTTGGAGGGGAGCCTTGCACTTCCCCCCACTCTTCCCACTAGCCTGGCACGTGGGGCAGTACTTGCAGTGGGCTTCTACCGCTGCTCTCATTCGAGGCCAGTAAAAATGGGTCACGAGACGGCTGTAGGTCTTGTCCTGACCCAGGTGGCCGGCGAGGGGGACGTCGTGGGCTAAGCCCAGGAGGAAATCTCGGAAGCGGAGGGGTACCACCAGTACCCGTCCGGATCCCAGCTCCACCGACTTCTGCTCACTGTACAAGATGTTATTTTCCCAATAGATTCGGTGCGTCCCGGTCTGGTCACCTGCGGCTTGGCCCTCGGCCTGGCGCCGCAGCCCGACCAGGGAAGGACAAGTGGCTTGCTCCCGGCAAAATTCTTCCCGGGTGGGCCCGCCCTCGTGGCGCCAATGGGCCAACTCGGGTAGATCTCCCAACTCGGGGACCGGGGCGGGGTCGGATGGTGCGGGTTCGTCGCGGGCGACGGACCCTTCTGATGGGGGGACGGGAGGACCCTCGGCGGGGACTGTACTGGTCTCTTCGATCGGGGTGCCCCAGACTTCTCTCCGGGGAGTGAGTCGGGCTGACATAGATCGGGTGGTGGCGCACACCCACTCGGGGAGTCCCATCATTCCTAGGTGGGCCTTGCGCTCGACGTGCTTCCAGGGAGAGCTCTCCAGGTCGTTCCCTAAGAGGCAGTCGACCGGCTGGGAGGTTCTTACGGCCACCTTGAGTTTACCTATCACCCCTCCCCACTCAAACGGCACCAGGGCTACCTGACACATACTTTCTCTATTGTCTGCGGATATTACGGGGCAAAAGACGTTGGGGAGGATCTGCTCCTCGGGGACTAGGTGCCTGAGGACACCGGTGATACTGGCCCCGGTGTCCCGCAGGGCCTCTACTTGGTGGCCATTGATCTTGACGAGCTGCCCGTATTTCTGTGTGTTGGAGGGTAGGAGGCTACCAGGGATCATCTCCCTATCTCCCAGGGATACTAGGGCCATCGCTGCGGGTTCCCACTCCTCGGCTTCCTCAACCTCCTCCCCCAGGGCTACGTTGGCTATCTGTCTCGCAGGGGTGGTAGGGGAGACTTGGGTGGCCATGGGGCACTCTGGGTCATTGGCGTAGTGCCCGGGTTTCTGGCAACGGAAACATGTGACGGTCACCCGGTGTCCCCGTCTCCCAGGGGGCCCTGTCACCGGTGGGGGGGGCGCCGGGAAAGGTGGAGGTTGTGTCTTCGGGGGGCTAGGCTGGGACTCTCTCGGCCCTCCCTGGTTCCCTCCCCCTCTCTGGCGGGGTGGTCCCTGACTGGCTCGGGGGTACTCTCCTACCATGCCCCGGGAGACCCGGGTGTTGGTCCAGCGGTCGGCCTCCACAGCCAGCTTCCGGGGATCTGTGAGCTTGCTGTCAAGCAGATGCTGACGTAGTTCTATGAAGCAGTTCGCAGCCAGATGTTCCCACAACATGAGGTCAGTGAGTTCGGCAAGGGTGGTGACTTTGCTGCCCTTGATCCACCCATCGAAGGCCCGACTGAAAAAGTTTACATACTCCACCCAGGTGGTGCCCGGGATCTTCCTGCAGTCCCTGAATCGCTGACGGTACATTTCGGGGGTGAGGCCGTATCTTGTGAGTAGAGCCTCTTTCAAACTGAGTGACCATAACCCATTATCTGTGACTTTGGAGCTGGCTCAAAGCTGCAGAAGGGTTTTAAATAACAGCATTTTGAAGGAGTGGGCTTAGAATTATCAATCAAATCAGTTTATTATCAGAGATTTTTAATTTAAAAGAGGGACCAGGAAGGGGGTGTTTGGAGGAGGCAGAAAATCCAGAGTATATTATTGGCCACTTTGATTCACTTCGTGGTTTAGTTAGGATCCCTTTAAATACTGAGGCACAACCTAGTTGGGTAAAGTTATAGAAGTGGTTCGATTCTGCTCACTCACTGTTAGACGGCGACCTCAGAGGAGCCTGGAAGGGGTCCTGACTACCCTGAGACCCACCCTCGAAGTATCGTAGCCGGGCACTGGCGGGAGACTCCCCAGGGGGAGGAATCTCGTATCTAGGATCGTACTTCTGGCACCACACGACACAGAGTGACCACACCGGGTATTCTGAGAAAACAATCTTTATCAAGTAGGTTATCACTGCAAATATGTACAAGGTGAGCACGGGCTCAAGAGTCTCGGAAGGGGTAGGGGGTAGCGGGACAGTCTCTGGTAAAGGTTCAAAGCAGGGACGTATCCGGCGCACAGCTCACAATCCTCGAGCTGGGGGATACGATGTTGTAGTCGGGGTCCGGCGGGACCGTGAGAGTCTGTTGGAGCCGCGAGTCACTCTGCGGGCTCAGGTACCGGTTCGGAGGTCTTACGATCTTCAAGGAGCCGCGAGTCACTCAGCAGGCTCAGGCACAAGTTCGGAGGTCTTACGATCTTCAGGGAGCCGCGAGTCACTCAGCAGGCTCAGGTACAAGTTCGGAGATCTTACGATCTTCAGGGAGCCGCGAGTCACTCAGCAGGCTCAGGTACAAGTTCGGAGGTCTTACGATCTTCAGGGAGCCGCGAGTCACTCAGCAGGGCTCAGGAGGGTCCAAGTTCCAGGAGCCGCGACCACGTCGGCAGGCTCTCGTTGTTCCAGCGTCGAATCTGCCGGACAGACCCAGAGCACCCCTTGTTATAGGTCGACCCCTCTTTGATGTCCGGAGTCTGTGCAGGCAGGGGTCTTGTCACCTGGGGGTCGCTTGTCGGGATTTCCTGCTATTGTCTTTTGATCCTTTCAGGGCCGGGTCGGGAGGAGTCCCAGACACCCAGCAGGCACGGAGCCAGCCCTCAGGGAGGCCGGAGGGCCGATCGAAACCCATCGTCCCGGGTGAGTTCAGAGGTGCGATAGAAACTGCTCCTCCCTCTCTCATCCCCTGGAAGCGTGATGTCCTCCAGCCGGAGTGGCGCCTCTAGGCCCGGGTCGCGCTGGGGCCGGGCGGCCATCTTGGTGCATGAAGTGGGCACGCGGGCCCGGGGTGGCCGAAAGGAGAGAGGCCATGGACGGGGATGTCCGGGTCGGTGCGTGTGTCCTGGTGGGGAGGTTCGGCTGGGCCGTGTGCTTGGGCTGCAGGTACCAGGTTTCGGTGGTGCGGGGGCACGGAGGGCCATTCTACGAGGCCGGGTCCAACAGGCGTCCCCCCCAGCTGAAAGCCGGAGAGAACTGCCCATCAGCTTGGGGGGTTCTCTTCGCTGAGGCGGAAGAACCGGGAGAGGCCGTCAGCATTGGCGTGGTCCGTACCAGGGCGGTGTTCTACGGTGAAATCCATCCCCTGGAGGGAGATTGACCACCGCAGTAGCTTGGGGTTTTCTCCTCGCATCTGCATGAGCCATCGCAAGGGCCGATGGTCAGTTTGGACTCTGAAATGGGTGCCGAACAGGTAGGGTCGTAGCTTTTTGAGTGCCCAGACCACGGCAAAGGCTTCGCGCTCTATGGTGCTCCATCTCTGTTCTCGGGGCAACAGCCGCCGACTGAGGAAGGCAACGGGCTGGTCTAGGCCTTGGTCATTCACTTGGGACAGGACGGCCCCAATGCCATGCTCGGAGGCATCGGTCTGGACTATGAACTCCTTGGCGTAGTCGGGAGCCTGGAGGACGGGGGCAGTACACATGGCTTTTTTTAGGGCATCGAAAGCTTCCATGGAGCCAGCCGTCCACTGCACTTTCTTTGGCTGTCTTTTAGACGTGAGTTCTGTGAGAGGGCCGACAAGGCTGCCATACCCCCGAATGAATCTTCGGTAGTAGCCCGTGAGTCCCAGAAAGGCTCGGACCTCCGTTTGGGTGATGGGTGGTTCCCAGGCCAGGATGGCGTCGATCTTTGGCTGTAGAGGGGCGACCTGGCCGCTCCCGACCTGGTGCCCCAGGTAGACCACGGATCCTTGCCCGATCTGGCACTTGCTGGCTTTTACTGTGAGGCCTGCCTGGCGCAGGGCGGTTAGCACCCTCCGGAGGTGCTGGAGGTGCTCACTCCACTCTGAACTGAAGACAGCGATGTCGTCCAGATATGCCGCGCTGAACTGTTCTAGCCCGGCCAGGACCCTATTCACCAGTCGCTGGAAAGTGGCCGGGGCATTTTTCATCCCGAAGGGCATTACGCGGAAGCGGTAGTGCCCATCGGGGGTGGAGAAAGCGGACCGCTCCTTGGCCCCTTCGGTGAGCGCAATCTGCCAGTATCCGCAGGTGAGGTCGAATGTGCTGAGGAACCGGGCTGCCCCTAGTCGGTCAATGAGTTCGTCGGCTCGTGGAATGGGGTGGGCATCGGCTCGGGTAACGTCATTGAGCCCCCGGTAGTCCACGCAGAATCGGAGCTCGGGGGCGACACCGGGGGCCGCTGCCTTCGGGACCAGGACCACGGGGCTGGCCCAGGGACTGTCAGAGGGCTCGATCACCCCCAGGGTCAACATCTTCGAGACTTCCGCTTGTATGCAGGACCGGACCCGGTCAGGAACCCGGTAGGCTCGGTGTCTCACCGGCGGGCTGTCCCCGGTGTCCACGTCATGAACACACCAGTTGGTGACCCGGGGGGTCAGGGAGAAGAGGTCGGAAAATTGTCTTAGGAGCTGGCGGCAGTCCGCTTGTTGCTGGGCAGTGAGGGCTGGGGAGAGGTTCACTCCTTCCACGGAGCCATCCTGCTCCTTGACACACAGGAGGTCCGGGAGGGGATCCGACTCATCTTCGGCCCCGTCATCGGTGGCCAGCAGGAGGCTCAGTTCTGTCCGCTCGAAGTGAGGCTTGAGGCGGTTCACGTGCAGGACCCGGAGGGGATCCCGAGGCGACTGGACGTCCACCAAGTATGTGACTTCACTCTTCCGCTCAACCACTTTGTAGGGCCCAGTCCATCGGTCCTGGAGGGCGCCAGGCTTCACGGGGGCCATGACCCACACCTGCTGGCCCGGCTGGAACTCGACTAGAGTGGCATTCTGGTCGTACCAGCGCTTCATCTCTTCTTGACTTGCCTCCAGGTTGGCCTCGGCCAGTTCTCGGAACTTCCTGGTCTGGTTCCGGAGGGCCAGGACGTATTGGAACACATCTCGGGGGGTGGTCTGGGGTGCTGCCTCCCACCCTTCCTTAACCAAACTGAGGGGACCTCGGACGGGGTGTCCATAGAGTAATTCAAACGGGCTGAACCCTAAGGACTTCTGGGGGACCTCCCGGTAAGCGAACAAGAGACAGGGGAGCAGGACGTCCCACTTACGCCGGAGGGGCTCTTCTAGGCCAGCGATCATCCCTTTCAAAGTCCTATTAAACCTTTCTACTAGGCCGTTCCCTTGGGGATGGTACAGGGTGGTGAACTTATAGGACACCCCACATTGTTGCCACAGGGACGTCATATATTTCGAGATAAAATTAGTGCCGCGATCGCTCACGACCTCGCGGGGAAAACCCACCCTGGAAAAGATCCCCATCAGGGCACGGCCCACCACGGGGGCCGTAATGGTGCGTAGGGGAATAGCCTCAGGATAGCGGGTGGCGTGGTCCACTAGGACCAAGATGAAACGGTGGCCTTGGGAGGTGGGGGGGTCCAGTGATCCCACGATGTCGATTCCGACTCGTTCAAAAGGGGTACTGACGACCGGGAAGGGTTGGAGGGGAGCCTTGCACTTCCCCCCACTCTTCCCACTAGCCTGGCACGTGGGGCAGTACTTGCAGTGGGCTTCTACCGCTGCTCTCATTCGAGGCCAGTAAAAATGGGTCACGAGACGGCTGTAGGTCTTGTCCTGACCCAGGTGGCCGGCGAGGGGGACGTCGTGGGCTAAGCCCAGGAGGAAATCTCGGAAGCGGAGGGGTACCACCAGTACCCGTCCGGATCCCAGCTCCACCGACTTCTGCTCACTGTACAAGATGTTATTTTCCCAATAGATTCGGTGCATCCCGGTCTGGTCACCTGCGGCTTGGCCCTCGGCCTGGCGCCGCAGCCCGACCAGGGAAGGACAAGTGGCTTGCTCCCGGCAAAATTCTTCCCGGGTGGGCCCGCCCTCGTGGCGCCAATGGGCCAACTCGGGTAGATCTCCCAACTCGGGGACCGGGGCGGGGTCGGATGGTGCGGGTTCGTCGCGGGCGACGGACCCTTCTGATGGGGGGACGGGAGGACCCTCGGCGGGGACTGTACTGGTCTCTTCGATCGGGGTGCCCCAGACTTCTCTCCGGGGAGTGAGTCGGGCTGACATAGATCGGGTGGTGGCGCACACCCACTCGGGGAGTCCCATCATTCCTAGGTGGGCCTTGCGCTCGACGTGCTTCCAGGGAGAGCTCTCCAGGTCGTTCCCTAAGAGGCAGTCGACCGGCTGGGAGGTTCTTACGGCCACCTTGAGTTTACCTATCACCCCTCCCCACTCAAACGGCACCAGGGCTACCTGACACATACTTTCTCTATTGTCTGCGGATATTACGGGGCAAAAGACGTTGGGGAGGATCTGCTCCTCGGGGACTAGGTGCCTGAGGACACCGGTGATACTGGCCCCGGTGTCCCGCAGGGCCTCTACTTGGTGGCCATTGATCTTGACGAGCTGCCCGTATTTCTGTGTGTTGGAGGGTAGGAGGCTACCAGGGATCATCTCCCTATCTCCCAGGGATACTAGGGCCATCGCTGCGGGTTCCCACTCCTCGGCTTCCGCAACCTCCTCCCCCAGGGCTACGTTGGCTATCTGTCTCGCAGGGGTGGTAGGGGAGACTTGGGTGGCCATGGGGCACTCTGGGACATTGGCGTAGTGCCCGGGTTTCTGGCAACGGAAACATGTGACGGTCACCCGGTGTCCCCGTCTCCCAGGGGGCCCTGTCACCGGTGGGGGGGGGCGCCGGGAAAGGTGGAGGTTGTGTCTTCGGGGGGCTAGGCTGGGACTCTCTCGGCCCTCCCTGGTTCCCTCCCCCTCTCTGGCGGGGTGGTCCCTGACTGGCTCGGGGGTACTCTCCTACCATGCCCCGGGAGACCCGGGTGTTGGTCCAGCGGTCGGCCTCCACAGCCAGCTTCCGGGGATCTGTGAGCTTGCTGTCAAGCAGATGCTGACGTAGTTCTATGAAGCAGTTCGCAGCCAGATGTTCCCACAACATGAGGTCAGTGAGTTCGGCAAGGGTGGTGACTTTGCTGCCCTTGATCCACCCATCGAAGGCCCGACTGAAAAAGTTTACATACTCCACCCAGGTGGTGCCCGGGATCTTCCTGCAGTCCCTGAATCGCTGACGGTACATTTCGGGGGTGAGGCCGTATCTTGTGAGTAGAGCCTCTTTCATGTGGCTGTAGGAGGTCTGCAGGGAGAGGGGTAGGTCGAGCAGGGTGTCCCTTCCTTCGCTCAGAAACCGCCCCCACAACCCCGCCCCCCAGTCCTTCTGCGGGATCCGATGGGAGGTCATGGCGACCTCGTAGGCCCTGAACCATTGCTGAATGTCATCGTTTTTATAATATTCCTTGACCACATCCTTGGGGATGTGGACCTTCTGTTCCGCTGGGGAGGCCGTCTCTCGGTTTCCCGGGGGCCTCCCTTCCTCGTTTCTGGCCTTGAGCTCGAGTTCCTTCAAGCTGCGTTCGTGCTCCAGTTGGAGCTTCCTTCCTTCGTGCTCCCGTTGGAGCTTCTTTTCTTCTAGTTCGCCTTGTACACGCATTTGCTCTACTGCTAGCTTTTTTTCCACTAACTTCAATTCGCCCTCGATTTTGAGTTTGGCTAACTCGAGTTCATGATTGCGGCTTCTCTCTCTGTCCGTGAGCTCTTCCGGGGATAGGCCCCCGTCCGGTACGATGCTTCGCACCTGATTGCTACTGCCTTCACTTTGGGGGGGTTCGGCTTCGTCGGGGCGCTCCCCCGTGCCTTCCGGGCGGGAGGCCCTGGTCTCCACCCAAGTTTTCAGTGCTTTCTGCAAATCCTCTTTAGTGTTAAGACCAGTGGTAGCGATTTTAAGTTCTTTGCAAAATTGCTTTAGCTCTTTGTGTGTGTATTCTTCTAGCTGCTCCACCTGGAACACCCTGTTGGCGTTGGTTTCTGCGGGGCTCACGGCGCTTCCTTCTGCCATCTTTGTCGGTAGTGCTTCCGTTGTTCACGGTACGATCTCTAGGTGATGGGCCCGAATCCCGTCGCTTGCCACCAATGTTAGACGCGACCTCAGAGGAGCCTGGAAGGGGTCCTGACTACCCTGAGACCCACCCTCGAAGTATCGTAGCCGGGCACTGGCGGGAGACTCCCCAGGGGGAGGAATCTCGTATCTAGGATCGTACTTCTGGCACCACACGACACAGAGTGACCACACCGGGTATTCTGAGAAAACAATCTTTATCAAGTAGGTTATCACTGCAAATATGTACAAGGTGAGCACGGGCTCAAGAGTCTCGGAAGGGGTAGGGGGTAGCGGGACAGTCTCTGGTAAAGGTTCAAAGCAGGGACGTATCCGGCGCACAGCTCACAATCCTCGAGCTGGGGGATACGATGTTGTAGTCGGGGTCCGGCGGGACCGTGAGAGTCTGTTGGAGCCGCGAGTCACTCAGCGGGCTCAGGTACCGGTTCGGAGGTCTTACGATCTTCAAGGAGCCGCGAGTCACTCAGCAGGCTCAGGCACAAGTTCGGAGGTCTTACGATCTTCAGGGAGCCGCGAGTCACTCAGCAGGCTCAGGTACAAGTTTGGAGGTCTTACGATCTTCAGGGAGCCGCGAGTCACTCAGCAGGCTCAGGTACAAGTTCGGAGGTCTTACGATCTTCAGGGAGCCGCAAGTCACTCAGCAGGGCTCAGGAGGGTCCAAGTTCCAGGAGCCGCGACCACGTCGGCAGGCTCTCGTTGTTCCAGCGTCGAATCTGCCGGACAGACCCAGAGCACCCCTTGTTATAGGTCGACCCCTCTATGATGTCCGGAGTCTGTGCAGGCAGGGGTCTTGTCACCTGGGGGTCGCTTGTCGGGATTTCCTGCTATTGTCTTTTGATTCTTTCAGGGCCGGGTCGGGAGGAGTCCCAGACACCCAGCAGGCACGGAGCCAGCCCTCAGGGAGGCCGGAGGGCCGATCGAAACCCATCGTCCCGGGGGAGTTCAGAGGTGCGATAGAAACTGCTCCTCCCTCTCTCATCCCCTGGAAGCGTGATGTCCTCCAGCCGGAGTGGCGCCTCTAGGCCCGGGTCGCGCTGGGGCCGGGCGGCCATCTTGGTGCATGAAGTGGGCACGCGGGCCCGGGGTGGCCGAAAGGAGAGAGGCCATGGACGGGGATGTCCGGGTCGGTGCGTGTGTCCTGGTGGGGAGGTTCGGCTGGGCCGTGTGCTTGGGCTGCAGGTACCCGGTTTCGGTGGTGCGGGGGCACGGAGGGCCATTCTACGAGGCCGGGTCCAACACTCACATGTACATTATAGCCTTGTTTAGGAGCTCTAAAGAGGGTTCCTGGCTTACAACTTGAAGAGCAAATCTGCAGGAAACTAAATATGGCCACATTGTCAAAAGGAAAGCAGGCAATTAGGGAGGAAGCATGGGGGGCTCTTGTGAGGGAAAGGAACACCAGGAACCAGGAAAGTTTCTGGAAGGTAATCAAAATTCCCCATGTTTCGATGAAGTCCACCAACTCAAATTGGAAAATCTAATACCATCAGAAATGTGGACAGAGCATTTTAAGACAATGTACTCCTCAATAATTGAGAGCACCATTGGCAGTTGTTGCATGTATGTGTTTAGTGCAGCAGCAAACATTAGTCCTATTGAACTATCAGAGGTGGAAAGTGTATTTAAAAATAGCCTTAGCAATAAGGTTCCAGGCCAGGATGGAGTGGCGATAGATATATTCAAAGATTAACATTCCACCGTAGGCCCCATTACTGACTAATGTGTTTCAAGCAGCAAACATCTATTCACTACCAAGTTCTTGGTCTAAGGCTATTATTGTACCTATCTTCAAGAAGGGATCCAGGAGCGACCATCCTTTTTATAGACCAATTTCACTCTTGGACTACACCGTCAAAATCTTCAGATGAGTGTTACTGGAGGGGCTAGAGTTGTGGGTAGAGGAAAAAATATATTAACGGATATCCAGTATGGATTTCGACACGGGGTGGGCACTGTGGAACAAGTTTTAAACCTGTATTTGTTATCCAGTAAATACATTGTTGTGAAGAAGTCCCCCATATATTTGGCATTCATAGATCTTAGTTCTGCATTACATAGTATGAATCAATCTAAGTTTTGGCCAATGATACTAGATATGATGGTAGAAGTGCCACTTGTCAGCCTACTAAGTGAAATGCATGGGGATATGACTGCAAAGGTGTGATATGGTTAAAGTGGGGAATGCACAGAGTCATTTAGTACAAACTGGGATGCTTGTCAAGGTTGCACGTTGGCATTATTGCTTTTCACGTTATATTTTAATTGATTAGTGGACTTCCAGCTTCGGCAAGATAAAGGCATGCCCCAAGTAGGTAGACAGACAATTCAAGTTCTGCTTTATGCAGATGATGCTGTCCTGGTGGCCAGGACCCATCTGGGTAGCAAGACCAGTGGACTACAAAATTTCTGGATTATTTTAATGCTTTTATGTGCAAACTGGGTTTGTCAACAAATTTGACCAGATCATTCACCATGAGATGCAAATGGACAACATAGAGGCACCACCAAATCGTGGGTACTTGGTAGGGTTCCATTGCCACTTTTAATTATTTGGCAATCCATATAGATCAGTTCTTATGGCATCCCCTACAAAAGAACAGGAATCAGCAGTTTCTTAGGGCATTAGAAGCAGTGTTTAATTTGCTACTAGGTTAGGTCAGAAACTGATCCATCAAATAATGACTGTATATCTAAATGTAATTCTGTAGTGACATATGGGGTAGGTGAGTGGGGATACTCTCATTGTAAATTGATTTACAGGACAGAAAAATGTATTTCCTGCGAAGACTCCTTGCAGTATAAAGAGTTGTTCTGGTTTTGTGTGTCACAAGGAGTTGGGTCCCAGACCATCACAGATTTGATAAAGATCAAGCCTCTTTCATTATGCCTCATAATCAGGGTGGGTGGGGGAGCGAATAACCCTTACAGAACCTGGTCAATTACTACTACTATGGAAAAAGTGTCTCTCTGTAGGGAATAGATATACTAATGATTACCTCAACAATAATCACATCATCTTATTGGACCAGCATTCTCATTTTGCTTCTTTTGTTATAGGCTGTCTCCTGGCTGAAACCAGAGGTGGGCTAATGAGAGCCATTGTGCAAGATTGTCTGTCACTGGAAAAAGGTTGCAATATACCGTGGCTTTAGTATCTTAAACATGCATTTCACAATTTAGGGGCTACAGAGTCCTTTGATAGTCCCAACCTTGTAAAATCGTTCTCAAGAAATTCACTCAAGCAAGCCTTTATGGAATATGATGAGAACTCCAGAATACAGACTGAGTATTGTAAGCCTTTGGTCATGTCAGGCTCCATCATTTCCCTCTCAACTGTGATTGAACCTTACCATTTGTATGTAATAAGCCCACAAGTAACGTTTTTCCTAAATTGTTTCAGGTTATTTTGATTCACTATCTATTATCTTTCTTTCTCAGTGGGTATCAACATTCTGATTCTCTCCAGTGCCCTTGCGATATTGTGTCACATGGAAGGGCCTTACATTTTGTCCTGTTCTACACGTTGTATTCGAACTCCAGGAAAAGTTATTTGACACCAATACTTTGCATCATAAACCTAAGACAGTGTCGCCCAGCACTGCTTTTTCTGCAGACACTCACAACCCCAGCTACCACCCTTCCATTATAAATGTCATACAAAGAGCCTTTAGTATAAGGAAAAGTTTTTAACTGTGTTTTGCATATTATGGAATGTAGTGGTTGGGGTTTAATTATGATATCTTATGTTTTACACGCATCCTATGTTATTTATGATGAATTTTAATTTATTGGCTAGGGATGTTTTGCAACTGTACCTCTACGCTAAGTACCATGCGCTTTATTCAAACGTGTACATCTTACAGTAAGCCAAGGGTTTTGAGATTTAAAGTTCTTGATTTTAATTTTTTTGATATTGTAGGCCCACTTTTATCAATTTTCATAATTAGAACTCCTGATTGTTTCCATTGTTGTAACTGAATTTATAAACAGCTGCTTAGAATCCAGATTTCTATATTTAACCAATTGCTGGCCCCATGTAAAATGATTTCACTTGTTGTACTTACTCTGTGCCTTTAAATTGAATGATTTTATGTAGTTTTACTTGTGCAATTTAAAAAATATTTTTCTGATGTAATATTTTATGGTTTACTTTTCTGATAAACTGCATAAACAATTGATAAATTGAGTATACTTAAGTGCCAGGGCTTGTGGAACAGTCCCTTTATTTCTATTCTTTCATTTTTATAAGTCCTCTTTAATTTATTTCCCTCTTTTGTTTAATTTTAGATTTTTAGACAATACTACAGCTCTCCAAATAATGCTTAAGGGCTGATTTCTTACTGTTTATTTCATCTGTGCCACAGCCTCTAAACCAGGGGGCATATTTACAAAGAATTGGCGTAGGGCAGCTCCGCAACTCATTTTGCTGTGCTGCCCAAAGCGAATTTGAATGAGCAGGAATGCACCATATTTACAAGATACAGTGTATTCCTGTCCTTTCTGCCGGCACACAATTTGCAGTTGAGTGCCAACGCAGGCACCCTTTCACTGTGGTGCAAGGGTGTCTGTGTTGTTAGCAGGATTGTTTTTGTGCAGGAAAGGACACCTGTAGAGTGCTGTGGCATACAGTGCAGTAGTGTATAGTGCAGTGGTGTAGAGTACAATGGTGAAGAGTAGAGTAAAATGCAGTGTCATACAGTGGAGTGGTGTAGAGTAGAGTGGACTGGTGTTGAGTATATTGACGTAAAGTGTTGCAGAGTATAGTGGTGTTGAGTGCGTGACAGAGTGCAGTGGCATAGAATTTAGGTGCATACAATGCAGCATTATAAAATGCAGTGATGTAGATTAGAGTGCTGCATAGTAGAGTGCAGTGGTACAGAGTGGTGTGGTGCAGAGCAGAGTGACATAGAGTGCAGTGGCATATAATACAGTGGCATAGAGTGCAGTGGTGTGAAGTGGCGCAGAGTACAGTAGAGTGGAGTATTATAGAGTGGAGTGCTGCAGAATGCAGTGGCATAGAGTGCAGTAGTGCAGAGTAGCGTGGCAGAGAGTCCAGTGGTGGAGAGTGGCATAGAATGCATTTATGTAGGGTGCATGGGCATAGAGTAGAGTGGCGTAGAGAGCAATGGTGTAGACTACAGTGGTGCAGAGTTCATGCAGTGCCATAGAGTGCAGTAGTGTAGAGTTCAGTGGCATAGAGTGCATTGCATAGAGTGGAGTGGTTAAGAGTAGAGTGGCGTACAGTAAAATCTTTCAGAGTAGAGTGAAGTGGCGTAGAGTAGAGTGTTGCAAGGTAGAGTGCAGTGGCATTAGTGCAGTGGCACAGAGTAGATTAAAGTGGTGTTCAGTGGATTGGCATAGAGTTGTTATGAGAAACATGAAATGTGAAAATGCAGCACAATTGCAGACACTAATAGAGAGTGCAACACACTTATACATGGTAAAAGAACAGTGCAGGCCAAAAAACTTGTGCTGATCAGGAAGAGGTGAAGAGTTTACTTTAGAACAGAGTGCCTGACCTGTAAAGTTATAGTTAAAGGAAAACTTTTTACTAAGCTTAAAGAAATGTATTGCCTTAGCATACAGGCACACCAGTATGTTTTATGTTGTCCTAGTTAAACAAGAATGCGATTGAATATGATTGAAGAATAGGAGCAGGAGATCAAATTAGCTAAGGACACATGGAATCTGATAAGCTGTCTTAGGAACACAATGATAGAGCACACACCAACAAATATGCATTCAACCCAAAATACACACACATTAAAAAGTAGAAGAATACTCAGGGCCTGATTACAATGTCGGGTGGAAATCCTCCGATCAGCGGTCAGAGGCTCTCTGACTGACATGGTAGGTTTAAACTCTGACCGCCGGATTAGGATGACGGCGGTCGGAGTTTAAACCTGCGGTGATTCCGAAGTGGTTCCTGTCTGAAAGTCTGCATAATCCCTTAATGACAGCGACTCTGCCATCGGGATTATGATGTCAGTTTCTGAAAGCCGTCTCATGTCAGCCTTTCCAACATGGAAAGGCTATCAGAAAGCATCATTGGGGGCCCCTAACAGGGACCCCTTCCCCACTGGCCTTCTGCATTTGGGCCTGAGGGGCACCTGTGGTGCCCTCCTAAACATCCCTGGACTGTGTGGCGGGCACCATGAAGTGCCCACCACACGTTGCAGGGTTGTTTCAAAACATCAATTTTTCAATGGAAGCTTGTTCTGCAGGGCCTTTTTCACAAGCTTCCATTGTGAAATGGTTGTTTACAACTGCCCTATGGGCGGTCACATAGTAATAGTGTGGTCGGAACTGTCGACCTAAGGTTGGGCAGTTCCTTTCCGCAACCGACATTGTAATAAGGCCCTCAGTTTGTTAAGCTTTGTTAGAAACTGCAATAAATGATATGTAGTGAATTAGGTTAAAGTTTGGAGTCATAGATGGCCTCATGTCTTTTTATAATTAATGCGTACCATTGTGTAACCGTCTAGTAATCTTCTTTCTGAACTTTTGTAACCGCCATTGTATACCTTTGTATAAAAGAAGCTGCCTGTGAAGCTGCAGCTTGTTCACTTGTGTGGACTCACCATCTCACTGTTGCAACAGTAAATAGCTGCCTGTCTTTGTCTTTATTTTTAAATTACCCTGCAACAGTTTGGGAACCGGCCTTGGAGTCCCTCTTGCCCCCACTTGACTGTTGACACCGGAATACCGCCTACCCCTGCTGCATAGATTATTGAGCACTTTTTTGATGAGGTAAGCAGACACCGTGTTCTCTGAAGTTCTGCCTATTCACTGGGGATAGGTAGGATCTGTGGAGTGCCGTCTTTTAAAGGTGACGACAATGCAGACTACGTTCCATGCTTTTGTATATATTTTATGACTTATCTCTTCTGGCAATGGTAAACACCGATGTAGATATAAGAGGTATAAGGATATAAGAGACATAAGGGTAACGCATGCACGATTGTGTACATGTGATGAACAATATCAGGAAAGGCGCTACACAACCGGTTAACTTGATAGTCCCAATATAAGTTTGGAAGTGGTCAATATGGGTAACTCGAAATTGGGGTGTGCCAATATGTGTTCCACTGTTTGACATAGAGCTGAAAAGCTGAGGTTTCTAAACTTTACCTCCAGGTATGATCTGAGCACTCACAATACTATCCTGGACCTAATGTCCAGAAGTCATTCCATGGTCTGAGAGCTGAATGGGGGAAGTGACCAGAGTAGCCAGTTGCATTTACCGTTTAGAGTAGAATAATGGTGATTAAAATTTAGAAGTAGCGGAAGTGTTTTTAAATATGCTGATTGTGAATGCGTGTGTGTGTGTGTGCATGTGAATGGAAATATGGCCACCGAGTGATGTTGATGTGGAATGTTGTTGCATAATGTTATTGTAATGTATAATGTTTAATATATGATTGACAAGATACAATTTTTGTATTTTCTTGTTTTTGAGGCCTATTATAAAGTTTTAAAGAAGGAGTTATATTTGACCGACAGATTAAAGTAAAAATTGTAGAAGTGTTAGAAATATGACTGATCATGGAGGCTTCCTAAGAGCATTTGCCAAAGACCTCTCCAAATGATCAGAGAAAATTGCAAAAATATTGTTCAGAGTTGTTTAATGCCACTCAGAAACACACATATCCCTGGACAAAGGAAGGGACATTTGATGACAAATATTAGAGCAGATTAGTACTCATCTTAAAAGTAAATATACAGGAGCCAAATATCAGAAGCGAGAGGCCAATTAGCCTTATGGCGAGTATTTTGTGAAAAGTCTAAGGACTCCTCAAAAGTTAATACCCATAGTACCTTGTCTGCTACCCCACCCCATATGATCCTATAAGTACTTCTCCCAGGGCATCTAGTATTTATCCACTGATGCAGCAGCAGAAAGCCACAGTGGGATTTAAAAACCCTGAAGTTGAGACCCCTTCACAATCCCCAAAAGTAATTCCTAATGTTGCCTCAGAGATGTCTAAACCTAAGCACATGAGTACTCCTAGACAGCAAGTAAGGGTGGGTGACTCCTAGTTTTCAAGACAACTAAAAGCGCAGTTTACACTGCATTTAGATTCAGCCTCTCCCCAGGAGGATAGAGATGAAGAGCAAGTTCCAAGTGATAGTTATGATCAATCTCATGTTTCATCAGCAAATATCGCTTTTGTTGCACAGAAGAGACACAATATGAAGGGTAGTTGGGGGCAAATGTCTACCCCACAGCAAAGAGATGCAGATGATACTAGAGGGAGTAACTATGTGATAGGGCCTGGTAGTATGGCACGATGGCCAATATCCCAAAGAAAGAGATAGGACAGAAGGTAGTCTACCACCTTGGCCGAAGGAGAAGATAAAACAAAATAGTTTCACCAGAAAGTGTTCAAGAATGGCTATCATGAAGTGAGGGTAGGACAAATGCAAGAGAAAGAAGGAAAGGAGGGTATTATGATAACCTTTGAGGACAGATTCAGGGAAGATTTGGGAGAATGGCAAATAGAATAGAATATATACATAGGTGTGTAGATAACGTAGGTGAAACACTTCAACCCCCAAAGGCAAGGCACTTCACTCAAGATATTAGCACTCAAAAAAGACCCGCTATCGATTTTGATCACATAAGGGGTACAATGGGATTGCCTAATCATACTAACACTAGAGAAAGAGAGCAGGATATGTTCTCTAGAGCTAGGAAACCCTGAACGACAAAGCTTGAACAGCTGCGGTTTCAGGGAACACATTACCAGCCAAACTCCAGGATAGGATCTTGTGAGGCTATGAGAAGATTGGCACTACATGATAGACCAGTGCAGCAGATGAGTGCACAATCAGTTCTGCACAGTGCATATTTGACCCCTAGCAAGATAGTTGCTGAAGGGGAGAATAGCTGGTACAGTGTTGTGCCATATGTGGATAATTTGGCAGACTGGACTGAAAGGTTAGCTCCCCAAATGAGTCCATGGCAACAAGAAGGGTTATTTGATCCATGCGATTTGGCATATGCTGAGGATAGCACTCTTTATGGTGAGGGAGATCCAGACTGGGATGTGGACATGTTTGCGCCTATGGCAGAAATATGCTAGACACTGCAATCACCAGCATTTTGCTACTCCCGTACATCAGATGCCCCTTATACGCAAGGGTCCTGGGGAACCTCATTATGTTCCTTGCCACAAAAGGACAAGGAGAATCTCAAGAAATTGTTACCACCGCTTACAGAGGGAGCAGGGAAACGGATTGGAGCTTTCGAAAAGCAAACTGCAGGCATCACCTTGGCAGTAGGAGATATAAAGAGCCTGCTTAGTAGTCTAGTGGGAGATGAAACAGACACTGTCTTTCAGAAAGCTGAAGTGAGAAATGATACCTTCGCTGAGAGTAGATATGGTGGATCCCCCTTAAACTTAGTTAGGGCAGGAGTTTGGGTTCAGCTGAGAAAAATGTATCCTCACAGGCAAGCCATTGGACCCCTCATGGCTCAATCATTGCAGCAAATGAGGACCCACTCAGTTTATTAGTAGAATGAAGGAAAATGGACCCAAGAAGTAGGTCAGGGTTGGGAAGTAACAGGAGGAAATGGCATGTTATTTTACAATGCAATAGAGAAAGGGTTACCCTCTGATGTGCAGGATAACCTAGGTAACATAGCGGCATTAGAAGCCAAGCTTCTGACAGAGATACAAGCACACATAATCCATTTTTATAAGAAAAAGCGGAGGAAAGAAACTAAGCAGGAGGTGACAGAGAAAGCAGCAGCAAAGTTAGTACAGCAAAAGTTGGCAAAGAAAGGAGCAGTGGAAGGAACTATAGTAGCAGCTGTTGCTCGAATATGAATTTACCTTGAAAAAACAAAAGACAAGAGGCGCTTGGGAAAGCAAGAGCAGTTGTTTTAATTAAACACTTCAACTGGGAGCACAGTTACAGGAGCGGGTCTAAGATTGTACCAAAGTACAATCAATATGAACAAGGTTTGGGTATCGTAAAAGTGCTTCAGTCAATCCTTTCTTAGTAAAAGAATGTGGGCCATGTCTTTGGAGTCATAAATAAGGCTCTAATAACAAATTCAGGTGGGCCTCCACCTTCCATGGACACAATAGGGGACAGTAGGTACGTGTTCAAATGTCCAGCATGAGGGGCATGTGATCATTGCGTGTACTGTGTATGCTGTGTCCTGATTGACTGTGTGTTCCTAACTTCATGTAAGGACGCCCGCACCAGGTAGAGCTTTTGATTCTAGTAGGGAAGTCTATCCCAACTAACAGACACTTTGTATACTAAGGGCCCCCATGATGTAGGATTCATCCATACTGCTTCACCATTTAGAATTATATTAAAGGATGGTGCTGTCTTACCTAGATATCTACCTTACCTAGTATCCTCTTTCTAAAAAAGCAGATGAGGGCATTACACCTACTATATAGGCGTTGCTAGAAGAAGGAGAATTTACCCCAGAGTATTTCCTTGTAATACTCTGATTTACCCGGTAACGAAGTCCAAGGGTAATACTTGCCATATGGTTCAAGGCCTGCACCCCCAGAACAGAATTTCTAATTGTTCCTGACCCTTCCATCATTTTGACAAATATTCCTCAGGATGCTAAATATTTCGCTGTTATTGACTTGAAGAATGCCTTTCGTTGAAATCCCTTTTCATCCAGACAGCCATTATTTGACAGCATTCTCCTATCGTGGGGCTTAGTATTTGTACTTTTGTTTGCCCCAAGGGTATTGTGAGCCCCCTAGCAATTTTTAGAGTGGTGAAAAATGATTTGTCAAATTTCCAGTGTGACAGTACATTGTTTCAATATGTCGGTGACATACTAATTTGTAGTTCTACAGAGCAACGGTGTAAGAAAGATACCATATCTCTTCTAGTTACTCTTGCACAGAGAGGATACAAAGTAGAGAGAGACAAAGTCCAGTGTTATCAGGAGGAAGTCAATTATTTAGGACAATTAATGTCAGCTTCTGGTCGACAAGTAACCCCTGAAAGAGCTACATCCAAATGTCAAATGACTAAGCCAGAAACAGTTAAAGGAATGCAGAAGTTTCATGGTCTCTGTAATTAGGTGAGATAATCGCTTTTTGTTTACAGTACTTTAATAGTGCCTTTGCTAGCTTCTATCAAAAAAGCAAAAGGCAGAAATGACAAGATAGCATGGACACCCGAGATTAGGGAGACTTTTTAGAAATAAAAACGGATATAACAAATGCTCCTGTTTTGGGAACTCCTGATTATACTAAGGAGTTTTATCTCTATTGTCATTGCAATGGTCACGTGATGACAGCTGAACTTACACAGTGGACAATTAGATTCAGTGATGAGAGGACATTATCCTTGCAAGCAAGCTCTCCTCACTACAGCTATTTTTATGGGGGAACCTTTGATGCTCTATGCAGAGCATGCAGTGTTTGGTATCATTCAGAAGACTAAGACAACTCTAATTACATAGAGAGTGTCAGATATGAGGTGATAATATCACTATTGTCTTTGAAGGTTGTGAAGTGTAATAGAGTGGATCCTGCAACATTTTTTCCCCATCCTAGATTAGCCTCTGAGGATGATGCGCTTGACTGTGCAATTTACATTCCTAATTAATCTAGTCACGCAATAGAGGATCTCATACCACGTAGCATTGTCTAGTTTGCTGATGGTTCTTCTACTATTGACCAGGATACAGGAGTAAGACACATAGGTGCAACAGTAGTCCGAGCACAATAGCTGGATTCTTCTGATACACTTCACAATGTAGAACAGTTAACATCACTGCACATTATTCGGCACAAGCAGCAGAATTAATAGCATTGATAGCGACTCTTAAGCAAGGCTCAGGAAAAGTCATCACAATTTATGCAGATCCAGCTTATGTAGCTGCCATTGTACATTCCAGCAATCTGAGAGGGAGCAGGATAGGTTTCCTTAACTTAGACAGAACTCCTGTTATGCATAGTTTCCTCCTAGAGGCTTTTAGAGAGGCATTCGCATTACCACAGGCAATGGCAGTTGTGAAATGTGCAGCACTTACCAATGGAAAGGATTTTTGCCTCAGGGTAATGCACTAGCAGTTTGGGCAGCTAAAGATGCAGCTAGGCGCATACCCCTGCCGGTGGCATCAGGTTCATAGCATGTACCTGCTCTGCTGGCTGAAACTGCCTCGCTGCCCGGATCTACATCTAACCCTATCAGAGATAAAGTCATGCCTCATTATTCGAAGACAGCACGTTTATGTCTGCGATAATTGCAGGAAGCTGCTTCACCACATGAGAAACAGTTACGGGAGGAAAGAGGATGTTCCCATTCAGGGGATGACCTAATATATAGGAAACTATCTACAGGTCAACCAATGATGCCACAGGCTTTACTTGTGATAGCTGTTGATCAATTGCATTTACCAGCTCATAGTTCAAGAGATCACTTGTCTATGCAAATACAATAGGATGGTAGTTTTGTTCTCAATTTCCATGATATGCTTACCTTGTACCTTCATAACTGCATTATCTGCAAATAGTTTTCTCCCAATCCTATGTTGAAAGTGACACACTCAGCCATTCCACGAACGCAAAGTCCTTTTAACTCAATTAATAATTTCTAAAGTGCTGCACTATCATCCCTAGGGGTATCTGGGCGCTGAGGTTGCTGCGCATGCGTCAAAAACCAAGGTCTTGAGTTGCTTTCAGAAGACTGGAGGGTGCCATTCGAAGGTGTAGGGGGAGGTCATTCCAGGCTTTGGCGGCGATGAAGGAGAATGAGTGGCGCCGGCTGCAGGTGCAACGGATGAGGGGGACATGTGCGAGGGGGAGTGAAGTGGAGCACAGGTGCCTTGAGGGAAGATGGAAGTTCAGCCGGTGGTTGATGTAGGAAAATCTTTGTTTGTGGAGGGCTTTGTAGGCATGTGTGAGCGTCTGGAACTGGCATCTTTTCTGGACAGGGAGCCAGTGGAGGTTTCTGAGGTGATGAGATATGTGGGTACACTTGGGGAGGTCAAGGATGAATCTGGCTGCTGTGTTCTGTATTGTCTGGAGTCTTATGAGAAGTTGGGTGGAGATGACAGTATAGAGCTTGTTGCTGTAGTAGAGGTGGCTGGTGAAAATGGCTTGTGCAACGATCTTTCTGGTGTTTACTGGGGTCCATCTAAACATTTTGAGGAGCATGCAGAGGGTGTTGAAGCAGGAAGAGGTGACTGCCTTGACTTGTTGTTTCATGGTCAGCTCTCCATATTGACTTTTTTTGGGCATGATTGATAAATGCAACATCCATCAGTACCTCATAGTTGTAGTTTGTCCTTTTTCCAAATGGATTGAAGCATGACCATGCGTCCATTGTGTTGCTAAGTCAGCTGCTAGATTTCTGATTCATGAAGTGATTCCATGATGGAGAAGTCCAGAGAAGAGAAGATCTGACAACGGCACACACTTTGTTAACGCAATCTTCATACATCTTATGACAATGTTAGGGATAAAACATATATTATCTTCTGTGTACCATCCCCATACAAATGGCATGGTTGAGTGCCTTAACGACCTATTGAAGAGTAAGATCAGCAAGCTATGTGCTACATTGCACAAGAAATGGTTGTGTTGCTTATCATTGGTATCCTTTTCTCATAAGAACATGCCTAGTTGTGACTGTCACCTGACAACCCATCAGATAGTGACAGGGAGATCCATGAACATACAAATCCCTGCCACTAGAATGGATGTACAGGGAGAAAGCTCAGAAGAAATTTTAAATGATGAAATGCATGTTTACCTTTTTAAATTGATCAAGACTGCAAAGTTTATTTTTAAACAGGTAACCATAGGGAAGGAGAGACGCGCCACAGCTGAGGTCGACCTCCAGCTGTGCACATAGGACACTCAGTCTATATTCAAATGTTTGTCCAGAAATGAAGGCATTTTCACTGCCCTCAAGGTACATGGCAGAAAACCTTTGTACCATCTAACTGATATTCATCTGAATCCAGCATCACTCCATGCATCACAGGCGATGTAAATGGAACAAGAGGGGGTGAGAACATTGTCATTATAAAAATCCCCCCTCCACCTCTGCCTTTGGACAGTTTTTTGGAAAAAAGGCATGGAAGTTATGTTTATTTGTTTTTGTTTTTTGTGTTTTGATACTATTTCTATTGTTGCTCTTCTATAGCAATGCATCTTCTAGTTCGAATGCTGTACACTTGCGAAGAGAACTCTGCTCATGCTAATGTGACCCAAAATGTTCTTACTAGATTGTCAGATAATATATCAGATAATATGTGGCATCAGCATATATCAGACGTATAGCCTGTACTCAACTAAAGAAGTATCACCAACATAGCTTTATGTCTTTTGCATCTCTACTTGTGAAGAATTAAAGCCCAAATGCAACTAAGATATGTTAAAGTAGTATGTTTTTTAGTAAATGCCACAAAAGATGACTCCTCAGGATAAGCTTTATATATTCTCACAGATAGACAGGACATGAAGGATGAGACATTACTCATGAAGAAAACAGGTCGCCCTACTACTGTAGAATGGGCTCAGATGGTCTTAGATTTAGAATTTGTAGGAGTAACATGCCTGCGCACTGAGTGTAATAGTTATTTAGTAATTCCTCTACCCCCAGATTGTGTTCATAGGCCAGGATTTAGAGTCATTGGATCCGTTTTTGTCCATGATCAATGGCATTCTGATGTTGAATTTTCTTGTATGGTCATGTCTTTATGGAATGGTACTGATGTTAGTTAGGATGCAGTAAAGAAGTGTGTGCGTATCTAGAATAAAAATAGTGCGCATTACACTTGGATAGATAGTACATTAAGTCCTCAGATAGTCATTAGACTAGCTTCTATTTCTTTATGTTCCAGAGACAATAGTACTGTTAATGTAGGTCATTAATTACAGGACTGAAATAGATAATGCCGACATGCAGTGGGCACCTCCAGCCTCATGGACTACTATTGGCAATGTGGAGAACTACTGTATGCCGAGTTACCACCGAACTGGGGTGGCATCTGTTCAGTCCTAAACTTGCACGCCCCTGTTTTGGTAATTCCTGGCATTAACATATCCAATTTACATGAACACCCCATGAGCCGTCTAATGACCTTGTTACATCATCATCGAAGGAAGAGCACCGCAGAGTATCATGGCACAACTACATAGAACGATGTTCCTCAAGAGTATTGATTATTCAATGATGCACAGTTATTCTTTGGTAGCATTCTGCCATTTATTCAGGCTAAAGCAACTGCTTGATGGCTGCAGATAACTCATTGGGAGTTGCTCAAGTGCATCAATACTACAAAGGATGGATTTAACGCCATAATGGAAGAGCTGTGTGCTATGAGAATGATAATAATGCAGTACAGTTCCGCACTTTATCTTATGACGGGCATGCAAGGAGGGTATTTGCCAGGATTGGAACTGCCTGTTGTCTTTTATCCCAGCAAATGATGCAGACAATGGAACTTTGTCAGAGGCTATACAGCTTTTTTATGAACTACAGAAGAAAATGGTAGATGAAAGAGGTGCCCCAGATAATTGGTTTAGCAGCTGGTTGTCATTACTGCCATCCTGGATCTCGGGACAGTTAGAAGCCTTGTTGTCAACTACTTTGGTCCTGTTATTATTTTAATTTGCTGTACAGTTCATCTTAGCATGTTGTAGAAGATTAGGAAGAAAGGCGGGAGGGATGTTTTAGATTCTCAGGGCAACATATATCACTTAGTGCCAAGTGTTTACCAAGGTTTAGATCTAGTAATTGAAATATCAACATTAAGGGGAAAAGTTATGAGAGGAAACGTGAAAACATGGAGCAACCGCAAACAATAGTAGAGAGTGTCAGACAGTTATACATTGTAAAAGAACAGTAAAGGCTAAAAACTTGTGCTGATGAGGAAATGGTGAAGAGTTTACTTTTGAACAGAGAGCACGACCTGTAAGGTCATAGTTAAAGAAATATATGTGTTTAGCAAGCTTAAAGGAATTTATGGCCTTAGCACACAGGCACACTGGCATGCATTTTGTTGTCCTAAACAAGAATGCGATTGAAGATGATTGAAGAATACGAGAAGGAGATCAAATTAAATAAGAATACGCAAAATCTGATGAGGTCATAAGAGGGGCACAGTGATAGAGCACAGATACCAACAAACATGCATTCAATACAACATACACATACAGTCAAAAGTAGAAGAATACTCAGATTGTTAAGCATTGTTAGAAACTCCAATAAAAGATGTGTAGTGAATTAGGTTAGTGATTAGGGTCAAAGGTGGCCTCATGTTTTTTTGTAATTAATGTGTACCAATGTGTAACCGTCTAGTTATCTATTTTCTGAACTTTTTGTAACCTTCATTGTTAAACTCTGTATAAAAGAAACTGCCTGTGAAGCAGCTGATTGAGACCGGATGTTTACTTGTGTGGATTCGCCACTCTCCCTGTCGGGACAGGAAAGGGATGTTTTACATTGCTGAAGAGGTGTCTGTATTTGTCTTCATTTTAAAGTTACGCTGCAACAGAGTGCAGAGGCGTAGAGTGGAGCCGTAAAATGTAGAGTGTATTAGCCTAGAGTGTATTGGCATGGAGTGCAGGTGCATAGAGTGCAGTATTGCAGAGTGGCATAGAGTGGAGTTGTGCAGAGTAAAGTGGAGTGGTCTAGATGAGAGTGGTGAAGAGTAGAGTGGCGTAGAGGGTATAGAGTAGAGTGGTGAAGAGTAAAGAAGAGAGGCATAGAGTGAAATGACATATAGTGCAGTGGTGTAGAGTTGAGTGGTGCACAGTGGAGTAGATTGCAGTGGTGCAGAGTGCAGTGGTGTGGTGTAAAGTGGATTGGTGCAGACTAGAGTGCAGAGGTGTGGAATGGTGCAGAGTGGAGTGACATACAGAGGATTTGCGCAGACATACATTTTTACTAATAAAACTAGTATACATCACACAAACAATAATGTGTGGAAGTGGAATCACCTAGTGTATTGATTTGTTCTGATCCTTTTAAAGTGTTTGTTTCCAACATACTTCAGAATTAACATAAAATTTGCTTCATTTGTGCTTTGCGTATTCTGATATTCTGACATACTTGCACAATTCATTTAAATGTCATGGTGTAATAGAAAAAACCCATTCCTCTAACCCCAGTGTCCACCAAGATTGTCAGATAAATCCATTTACTTTGAAGTCAGAGAAAGAAAAGTAAACACCTTGCTCCCTTAGAAGACAGAGGCTGACATATGACCTCCGTCTTTGAATACACAGCAAACGTGACAATATAAGAGCAAAATCTATAGACCTGCTTAAAGAAAGGAGCACTGGTGGAAGAATACAAGGAGCGGTAGTGTGAAAAGGCTTTGCTCATTGGAAGGGACGGACTGAACCTGGACATCCTAAAACATATAAAGTCAGAAAACAGAAAGCCAGCAAGGCTGAATGCATGCCAAGGGAAGCTTTATGACTGTCCCCATGATGTCTTTAGTAAACCAGACTGCTGTGCTGCCTGGTAGCCTTCGACTTAAAAGCTACACATTGCTTCATATGAGCGTTTTGAGTAATCCTGTCTGTGTGAATTGAGTGTGCGTTTAAAGGGTGTTCTTCTGAAATAAATTATTATAAAAAATGGATGAAATATATTAGCTGAAAACTTTCAGAGATCGGTCACGACAGCCTACTCAGTCATTAAGGCAACATGAACCCTCCAGCCAACCAGGTAACATACCAGAGTTCCCATATGGTTATTCCAGCCCTGATTGAATGCCAGGATAGGGGCTAGTAATGAGCGGCGGGTTTCAGCAGACACTACTCTAGCCCTGTATCTCTAGCCCTGTATCAAACGGTACAAGTGATATTGGCTGATATAATTCAGTGGCGGCCGTCAAGGATTAGGGGCAGGGGGGGGTGGAAGAGGAGGTCAAAATAAAAAATAAAAAATAACTGATTTCCGGGTCTCTCCTCTGCCGTCCCTCCGATGTCTCTCCAGCCTGATCAGTGAAGCAGGAAGCACCCGGCTCACAGGCTCCCCTGACCCAAACACAGCGCTGCAGTGCAGCGATGTGATTGGTCTAAGCACCGTGAATCGGCACCCAACAAGGGAAAGGGGGCCTGGGCATGTTTTTAATGCAGGCTGTAAAGCTGCCTGCATTGAGAACAGAGAAAGTGCGCATGAAACTTTCATGCGCAGATTGGGAGGCCAAACCACTCCTCCCCTCCCCTGCACTGTAAGGAGAGCAGCCCCGCCTGCCCACAATGCTGGCTGGCATAACATTGAGTTATTATCATTTTATGTTTTCTTTTTTTCACTGCTGCAAGCAGTGGGGCGATGCTCCTCTGCCTTTGCGGAGGAGCCACCACTGATATAATTCAACATTCACGTCCAGACACCTTCAGATCAGCAACTGGCGTATATTCCAGATCAGGGCTTTGCTTTATCAATCAAAACCAAGCTGGGAATTTCACTTCACTCAAACCAGTTGAACTGTGTACACAATCACATGGTATCCCGAGGAGTGCCCATAGAATAGCATGTTTTGTTTGTACATATTATTTATGCTCTGGTAATTCTTTATTGCCCCAATTATTGTGATATTTGTTAATATTAATTTGCATATATTCGGCACTTGATTGACTCCTCAACGAAATCTCTAATAATACTAGGCCTGTGAATGTGTATGCCTTCTGGGGAAAGGGTTAGAGCAGCCTAGGCAAATTCCTTCAGTCCCTGGGAATCAATCTTCATTTCTAATGTGCATCCTTCCCAGGTAGATTTGGGAGAGTTTCATGGGACACCTGTCTGATTTCTTTGCTCCAAATGATTAACTGGTATACTTGCTCGGCCTGGGGACTATGGCAAATCTACGATTCATGCACAGGACTGCCTTCCATTGATAGAACTTTATAGAGCTCTGCGTTGTCATAGGACCAAAACATGCTAATTATTTTATCATACCACTGAGGAACAGAGTAAGTTTAGGGGTAGGTAGGGTTAGTGTTAGGGTAAGGATCAGGATTAGGAAAAGGTTTATCAACTGCGTGGGAGTGAGGAAAATTATAGAAAGAACTTTAAACTAAATGTAAATCCAAGCCAAAATGTCCTTACCAAAAGAAATATGCTTTCTCACGACATTTACAAAATAACCTTGTAATTAATACTATATGCTATTCTGACTAATTCATTCGACCTGTTTAAATTACAATCGATGTTAAGAGGACGATGTCGTTTGCTAGAGGTCAGTTTGCTCTTCCATTCATAAATCTCCTTTCACTTACCTGGTCTAAGGTAGGGGCAAACGGGATGACAGTCTAGCCAGGTACATTTCATTGTTGCCCTACCCTTTCTGGATTCAGTGCATACTGTCTTCCTTCTTACTTTACTTTTCTTTTCCATCATTTTTTTATTGGGGTTTTCTCAAAGATAAATAGCGACGTATTACAGTATTGATGGCGGCATTGTTCTTGTTACATGCTTAAGATTAATTTTTTCACCCAGCTGTCTACACCATAGCAGTTATTTTATGCTTCCATCCATTTCTGCTCCCTTTGTGTTGCTGTAGCCCCAAACTTACCCTCACACCTGAACCTCATAACTTTTGTCAACCCCCACCCTCAGGTCCTAATCCGACTCTCCGTGTTTGTATTGGTAACGCCATGAACCACCAACCATAAAGATCTAAACTTAGGTGAGCTGTAGTACTGCATGAGTGGGAAGCATCCTTATCTGCTTTCATTTAATATGTACCAAAGTAAAGTCTTGTTGTCCAATTGAAATATATTTAGTGGTTGAGACCTGATCTGTCTCGTACGGAAGCTACCTATGATCAGAGGGAAGGCGGGGGGCTGCCCACTGAGGTGGAATCTAGTTATTTTATTCCGACCAACATATTATCCCATGCTCGGGCTGTTTCCATGGACCCCATACTTCTCCTTTCTTTGTTGAAAAGCATGTCCCTCTCATATTCTGCCCATCTACTGAGCTCCTTCTTCCACTTTTCTATCTGCAGCCCTCTGATGGCCTTCCAAGTAATTGCTATCTGGCGTTTAGCTAGTATCAGAGCCAGGTCTATGAATCTGGTTGTGACCTTTCACTTGCCTGGGTGTGGGTAGAGGCCTAGTAAACACGTTTTCGGTGAATGCAAAATGTTACGGTTGGTAGCTTTGTTTATAGAATCAACAATCCCTAGCCAGTACTGTCAAAGGTAGGTGCAGTCCCATGCCATGTGGAACATTTCTGCCCCTTCCTCCCTGCATCTGGAGCACGTTGCTCTGTCTGAGATGCAAAATATATTACTCCTACCTAGTGTAAGGTATGCTCTGTGAAGGAAGTAGAAGTTGATCAGTATGAGCCTAGAATTCCTAGACATTTTCAGTACCTGGTCCAATATTTTCAACCAATCTGCATCAGTGTACCAACGTCTTCTTCCTATTTGTCTTTTGAAGCTGTCAAGGGAGGGATGATTTCAGCTCTGAGTTCCCTGTATAAGTATGATATTGCCGTATGCGTACCTGTAGTGGTGCATATAGTTGTCTGTGTGGTTCATTCTGCCTGGTTCCCCAGTGCTTTTTGACTGTTGCTACAATTGACCGATAAAGTAAAAACTGTCCAGCCGATAAGGCAAACTCTGCCTGCAGGTCTTCAAACGTTAACAGTTCCCCAGGTCTAAAAAAGTCATCCAATTGCTCAATACTGAAACCTATCCATTTTGTGAGCCCTCTTCAATTCCCTTTGTGTGATATCACTGACAGGTGTTGTAACAGAATATTAGGAGAATTGCATCCAGGTCCTTTGTAAGCAGCAAAACCAACAGTGTTTAGCCATTGTCAGTGTTTCGCTGCCCTAAATTTTAGTCTTTTGGGAGTTTAATAACAATTGGATTAGTCCCTGATATGTCTGAATGGATACATCTCCTAATACCCTATTAGTTCTTCTAGCATGCGGTCATCTGGTGAGTTATTGCATCTGGGCCAGGTAATATGTTTCAAGGTCTGGAGCCGCAATGCCATCCTCCATGACGGAACACTGGAGTTTGGACAACGCCACCCAGCATCTGCCCTTACCCCATATCAGATCAATCAGCAGAGTATCAATTTCCTGGAACGTACTTCAAGGGATAACTATCAATAATGTTGCAAAATAATATAATAGCCAGTACCACCATTTTCGGCAATTGCAATACGTACTGCCACGGATATTGGTAGAGTTTTCCAAAACTCTATTCCAGACAGCAGTAAAGCCACTGCCGCACTTACATTACCCGGCACTAGATCTTGGTCGCCCTGGTATATTCTCACCCCGAGATATTTCAAAGAAGTGGGATCCCAAAATAGCCCAAACAGGTCTGGTGCGGCCACTGGCCCCATGCATACAGGAAACAGGCTCGTTTTTTGCCAATTAATTTGCAGTTCTGATAGCTCCCCAAAGTGGCTGAGTAGCCTGATAGCCCATGCCGGCTCCGATTGCTTAGCCTTCAGAAATAGTAACATATCATAAGCATGTTAGGCAATATGGTGAGACATGCTCCACACCATCAGTCATTCATAATGGGCACCGGAGCGCCCACCACTAGCCAGAGGCTCCATCACCAATGCTAACAGTAGTGGTGACAATGGGCAACCTTGTCTTGTGCAACGTTCCACCTCATACACCTCAGAGATCACTCCTCCTGTCTTGACACGCACTTTGGGGTTTGAGTGTAAAAGTTTAGTCCAGGTCAAAATTCCCTGCCCAGCTTACTTTTTTCCATCACCTTATAGAGGTACAGCCAGTCTAGACTTTCTACCACAGCCTTCTTGCAGTCATACGATTCGTTCATTAAAATGTTTAGTAGCCGTCGTATGTTCAGTGTGTGTGTGTTGGCCAGGAACAAAACCTGCCTAATCATGGTGAATCACTTGGTGCATATAAGACAATAACTGGATGGCTAGTATTTGACTAAGTATTTTATATTTGACATATAGCACCAACAATAGTCTGTAGGGCTTCACGTCATGCTAGGGGCACCCGGGTTAAAGTATTGGTATCACCTATGCCTTCCTTGTCACTGTAGGTAGAGAGACACGGTCCTTTACTGTTTTATAAACCTCTACGAGTCGGGGGTCAGTTGGTCAATATATATAGACGCATCATAGAATTCTTCTGATAACTACTCAGATCCTGGCACTTTCACCTTGGCCTTACCCTTTATCACAGCTTTAATTTCTTCCAATGTTATGTCACTAGCTAGTAACTCTGCTTCATCTGAGGTAATGCCAGGGAGAGGCAGGATCTCTAGGAAAGGGTGCAAATCCTACTCCTTGCCATTGGAGTTTCGAGAATATAAGGCAGAATATTACTAGAGGAACCTAGTGTTAATATCTTTCTGATTATACACCCAGCCAACTATTTCAGCCTCAGGTTCAAGTGTCTGAGAGCCCTTCTTCATAGGGTTGGCCAACCAGGGCTAGCAGAGTCTCCAACTTGTCACACACCCAGCATGGGCTCTTATCATATATTCTTGATATTCAAAACAAAAGAGCCATTCTATCTGTTCCGCGAGTTACTCTTTCGCATCTAACAGTGATTGTTGTAGTGTGGGGGTTCTGGATGCCTCTCTCTCTATATCCCTAGGAGATTGTTCCTGTTTTTCATCTTCTTGAACCAGAGTTTGTCTCTCCCACCGTCCCTACTTTGCATTGCCCCCGATGTCAATTTCAAAGGCATCCCATTCTAAAAATGCCATGATGGCAGTATTTTTATGTTCTGCAAAATAGTTTCCGATCCCCTCCCCAATTGTTTGCCAAAAGACGTGGTCCTCAAGAGCCCCTACTTTTAATCATCAATTAGGTCTGCATGTGCATGTTGTGTCCCATGCGATTGATAGCAAAACAGGATTATGATTGGATGTTGTCCTAGCCAAATATTCAGCATCTGTAACATCATGTGGACGTCTGGTGTGCAGAGAAAGGCATCTAGTAAATCATGTATTCCTGAGTAAAGAAACAGTCCCTGTCAACTGGGTGGGTGTGCCTGCAGTGGTTATGTCATTCCTTAAAGGAAACACATGCAGGGGTAGATGAGATCTGTCCATCACAGGGTCTGCTAGACTATTAAGGTTACCTACGATAGTCACCGTGTGAGGCATGTAGGGTGTAACAACACTTGACAATTGAGCTAGGAATCTAGCTAGATCAGTGTTTAGGGAATAGATTATGTCTATCATTTTGTCTTTCCCCCAAAGTGACCAGTCACCAACATTTATCTGCCAGCTTTATCCATCACCTTCCCCACCACCTGGAAAGGGACAGCTGGATGCACCCAGATAAAATCACCTCTTGCAAAAGTGGACTAATCTGTGTAACATGCGTGTCCTCTCGACATTATGTGTACTGCTAGCCCTTTAGTGGCAGTCATGTGTGTCTCAAAGCAGTGAAATTTGGACAACCATCTTTTTGAGGTACATTTGTACTGTGTGCCTTTTCAACATATCATTCGGACCCCTGACATTCCAGGATATGATCTTATATTTCAAAGATTTCCCCATCTTCTAGCCGTATATAAATAGCACAACAACCAGGCGGTTGTGCCTTCCCATCCCCTCTGATTACCGCACAGTACAATAGCAACAATGGGAGATACCAGATCATTCTACAGGACCGCAATAAACATTCTTAAAACCTCCATCTCAGGATACAAAGGCAACATCTCCCCATCCAAACTGCAAATAGAAACAACAAACACATTTGGGTTAACACATGCCCAGTGTATTTGGGGTTAAATGCCTCAATCTGCAGGCTCCTGGCATCGCAACCCACCATATGGCTGTAGTGTGCTATCTATTGGTTAGAGATTACCCTCTTATGTCCAGTGTATTAGCATAGAAAGTGGCACACTCTTTCTGAGAGCTCTGTCCCAGTGGCATACCATAGGTTTAGTCCTCGATCAGGTTCTCTTTGTATTAGTCACTTTCAGTTTTGGGTCTGAGAATTTCTTGCTCTGTGGCTGTTGCTCAATCCAGTCTCACACTTCTTGTGGGTTAGTAAAGAATTTAGCCCCTACATGTGTGGAGAATCTGATCCTGGCAGAGAAAAACATTGCATACTGGATGCCCGTGAGGCAGTCACTTTTTGAACTCAATGAAGGATGCTCGTTGCCTCTGCACCTCCCACCTAAAGTCTAGGAACATCCTGACTCCGCTGTGTTAGCATCAGATCGATCTCTAAAACTTTCCTGTTTTTCGGAGTCCACCACACCACGGAGAAACTGTTCTACTCAAATTCACAATAAAACAATTGTTTCAGTTTCAGAATCACCTTTTATCAGATCAACATAACAAAGCTTTCCTCTGTCCACCCCTAGCACTTTCTGTGATGGAAACACCAGATATGAAATTGCCTCAAACACACCTGGAAGATTTCAGCAGTAAATCATATGTGGCCCAAGGAAGTAATGCCTAAGAAACGAGTCAGATGCACACACTCATAAGGCTCAGCAGAAGGTCTGCATTCGGCCCAAGGACACGATTCATCAGAAAAAGCCCAAACAATGCCTAGCAGTAATTGTCACCCTAGATTACGCTTGCAACACACGGCCCCTTCTATCAGGTTGGGATCAAGCAATCTAACAGGTAATTTATGGCCCACTGTACCAGTATTTTAAGCCCAAAGGGGGATGAGCTTCTCTTTATTTTACCCACTGTACAGTATAAAGCATGGGATGTACCTGATGCAAGTTGAATTTAAGCATGCAACTGTAAGCGATGTGTTTGCTATTCTCAGCCGTTATTGTTTAATTAAACTTTGCTTGCCAAGCCTCGCAGTTCTCCTGTTTGATAGTCAGAACCTGCTTACAACAGCTGTTATCTAGCAGCAGCTATCCTCTCTCCTGTTTCAGTATATGGTCCTGATCTCGGTGGCAGTGACCTCGCCGAGAACCTGTGGGCCCTCCAGTGCTATCTCAGTTTTAATCCAAGTGTCAAGGAAAGACACCATATTGGTTCCCTCAACATGCTCCAGCAGTCCTATCACCCTAATATTGTTTCCCCACGGTGTGTCTTTGGCATCTTCAGCATGATATTCCTGGTCCTTGATTCTAATCTCCAGGGCCGACAGTTGTCCTTTCAGGGTTCTAGTTTCCGGAGCTAGGTGCCCCAGGTTATGCTCATTGGTTGTGACCCCCTCTCAGACAATTTGCACTAAGCTGGTGGATGGGATTTGGTACCAGTTCCAAGTGTTGCCCTTTGGTTTGGCAGCCTCTCCATTGGTGTTCAACAATATACTGGCTCCAGGTGTGGCATTATTCCACAAGGAAGGCCCTCTCCTCTTCCCTTATCTTGATGATTAGTAAATGTGTGTGAGGCCCATCCATGGTGTGTGAAGTTCTATAGGACTTATTGTATCTTCTGTAAATCACATCTCCAGCTATGCCATGACTTAAAATTCAACAGACTCTGATGGGTGTTGTGTCAGGGCCCTGGTTCTTCAAAATCTCCTGTCAGAGAATCTCCAGTCATAAAATGTGTCATGATGGTTATTGCAGAGATGAGTTGGCTGCTGCCACAATGGCTATGGTACCTTGGGCTCGACTTCACTTTAAAACTTGTGTTCAGTGACTGTAATGCCATTTGTGCCTAGTAACAGTGGACTGCAAGACTAGAATTTCTTTGACAGTGTTAATGTGGTCAGCCAAGGCCTGGTGGTTAGTGGACAATCACATTCTGTTTTGGGTGTCCATGGATCTCCCTTTGTGTCTTGTTCTTACAAAAGGTGGCAGTCAATGGGGGCTTAGTGTGACTGCAGAAGACAGTTAAATAGAAGCCTTGTGGTTGTCAGAGGAAGCTTGCCAGTTATCCAAATGGAGGGAACTGAAAGCAATTTGGAAGGCTCTTCTGTGTTTTGCTCTGTTGATTTTGCATCACTCAGTTCTGGTGTGGATCGACAACTAGGCTTTATGGGCATATATTAACTTTCAGTGGGACTTCTCTGGCAGTACAGCACATGCTCTGTGTTCTTTGGCAAAATGTCACCCCCTGTCCTTGACAGTGGCTTATATCCTGTGTCGAAAGAATCTACAGACAAATCTTCTGAGTTAGGTTTCCCCTCATCTGTGAACAACTTGCTTGTTCGTCAGTTGATTTGTTAGAGATTGAGTCAGTCTTTGCAAGACCTGTTTGCCTGTAAGTACAAGGCACTACATAATTTTTGTTTTGTTCACAGGTTAACATGGAACATGAGTTAGTGGTTGATGCTCTGTACTTGCTTTGGTCTCTAAACATCATTCCTCTTTTTTCCCTCCTCGATCCTCCATTCCTTTTCCACTACATAGTCCCCATTGTTGGACCTAGACCTTGTTCCATCATTTGTAGCAACATTATGCCTGACAGCTTGGAGGTTGAAAGGTTTGGGTTCCAGCAGAAAGGCTGTTTAGTGGCAATTGTCATTCAATCTCCTTGGAAAACCCACTACACTGGGCAGCTACTTTCGTCAATGGGCACAATTCGGTGGATGATGTGCTCTTGAAAAACGTTTTTCTCTACCCTGTTACCTTCTTCTGTAACTTGTAATTTGTAACTGATAAGTTTCTTAATGGATCCAGTTTGAGTTGTCAATGGGCGGCGGCATCAGCCTGTAGAGCTCCCCGGGCTTTGCTTAAAAATGGGGCATCTCTAGTGGCAAGGTTGCATAGGAGTTTCTTTTTGTGCAGTCGTCTTTGCAGGCCTTCTTTGCCTTTTGGGAGCTTCCTCTGCTTTTAGAAGCTTTGTAGCAAGCTCCCTTCAAAATCTTTGGACCAGGTGTCTCTTTCTTGGCTGTCAGCAAAGGTCTCATTCTAGGTGTTAAGTGAACTGACTGCTCATGTTACCACTCCGCTGTAAGGTATTTCACAGTTGGGGGATATTATGTAATGGTTTGGGGTTTATTCCTATGGTAACTTCAAGATTCTATGAAAAGCAGGGTATTGGGTTACCTGCATTTTCCATGGACATAGCAATTACAAGGAGCAGTATTTACATACCTTTTAACTTTTTTGGGCTCTACTCATTTATATTCAGTGCACTTTGTCTTTCAGGTCTTTGACAGCTCTTTTTGTAACTTTGGTCGTTTTGCAAAGCCAACCATTGAGACTGTTTGTCCATGAGCCAAGCTTACAGAGTGTTGGGCTTCCCACTGTCCTTGGTTGTTCTACCAGGCGTATTACTGCTGTCGAGCCTGTATCTTTGGAAGAATTGTGCAGAGAACCTGCACGGCCACCTCAAAATACGGTTGCTTGAAATGTTTCTGTTTTTTTAAAAAGGTATAAGAAGGTGGGGTTTAATGTTCTGCTTACTCTTAGTTTTTGTTCCTGTGCTAAAATATACAGGATCAATTTGGTGTCTATTTACTTAGTTCTCATCTGCAGTGCATGAGAATGCAAGATAGGGTTGCTCTGTCCTCAAAATTAAAGACCGCCATGAGAAATGGAGGTAATGGTCCAATATTTACTTGTAATCTTCATACTCTGACTCCAGGCCATCCAGTCCTGCTTCCCTCTCCCTCTCGTTTGTTGCCTTCCTATGCAAAAATCTTTCAGTACTACAGGGAGTGACAAGGCTCTAGTGAGGAATAATTGAAAGTATGGAAGGACTGATGTAATCGAAGTACTGAAACCTACTGGTAATAAGGAATTGGCCTATTCCGTGGGCCTCGCCTCCAGAGTGCAGTGACCTTTCAATTGATTTAGGGCTGACCCTATCTTTACTTAGGTCCAGAGAAGACTTATTCACTGTTCTCTCAGAGTAGGTGGACATGTGAAATCTATGAAAGCCCCTGGTTGAGGCTCATGCGTTTGCTTTTGCTAATGTTTCCTTAATATTCACATATTATCAGGTGAATGCTGCTCGTGGAAAATACTAGAGTCACGCTGTCAGATATTTAAACATACAAGACAAATAAAATCGATGTTGTTAAATATTTTATTTATTTGGGTGCTTATTTTAAATGACAGGTTTTTTTACATTCACTTCCCCATTTAATGGGCATATAGTGGATCTTATAAATTGTGCACGTGTGATATAATACCATGAATGAATTAACTAGTAGCACACGGTATTAAATGTAAGGAACTAAGTGACTTTTAAGAAAGGCTTTGTTCCCAGTGGTTTCAAGAATGACGACAACTAAATCGGCCCCAGGCTAGAATTACATAGGAGAGGAGCCTTGTGGTGATCACGCAGCAAAGCCTTAAAAGAAAACAACTCGAGCCTGAGGGCCTAGTGCTCAAGCAGACCAAGTATGCGCGGGAGATTAGCGCTGAGGAAGTGAATGCTAATGCTGCAGAGACGCATCATCCTTCTCGAATAACTCGCGAGTTTACACTTTGATGACCACACGCAGCAGGCTCGCTCTCATTCCGTCTGAGCGGTTCCTCTGCTTACAGCCGAGCAGGAAAACCCTCGCCTTCCGCCCTCCGGATTACTCCTCACACTGCATCTGAAGGCCGGGGAAGAAAAACAGTCCAAGACGCAAAAATAAAGGACGTTTGTGGAATTCGCCCAGCAGGCGCGTTTTAAGAATATATGTGACTAATTTAATTAACGAAATTATAGACTCACATGTGAAAACAATGTGGTTCACAAGGACTCGGAAGCAGAAACAAACATTTTGACGAATTCATCGATTCTGTCATTACATTTTCAAAATATTGTTGTACGTAATTTAAATAATTACCCCTTTCGTTTAAATGAATGCACTTGCAAAACTGATTTTATTTTATTTGTATGTACCTCGCCCCTAGCTGCAAGGACAACAGATTACTTTACAATCTGGAAAGTAAACAAATGTGATCAAGCGTTGGAAATGTCTATACCTCTGGTGTTGGCCACCAGTCAACCTTTTGGCTTTGTTAATGTTTATTTTGTTGTGTCATGACTTTTGCAAATCTTCATTGTTGAACGACCCTACCAGACCATCATCAATCTGAAAAAAAAAATTGTCTAAAAGCAAAAATAATATTTTTGGTCTCAAAAATACACATTGCCATAGTAGTCCCTGGCACTTAGGAGAACTGCTTTGTCTGTGGATGTGCTCTCTGTAAAAGGTGGTCCCGTACACTGGGCGCAGGTTCGGCCTCGAGACAAGCAGTAAACAAGCATTTGCAATGCAATAGGTTTTGCATTTGCAAGAATTTAAGCTATTGGCATTGTAAATGAAAATGCCTTTTATTTACCTGTGTTAAAAACCAACACATAAATAAAGGGCATTGTCATTAACAATGCCAATAGCTCAAACTCTCGCAAATGCAAGACCTATTGCATTGCAAATGTTTTTTTTCATGCAGCTGAGTGATGACATTTTCACAGTGCTATTGACATTTGCATGGGCAAGTTCACAAAAAAAGAATGTTACTGTGTGTAATGAAACAGGTGCTTATGTAAAGCTTTGTATAAAGCTGTAAAAAAAGGCGTCGGAAATCAATATACAGCAGAAAGAGGTCTTGAGCTCGATGGGGTGCTGGGAGCAGTCAAGTGGGAGGGGTGAGTTAGTGTTGGACACGGCACGGGAGATCCGGGAGATCGGGGAGATGATTCATGGGTAAGCTGACAAAAAAAAGAATGTTACCTTGTGCAATGAAACCGGTGCTTTTGTAAAGCGGTCGATGAAAGGGGTCAATGACTTCCCTGTATAGTACGGAGTACTAGCCAATGGGGGCTCACGACTTCATGTGCAAAATGCACGCTTCCCCACTCCAGGCGAGCAGCCACCATTGGCTAGTACTCCGATGAAAAGAAAAGATTGCAGCTGCTATAGTTATAGTGGGCTGCCATGGCAAAGTAAGTAAGGAAAGAAGTGCAACTGCTATAGTCAAAGCGAACTGCGCTGGCAACGTAAAATTAGAAAGAAGGGCGGCTGCTATAGTCAAACCGGACTGTGCTGGTAACGTAAATAAAGAAAGGAGCAGGCTGCTAGAGTCCAAGCAGTCCGCACTGGCATTGTGAATAAAGAAAGGAGCTTGGCCGCAATAGTCAAAGCGACCACGCTGGCAAAGTAAATAAAGACAGGATCGCAGCAGCTACAGTTAAAGTGGACCACGCTGCCCAAAAAATAAAATGTCAAAGAAAAGGCACAAGCTGGTTTTATAAATATGACACCCCTGCCATTACTAAACAAGCTGGTTTTGTAAAAAAATATAAAAGCGTGTGCTATGCTGCATTGCAGGAAAGCATGTCATGGGTGGAATAGGAGAAATCATTCAAAAAATAGTGCTCACAGACTTAATAAAAAATACAGAGTAACAACACAAGTAAAAGGGCCAGTCCACATGGGCGGTTACAAATATAGAAAAGGCAGTACTAAGGTGGGACTACTAAGCCTATTCATGAATCAAAAGCAACCATTTAGAAAGGAGAGTAACAGGCGCCAATTGAAAAGATGGGCGATAAATGGGCAGAGCTTCAAGTCCATACCTGAACACCTAGAAAACCAATAAGGGGTTCTGGCTCGTATGGCAGCAAGGCCAAACCAATTATGATAAAAGAACCGAAAGAAAAGCCAATGCTGCGTGTAGATTGCCTAAACTTTACCAGTTGCTCGAATGAAACAGAGACACTGAACAACCAATTGTTCCGTTGGATTTAATCCTGTAAATATTTTTAGTTCACATTTGGAAACATTTTCAATTCACAATACATATTCATTACAAAAACATGAAAACACTTAACTCAACAATATAAACATTTGAAAAATTGGACACCACTATACTCATTAATACACTCACCCATGAGAACAGCATTCATACTACTCATACATCCTCACTCACCAACGTACAACATGAGACAATGATACTCAATAAATAAATCTTTAGACAAAGGCCATCAAAACACGACTGTGCATAGTAATGAAGCTTAATGCTATATTTTCGCAAGATTGGCCGTAGAAGAAAAAAGGTCTACGCGTTTCGAATCCCTTTGTAGACGGGGATTCTCATCAGGACCAACACTTGACTGCAAACAAAGCAGAAAAAACAAAGTTTACTAAGCTGACCCACTTTGTAGGCGAAAGGCCACTGTGTGAAAAAAAGTTCTTACCTTAATCTAAGGAAGAGGGAGCTCTACCCAAGCCCTAAAAAGAGGGAAACCGACATATTGTTACCTCTTTCAGTTATAACAACTAGTCAAGGCCACCACCTTACAACCTCTTTAAGTAACACACAAACACGACATAGAGACGACACAAACACAAAGCCTAGTTTTTCTTACTAGTGAGGCTTGCGAGTGTGTAGGAGGGTGTCGGATCGACTAGAGGCACTTCTTTCTGGTGTTAGAAGAATCACAAGTGTCACAAGTGTTTGCAGGTGCTCTGGGCAGTCTGAAAGAATGAATAAATAAAGGCGCGTCCTGTCACAAAATACTTTGAAAATGCAAAGTTTTGCTGAAGCTTATGCGGGGGTGTGTGGGCGCTTACCTCCAAAGGAGAGAGGGGGAGGATTTAATCTGCTGCCCGGTCGTCTGCTCTCCAGAGCAAGGACTAGCGCGGTGTGGACTCAGCCGGCCGTTTTGGAAAGTGTTTTTATGTAAGTTGGGTAATTGTATTTTTTGTCCTGTTTGTCTAAAGTGCGTCTAAAATATGAGAGATCATGACACCCTTGCATACAGTGAAGAACATATATTGAAATTACTGAGCGATCCACCATTGTTCGCGTCGGCTGTATTAAGTTCCACAGCTAAAATCAATAATGAATCTGACAGACTCATAAGGCTCAAGAAAAAACAAATAAGGACGGATTTACATGGTCACCTCCTAATAGAGCACTTGAGAGCTGGAACCATCCCAGGAGGGCTGCAGATTCGCAACGTTCCGGTTATATTTACAGATGATCCAACATATAAAAAAGGATATAGCTTGATTGAGATGAAATGTAGTAGGGACCTCATGGTTCTCACAGTAGAAACGGCTCAAAGATTGTCTAAACAACAACTAGAGGAAATCGCAACTTTGGAAAGCGAAATCAAAACAAATCAACTCATTTCGGATGCAAAATCCCTTCTAGAAAAAGTTGAAAAAGAAATCCTAGAGTTCAAGGATTATTCGGTTAACCAGAAGAGTAACAAATTCGAAAAGGATAAAAGGAACTTCTCATTGGATAAAGTTTATCCATACTTGCAGATTGACTTCTATTCACGACCGGAGTCACGCAAATTCCTGCCTGAATATCAGGGCAGATCGAGAAACAACTTCATCACTTTTTCGGATACAACATCATCATCAAGTGGCAGTGACATAGACAATTCTAATAACCGTCTAGATTTCAACAGAAGAGGCAATTTATAACAAAACTATCAAGAGCAACCGCCTTTTTTAGGGAGAGGCCAACGGAAACCTCGAGGGAGATCCAGATATACAAATCAACCATGGGAGATGTCAACAAGACGTCAAAACTACAAGAACTAAATGTTTCACCAATCTTTAATCTATCAGAGAAAGTCTTAACAGACGCAGAGCTTAGTATTCTGGAAATGGGACTATCCTTCGTACCAACAAAAGGGACCAATTTTGTACAACTTAAGACAGAGTTCATTGAATTCTGCCGCAAAATTCGGCTCAAAACCTTTTTTCTGGAAAACCCCATAAAAGACAGTACAGAAACAACTGGATTAAAGAAAAAATCAAGGTTCTGCCCTCCAGCTTCGAAGGTCCCCAAAGAGGTTATAACTTTTGAAAAAGTGATCCTTTCAGCAATAGCTGAAGTTGAAAAACAAAAAAAGAAATATGTCAAACCTAATATTACCAAGGCTCAAAAAGAAGCTTTACTTGATTTAAAAAACGACCCTTCAATAATAATTAAACAAGCTGACAAGGGGGGATCCATCGTTGTATGGGCAACCGAACGGTACACTACCGAAGTAAATAGACAACTCTCTAACCAATTCTGCTACAGGAGGATAACAAAAGATCCTACATGTGAATTACAGAACAAACTCTTTCACATACTGCAACAAGGTTTTGACCAAGGATTTTTGGGTAAAAAAGAATTTGAGTACCTAAAAAACACCCACCCCCGCACCCCGGTCTTTTATGTACTTCCCAAAGTACACAAAGATCAACATCATTCACCGGGGAGACCAATAGTCTCCGGATGCGAGTCACTAACAGAACCCATTTCAAAATTTGTGGACTTTTTCTTAAAGCCATTCATGTCAGAAGTAAAATCTTATCTGAAGGGCACCACCGATTTTTTAATCAAACTAGAAACAATGGACTTTGAAGAAGACTCACAGTTCTTAGTGACGTTAGACGTAACATCACTGTACACGGAGATCCCGCAAGATGAAGGCCTAGCGGTGATTAAAACATTCTTAGACAGCAGACCCAAACCTGAAAAAATCCCGACAGAATTCATCATGGAGCTAGCTACGTTTGCCTTAAAAAACAACTATTTTTGCTTCAAAGAGGACTTCTATTATCAAATTAAAGGCGTGGCTATGGGCTGTCCCTTTGCCCCTGAGCTAGCGGTCCTCTATATGTCCAAATATGAGGACAAATTTGTCCATAATAACAATCCATTTGCTGACTGTGTCAGCAGCTGGGTCCGATACATCGACGATGTTTTTATGGTTTGGTCGGGCGATGAGCAAAAGCTACAATCCTTCGTCAATTGGCTCAACAACAGGACACCTGATATAAAATTCAGCATGAATTGTTCTAAATCTAAAATGCCTTTCCTGGATGTTGAGGTTTACCCTACGAATGGACGTCTAATGACGACATTATACAAGAAAGAAACTGACCGAAATCGAGCGCTGCATTACTCTAGCAACCACCCACGCAGTCTAAGAGAGAATTTGCCCTACGGGCAATTTCTGCGAATTCGCAGAAATTGCTCATTTAGAGATGAATACTTTCTTCATGCAGAGAAGCTTAAGGCTAATCTACTGGCTAGAGGCTACCCGAAAAAACTTCTGAAAAGAGCCATAAAAAGAGCATGGTGGACACCACGAGAAACGCTACTGGAAAGACGAGAAAAATCACAAACGGAGAGAATTGTTTGCGTCTCCACATTTAGCCCAACATCCAATTGGTTTAAGAGAATTATCAATCAAAACTGGCACCTGATAAAGAACTTGGACAAAACATTAAACGAGATCCCGCTGTTTGCATTCAGGAAAGATAAAAACATCGCAAACCAGATAGTGCGAGCAGCACTACCCAAGACAAAAAGTGCTGACATAAGAAATATGTTGTGCCTACCGCCCATACAGGGCCACCACAGATGTGGGACATGTGTATGCTGTGAGTCTACCATTGAAGGAAATCTATTTGCCCACAATGGGATATATTGGAAACATGAGAGCTTTTCGAATTGTAAATCTAAGTTTGTAGTTTATAGCATTAGTTGCCCGTGCAATAAACTCTACATTGGTAAGACTAACCAGGAGATAAGGTATCGAATCCAGCAACATAAATCCCGGATTCGTAAAAATGTTCCAAATGCTCCATTGGTGAATCATTGGATGTTGAAAAAACATACAGAAACGGATTTCAAATGGTCAGTGATATCCAGAGTGGAACAAGACCAGAGAGGTGGCGACCTGGACACCAAATTACTCCAGAGAGAAGCCATGCTCATTATCAAATTTAACACGTCGGTAGATGGAGTGAATGAACTTTCTGAGATATATAACTTATGAGTGGCATCCACACAGTGATTGAGCAAACCTTGTCTGTATTTTATACTACTGGTGAAATTCCCTGGGAGCAAACTTCAATTTACATGTGCATTGGTGGCTATCAGCACTTACGCACTTTACATTGCCATCATGGCCTGAATTATTTAATCGGCATCCTACAATCTACAAATGCCCTCGTTTTGTCGTTTTTTCCATCTGGATACCATCGCCAAATAACAGATTTCTTAAACACTTTAGCTACACTACAAATCCCAGAAGCCCCGCAGTCGCGCTTCCCGCGCATGTTTAAAAGAGGCTCCAATTGGACAGCACGTACCTATTGGGTGACTAACAACTGAGAAAAGAAACACGGACAGTGCCGGTTCTTCAGGTAATAGTTCCCGCTTTTTAACAGACTCCACTCACTCTGTTGGACTTTTCAGGCGTCCATCACCTGACGTAGCATGTGTTCTTCTCCAGATTCGGCATTTGCGGAACACTTTCCAAAACGGCCGGCTGAGTCCACGCCGCGCTAGTCCTTGCTCTGGAGAGCAGACGACCGGGCAGCAGATTAAATCCTCCCCCTCTCTCCTTTGGAGGTAAGCGCCCACACACCCCCGCATAAGCTTCAGCAGTACTTTGCATTTTCAAAGTATTTTGTGATAGGACGCGCCTTTATTTATTCATTCTTTCAGACTGCACAGAGCACCTGCAAACACTTGTGACACTTGTGATTCTTCTAACACCAGAAAGAAGTGCCTCTAGTCGATCCGACACCCTCCTACACACTCACAAGCCTCACTAGTAAGAAAAACTAGGCTTTGTGTTTGTGTCGTCTCTATGTCGTGTTTGTGTGTTACTTAAAGCGGTTGTAAGGTGGTGGCCTTGACTAGTTGTTATAACTGAAAGAGGTAACAATATGTCGGTTTCCCTCTTTTTAGGGCTTGGGTAGAGCTCCCTCTTCCTTAGATTAAGGTAAGAACTTTTTTTCACACAGTGGCCTTTCGCCTACAAAGTGGGTCAGCTTAGTAAACTTTGTTTTTTCTGCTTTGTTTGCAGTCAAGTGTTGGTCCTGATGAGAATCCCCGTCTACAAAGGGATTCGAAACGCGTAGACCTTTTTTCTTCTACGGCCAATCTTGCGAAAATATAGCATTAAGCTTCATTACTATGCACAGTCGTGTTTTGATGGCCTTTGTCTAAAGATTTATTTATTGAGTATCATTGTCTCATGTTGTACGTTGGTGAGTGAGGATGTATGAGTAGTATGAATGCTGTTCTCATGGGTGAGTGTATTAATGAGTATAGTGGTGTCCAATTTTTCAAATGTTTATATTGTTGAGTTAAGTGTTTTCATGTTTTTGTAATGAATATGTATTGTGAATTGAAAATGTTTCCAAATGTGAACTAAAAATATTTACAGGATTAAATCCAACGGAACAATTGGTTGTTCAGTGTCTCTGTTTCATTCGAGCCACTGGTAAAGTTTAGGCAATCTACACGCAGCATTGGCTTTTCTTTCGGTTCTTTTATCATAATTGGTTTGGCCTTGCTGCCATACGAGCCAGAACCCCTTATTGGTTTTCTAGGTAGTCTAGCGGGTGCACACCCGCAAGGTTTTGTTTGTTTCTTGTGAGGGTAAGTTGTCCTCCTTGAGGTATATCCACTGGCTAGTGGGGACCGTATGTGTAGGTCATCCTCGTACACACTAAGGAGTCACATTTCTTTTTATGTAAGTTGGGTAATTGTATTTTTTGTCCTGTTTGTCTAAAGTGCGTCTAAAATATGACAGATCATGACACCCTTGCATACAGTGAAGAACATATATTGAAATTACTGAGCGATCCACCATTGTTCGCGTCGGCTGCATTAAGTTCCACAGCTAAAATCAATAATGAATCTGACAGACTCATAAGGCTCAAGAAAAAACAAATAAGGACGGATTTACATGGTCACTTCCTAATAGAGCATTTGAGAGCTGGAACCCTCCCAGGAGGTCTGCAGATTCGCAACGTTCCGGTTATATTTACAGATGATCCAACATATAAAAAAGGATATAGCTTGATTGAGACGAAATGTAGTAGGGACCTCATGGTTCTCACAGTAGAAACGACTCAAAGATTGTCTAAACAACAACTAGAGGAAATCGCAACTTTGGAAAGCGAAATCAAAACAAATCAACTCATTTCGGATGCAAAATCCCTTCTAGAAAAAGTTGAAAAAGAAATCCTAGAGTTCAAGGATTATTCGGTTAACCAGAAGAGTAACAAATTCGAAAAGGATAAAAGGAACTTCTCATTGGATAAAGTTTATCCATACTTGCAGATTGACTTCTATTCACGACCGGAGTCACGCAAATTCCTGCCTGAATATCAGGGCAGATCGAGAAACAACTTCATCACTTTTCCGGATACAACATCATCATCAAGTGGCAGTGACATAGACAATTCTAATAACCGTCTAGATTTCAACAGAAGAGGCAATTTACAACAAAACTATCAACAGCAACCGCCTTTTTTAGGGAGAGGCCAACGGAAACCTCGAGGGAGATCCAGATATACAAATCAACCATGGGAGATGTCAACAAGACGTCAAAACTACAAGAACTAAATGTTTCACCAATCTTTAATCTATCAGAGAAAGTCTTAACAGACGCAGAGCATAGTATTCTGGAAATGGGACTATCCTTCGTACCAACAAAAGGGACCAATTTTGTACAACTTAAGACAGAGTTCATTGAATTCAGCCGCAAAATTCGGCTCAAAACCTTTTTTCTGGAAAACCCCATAAAAGACAGTACAGAAACAACTGGATTAAAGAAAAAATCAAGGTTCTGCCCTCCAGCGTCGAAGGTCCCCAAAGAGGTTATAACTTTTGAAAAAGTGATCCTTTCAGCAATAGCTGAAGTTGAAAAACAAAAAAAGAAATATGTCAAACCTAATATTACCAAGGCTCAAAAAGAAGCTTTACTTGATTTAAAAAACGACCCTTCAATAATAATTAAACAAGCTGACAAGGGGGGATCCATCGTTGTATGGGCAACCGAACGGTACACTACCGAAGTAAATAGACAACTCTCTAACCAATTCTGCTACAGGAGGATAACAAAAGATCCTACATGTGAATTACAGAACAAACTCTTTCACATACTGCAACAAGGTATTGACCAAGGATTTTTGGGTAAAAAAGAATTTGAGTACCTAAAAAACACCCACCCCCGCACCCCGGTCTTTTATGTACTTCCCAAAGTACACAAAGATCAACATCATCCACCGGGGAGACCAATAGTCTCCGGATGCGAGTCACTAACAGAACCCATTTCAAAATTTGTGGACTTTTTCTTAAAGCCATTCATGTCAGAAGTAAAATCTTATCTGAAGGACACCACCGATTTTTTAATCAAACTAGAAACAATGGACTTTGAAGAAGACTCACAGTTCTTAGTGACGTTAGACGTAACATCACTGTACACGGAGATCTCGCAAGATGAAGGCCTAGCGGTGATTAAAACATTCTTAGACAGCAGACCCAAACCTGAAAAAATCCCGACAGAATTCATCATGGAGCTAGCTACGTTTGCCTTAAAAAACAACTATTTTTGCTTCAAAGAGGACTTCTATTATCAAATTAAAGGCGTGGCTATGGGCTGTCCCTTTGCCCCTGAGCTAGCGGTCCTCTATATGTCCAAATATGAGGACAAATTTGTCCATAATAACAATCCATTTGCTGACTGTGTCAGCAGCTGGGTCCGATACATCGACGATGTTTTTATGGTTTGGTCGGGCGATGAGCAAAAGCTACAATCCTTCGTCAATTGGCTCAACAACAGGACACCTGATATAAAATTCAGCATGAATTGTTCTAAATCTAAAATGCCTTTCCTGGATGTTGAGGTTTACCCTACGAATGGACGTCTAATGACGACATTATACAAGAAAGAAACTGACCGAAATCGAGCGCTGCATTACTTTAGCAACCACCCACGCAGTCTAAGAGAGAATTTGCCCTACGGGCAATTTCTGCGAATTCGCAGAAATTGCTCATTTAGAGATGAATACTTTCTTCATGCAGAGAAGCTTAAGGCTAATCTACTGGCTAGAGGCTACCCGAAAAAACTTCTGAAAAGAGCCATAAAAAGAGCATGGTGGACACCACGAGAAACGCTACTGGAAAGACGAGAAAAATCACAAACGGAGAGAATTGTTTGCGTCTCCACATTTAGCCCAACATCCAATTGGTTTAAGAGAATTATCAATCAAAACTGGCACCTGATAAAGAACTTGGACAAAACATTAAACGAGATCCCGCTGTTTGCATTCAGGAAAGATAAAAACATCGCAAACCAGATAGTGCGAGCAGCACTACCCAAGACAAAAAGTGCTGACATAAGAAATATGTTGTGCCTACCGCCCATACAGGGCCACCACAGATGTGGGACATGTGTATGCTGTGAGTCTACCATTGAAGGAATGCCCACAATGGGATATATTGGAAACATGAGAGCTTTTCGAATTGTAAATCTAAGTTTGTAGTTTATAGCATTAGTTGCCCGTGCAATAAACTCTACATTGGCAAGACTAACCAGGAGATAAGGTATCGAATCCAGCAACATAAATCCCGGATTCGTAAAAATGTTCCAAATGCTCCATTGGTGAATCATTGGATGTTGAAAAAACATACAGAAACGGATTTCAAATGGTCAGTGATATCCAGAGTGGAACAAGACCAGAGAGGTGGCGACCTGGACACCAAATTACTCCAGAGAGAAGCCATGCTCATTATCAAATTTAACACGTCGGTAGATGGACTGAATGAACTTTATGAGATATATAACTTATGAGTGGCATCCACACAGTGATTGAGCAAACCTTGTCTGTATTTTATACTACTGGTGAAATTCCCTGGGAGCAAACTTCAATTTACATGTGCATTGGTGGCTATCAGCACTTACGCACTTTACATTGCCATCATGGCCTGAATTATTTAATCGGCATCCTACAATCTACAAATGCCCTCGTTTTGTCGTTTTTCCATCTGGATACCATCGCCAAATAACAGATTTCTTAAACACTTTAGCTACACTACAAATCCCAGAAGCCCCGCAGTCGCGCTTCCCGCGCATGTTTAAAAGAGGCTCCAATTGGACAGCACGTACCTATTGGGTGACTAACAACTGAGAAAAGAAACACGGACAGTGTCGGTTCTTCAGGTAATAGTTCCCGCTTTTTAACAGACTCCACTCACTCTGTTGGACTTTTCAGGCGTCCATCACCTGACGTAGCATGTGTTCTTCTCCAGATTCGGCATTTGCGGAACACTTTCCAAAACGGCCGGCTGAGTCCACGCCGCGCTAGCCCTTGCTCTGGAGAGCAGACGACCGGGCAGCAGATTAAATCCTCCCCCTCTCTCCTTTGGAGGTAAGCGCCCACACACCCCCGCATAAGCTTCAGCAAAACTTTGCATTTTCAAAGTATTTTGTGACAGGACGCGCCTTTATTTATTCATTCTTTCAGACTGCCCAGAGCACCTGCAAACACTTGTGACACTTGTGATTCTTCTAACACCAGAAAGAAGTGCCTCTAGTCGATCCGACACCCTCCTACACACTCGCAAGCCTCACTAGTAAGAAAAACTAGGCTTTGTGTTTGTGTCGTCTCTATGTCGTGTTTGTGTGTTACTTAAAGCGGTTGTAAGGTGGTGGCCTTGACTAGTTGTTATAACTGAAAGAGGTAACAATATGTCGGTTTCCCTCTTTTTAGGGCTTGGGTAGAGCTCCCTCTTCCTTAGATTCAGGTAAGAACTTTTTTTCACACAGTGGCCTTTCGCCTACAAAGTGGGTCAGCTTAGTAAACTTTGTTTTTTCTGCTTTGTTTGCAGTCAAGTGTTGGTCCTGATGAGAATCCCCGTCTACAAAGGGATTCGAAACGCGTAGACCTTTTTTCTTCTACGGCCAATCTTGCGAAAATATAGCATTAAGCTTCATTACTATGCACAGTCGTGTTTTGATGGCCTTTGTCTAAAGATTTATTTATTGAGAATCATTGTCTCATGTTGTACGTTGGTGAGTGAGGATGTATGAGTAGTATGAATGCTGTTCTCATGGGTGAGTGTATTAATGAGTATAGTGGTGTCCAATTTTTCAAATGTTTATATTGTTGAGTTAAGTGTTTTCATGTTTTTGTAATGAATATGTATTGTGAATTGAAAATGTTTCCAAATGTGAACTAAAAATATTTACAGGATTAAATCCAACGGAACAATTGGTTGTTCAGTGTCTGTGTTTCATTCGAGCCACTGGTAAAGTTTAGGCAATCTACACGCAGCATTGGCTTTTCTTTCGGTTCTTTTATCATACCTGAACACAGCATGCCTCGCAGAGCAGCGCATGTGCTGCCCAGGCTCGACCTAAAAATCTAGGTACAAAAATAGAGCAAGCACCGTCGATGAAAGAGCAGATCCAGACTGCTACTGGTACCTATTTTCATACCAGGCACCTTTCACCACCGAGGGCAGAACAAGCACAAGCAGAGAACATCCCATGCTGCAGCAAGCTGGGACATACTTGCCGAGCCCCGAAGATGCCATAACGAGCGTCTTTAAAGGTACTGTTGACCTAATCCTCACAGCAGGCTAATATTAACCCAGCTGAGAAGTGCAATACAAATTGTAATTGCACAGATATACTCTCTCTGGTCCTGAAGAAAGCCCCCTAGACCCGGCTGGAAAAACGGGGCTGAAACATGTCGACCGTATAAATGGACATTTTCAGTGTGCCAGATATAGTAACACGGTCTAAAAGCACACGCTCACCATTTTAATTTCTTTAAACTCCCACCAACCAATAAATATTTTCACTCAAGTCAGGATGTTTGAAGAATTTTAATCTCACCTTACCACAATCATTTTTTTACTTTTATGTCTCTGGACACTACTGCGAATACCAGTGGTTAACCTCCGGGTGGAGGTCAGCATACCCAACAAACCTTATGACTATGCTGTCACGCTACGTATAGGCGGAGAACCAAGATATACCGCCCCTTTGCATTTCCAGTTATGTACGTGTATGAGGGTTTTTAAGAAGGAACCACTAACTAACAAACCCTGGTAGAGTGGTTACAAGTGATCCATTCCCCTATTGATTTTTTGCATGACTTTTGGAAGTTGAATGGATTATCGCTTCCCTTCTCTCTCCCTACCCTTTACATGATTGAAACCTTTCACCAAAAGCCTTTCCTTCCCTACCCATCTCAGCCAGAAGAACCATAGCCAAAGCTCTAATAATCAGCAAAATGGACTATGGTAATGCTCTACTGGCCACAGCAAATGAGACCCTTAAGGCCAAATTACAAGTAGTGCAAAACAAGGCAGCCTGACTGGTTTTCAACCTTCCGTCGGGTGCGGCCTCGGTCCCAATGCTGAAAACTCTACACTACCAGTCAGGCAGAGAAGCACTTTTAAAATCAGTTGCATTACTTACAACTTCTAAGAGATAAAGGCCCCAGATATCTTCAGCCTAAACGAAAACCCTGTCATCCCACCAGAACTTTAAGGTCCATGGACAAAGCATTGTTGAGTGTACCCTGTATTCGACTGACTAGATGCGGCAGCCGAGCCTTTTCTTACTTGGCTCTAGTTTACTGTAACAAATTACCTGTTCATTTCTCTCATTGCACTGAATACTACACAGTCAGGAAAATGCTCAAATCATTTCTATTCTAGTTGAATCCATCTTCTGCCGGTGACTGTTTGCAGGCTTGAGATACCCCTTGAGGTGAGTCCTGCGCCATATTAAATTTATTTAACATTTGACATATTTAACAAAGGTCACAATACCATCTCTCCCAGTGAAGTTAGCCAGTGGCGGACGTGGGCTCACCTTTTGCTTCATGCTTCACGATGTAGTGAGCAGAAGCTCGATGTGAATGACACAATCACAGATCAACGGATGAAGTGGTCTGGCTAAAAGCCCTTATAAGCAGAGGGGTAAGGCAGGCCCCTGCATCGTGGGGGGACATCCTTCTGGGGCCCCTAAATTCTTCTAAAGCCTATGGATGTCTGTGACATATGGTAGTTTCGGGGTCCCCTCACCACATTCTGCAGGAGCCCCCATCATTCTATGCTACACCGCTGCATATAAGTATTTAATGCATATAACTTTAGTAAAATCAAATGTTTTGGTTAACAACAGACCTAAAAAGGCTACCATTTAGAAAAACAAGTGAACTACATGTGGTGTAAAAATTTTATGCAAGGATTAAACGCATAGCTATTAGTGATTTAAGAAATATAATGAGGCAATGATCATAGCAATGTGAGAACTGGTACCGCTCAGCAGCTGTCCATCCTATGCTCAATCACACTTTAATTTCCTGCCGCCATTTGTCTGGGAAAATAATGAGAAACCCATTAAAAATTGTCCAGGCATCTCACAGTCAGCCCCTAGCCTAGCATGGCCATTTTGCCTGCCCACTGCCACTTCCTGCACAAAAACAATCATATCTACTACACAAGCACCCGTGCACCATAGTGCAAGGGTACCTGCATTGGAGCTAGGCTGCCCAAACAGCGTAAGCGCAAGGGAAAAGGACAGAAATGCCCATATTGGATAAATACGGCACATTTCTGTCCTTTACTTGTGACTCAGGGCAGCGCAGCAAGGTGAATTGCTTAGCTACCCTGTGCCACAACAGTCATAAATATGCCCCGTAGTTTGCAAAATTGGAAAACCCAGGTTAATACATGCATTGTATAGTACTTTAACATTTATATAGCGCTTAGTAGCCCTATATGGGGTGCTGAATTGCATGTCCACATGGGTAACATGCTGTGCCATGTAGAGTGTGTGGTTGGAAGAATGTTGTCTGGGTTTTGAGCCTATGTGGCAAGTGTTTCCATGTAGTTCATGCTGACAATCGAAGAGCAGTTATCGTGTTAGAGATCAGAGCTCCTAGCGATGTGATTGAAGATGATGTATGAGAGCTAGGCATACAGTTTCTGGTTGGTAATATGCTGGCATCCTTGATTGACTTGGCAGATCTCTTTATGACGTTCTTATAGGTTACAGTCCACTTTGAAGTTTACCTCTTAGGGTCGTCCATTGTGAGGTCTATTGTAACAGAGTAGGAATTGGTGGGAAGGACCCACAATTCTTCTATTTTTGCTAAACATGCATGGGTATTTAACAATATGCACAACACTAGCGGTAGTTCAGTACTGGATAATCTGTGGTAGTTGGTATGGAGTGAAATGTAGTTCAGCTTGTGTGATGTGAAGTGAATGGTGTAGAGCTGTAGGTGCATTGTGAAATGTTAAGACATAGCCTGTGGAGTGGCAGCGGATGTTGCGGAATGGCAAATGGAGGTGTGCTATGATGTGGAATATATATTACGAGGTGAGAAGTTATTGCATAGTGGGTGGTGAGACCTGCTGTGGTGAATTATAGGTTGTTGAGCAATATGATGAAGTATGTCATGGCCCAGTGAGGAATTGAGTACTCTAGTTAGGTGAGATGCTGGCTAATGCGGCATAGCTTGATTGATGTTCTGTTGCATATTTTTATTTTGGTGTTGTGTAATGAGCAATCAAACAATTGGGGTTCTTATAGACCTCGGGTAATAAACCGTTAGGGTCCCAAGGCGCTGGGCGGGGTGGTGTGTTCTGCTGTTCAGTCGAAGAGCCAGGTTTGAGAGATCCATCCTGAATTGAGGCAGTGAACGTGATTGCCTGAGATGTTCCAGGTCTTCGCAGCGAGGTAGGAGAAGCATTTTCCTCCGGCCAAGGTCTTACAGATCCACAGGATTGTGGCCGGGGCCAGTTGGGCGGAGCGGAGATGTCTGGCGGTGGTCAAGGTATGCAGGTTCGGGGTTGTGGAGGGCTTTGTAGCGGTGCGTGAGGAGCTTTAAGCTGATTCTTTTGTTGTGCCGGAGCCAGTGAATGTGGCTGCAGCGAGGGATGGCTAGGATAAGTCTGGCGGAGGTATTCTGGATGCTCTGCAACTTCTTTTGGAGTTTTTGGGTGGGGCCGGCTAGAGTGCGTTGCCATAGTTGAGCCCGCTGCTGACGAGCGCCTGGGTACCCGTTCTTCTGGACTCAGTGTGGATCTTCTGGAAAACCTTCTGAAGCAGGCAGAGCGTGTGGAAGCAGGAAGAGGAAACAGGGTTGATTTGGCGGTTCACTGAGAGCAAGAAGTCGAGGATGATGCCGAGGTTGAGTGCATGGTCGGTGGGTAGACAGGGGTTCGAGCGCTGCAAGCCACCAGGAGCCGTCCCTGGCGAGGTAGTGGTGCACAGGATAAGGAGTTCGGTTTTGTCAGAGTTAAGTTTGAGGCAGCTGTCCTTCATCCAGGCGGTGACTGCCTTCATCCAATTGTTAAAGTTGCTCTTAGCGGTTGCAGATTTATCGGTTAGGGAGATACTCAGCTGGTTGTTGTCAGTGTAGGTGATAGAGTGATGTAAGTTGTGTTACCGTAATGAGTTATGACAAGGTCAAGTGAGATGAATGTGTGCTGAACGGTATTGTGTGAAGAATTAATGTGAGACGTGATGCATTGTGGAGTAGTGCAATGGCGTGTAGTGAGGAGTGATGAAGTGTAGACTGATGTAGCGTTGATTGGTGTTGGTTGGTTTGTTGCTGACTGACGTGGTGTGGTATAGGATGTAGTAACTAAATCACTTAGATAAACCAAAAATTTTTGTTAGGTATATCAAAAGGGAAAAATATTTATATTTATTGACCACTAGGTTTCTCATCCTCTTATTCTCTATGTCAAACAACAAAATACAAAAACCTAGGGTCAGGGCTACGAGCTCGTGACAAAGCTTATGAGTACTTAGGCAAATGAAATATAATAATTATGAAAATGAATCCCATCAGCTACCTAGTTGGTAACCATCATCATTTGGGATTGGGTGTCCTTTGCTATAAACCCCATAGCAATCGGGGCAATAGCACCAATGGACAACTACAGTATAAGATATACTATCAACCAAAGCTTTTAATGATGTGGTTTAGTTAATGCTGATGGTGAAAAGCAGTGCAATGAAAAAGTGAAAAGCATTAAAATCATCTACTAGAACAGTTCTAGTGCTTTATTGTTACTGTTCTAGTGACGAAATAAAATAACAGTGCGGGAGCTGTTTTGAACAAAGAACTGCTCAAGTCCAGTTAGAAAAAAGGGGGTCTACATGTTTCAGCCTATCGATCATACGGTGATCAGGCTTTCATCAGGAACTTTGAACTTAGCTACTGCTCTATTATTAATGTGCAATCCCCAAAGTGAAAACACAGTAAATATGGAAATAATACAACCTACTTTGGTTGCGTATTTCTACCCAGGACACTCTAAATAGATTCTTCAAGAGTGTCGATCCATTTCCTACAAGTGAAAAGAAACATCAAATGCCAATCGTAGTCTAACATTAAGGCTTTATCAATAATGACTAGTATGCTCAATCATTTCAAGATTCCTAGTACAATCAAGTGTGCTTACAGTGTTGACTGCGTAGATCAAAAAAACGGAAAAAACCGCTTACCCGTTCATGTACGGGAGCTCTCCTCACCTCACCTGGCATCCGCTCAGAGAAATGAGGCCCCGCTCTATATAAAAGTAAACGGGTGTGTCACGTGTTGGAAAAGTCAACCAATGTATCGACAATGACCAACAAATACAAATAAAACAAACAAAACAAACGCACATCTCTCATACCAAGTGGTAAAGAAAAAGAAAGAGAACCCAGAAAGACATCTGTATCTCTCTCATTTTAATAGCCAGGCAATCTAACTGCCACCTATCCAAGTGGATATCCAAAATTAGCGCTCAACTAGGTTGAAGCTTCTAAGGAAAACTTCTTATGAGTTCTGTCAAATCCAAGATTTTTCTCATGTCTATATCTTTGAAGTAACAACCTATATACATTCAAACCAAAATGTGGATGCTGCCTGTGATCCGAGCCATTCTAATTTAAAAACGTGTAGTCGAATGGCTTATGTAAAGAGCACTCTTTATAACAATTTATGGCTATCCCTACACTGATTGATTGCAGATTGCTTCGTGCAGCATTTTAAAAGAAAAGTTTAGTAACAAGACCTAATAGTCTGCTCATTCACGAGTACACCAAGGCATCACTGACTGTATTGCAAGTTCGCGACATGATTTAAGGAGACTGACCTGTCCGTCGGTACCTCAGTTGTTTACAGAGCAGGAAGGGGAGGCACCGACCTGAGTAGGTCGTCGGTTTAAATACACCCGCTAACTCAAGCGAGGGAAACGCGCGTCGACGAAACGCGCGTCAAGACCGCACCCACTCAAGCATTCTGGGAGTTGTAGTTAATAAGACCGCAATTGGGTGTATTGCCCAAGTATACATCAATGGCCTGTAGAAACCACCTGGCATCTAGGTGGAGTACTAAACAGTGTGTGGAATACGTTTAAAAACATTTTAGAAACAGCAATGTGATTGAAACTGTAAAGTCGGCTTTTTAAGTGGTTCTAAGCCGAATCGCCATGGATAAAGTAATAACTAAATATCCTAATGCTGGCTTATGACACACTACGGATATCGCAATGTTCCAAAAAACATTTAAGAAACAGCAATGTAATTGAAACTATAGCAGCGGCTTTTTAAGTGGTTCTAAGCCGGATCGCCATGGATAAAATAATGACTAAATATCCTGGTGCTGGCTTGTGACACACTACGGATATCGCAATGCTCAAAAAAAGGGGGGGGGTTCTTGTCCTTCTGTAGAATCGTCCACATGTCTTGATGATATACCAAAACATTTATGAAGTGATAGAGGTAATTGTTCAAGTATGGAAAGGAAATTTACCAGAGGAGTTCCCACTCCAGCCTCTTAAGTTTTTTACAAAAAGGGACAAAAAAAAGGGACAAAAAAACGGGACAAAAACCCGCATTGGTCAAATTAGTTAAACCAAGGATATTTCACATCATTTAATAGTCATTGGTAGTAAACTTTCTAAATAGTATGGTACCATTGATTGTTTACTAATTTAATATAACTTATCATATGGTCATGAACCTCGCGTTTTTATACTCAATTAAAGACCTTGTATGTCTAGCTCATATTTATAAGGAATCAATGGACACACTGGTGTTGCAAAAAAAGGGGTGTACCAATAGAACCAGGCAACAGATCGTTCCAAGACACAAGAAAGCAACTAATACTTGCTTGTAACCTGCAAATCATTGTAGAATATGTACAAATCTAAAGTGCAGTCCACGGTATTTTATCGTTCAATCCCTGTATGTCACTCTTAAGTTTGTAAATCCATTTGTGTTCCCTCTGAAAGAGAAAGCGAGTGATGTCACTTATATGAGAAGGGATATAGGGTTGTTCAAGCACTAGCCATTTCAGGTCTTCGACCTTGTGTTTGTGAACAAGAAAATGATCAGTTAGTCTTGTAGACTGTTTCTTGCAGCGAATAGTGCTTTTATGCTCATTGATCTGAAGTTTAATTTTACGCGTGGCCATTCCTACATACTTAAGATGGCACGGACATGTAATCAAATAGATGACCCTTTCTGAATTACAATTCGTATGTTTGTGTAGGATCCACGGTCTGGTGGTGCCTATGTCTACTTGTTTGGTCTGCTGTGTTTGGGCACACACTGAACAAGAACCACAGGGAAAATGACCTTGCACTGCGGGTAGATTCCACAGTGTATTTGTTCTTGTTGTTATTACATTCTTGGGTCTTGTATGTACCAGACTATCGTGTATATTACTCCCTCTTTTGAATGAAAAGAGTGGGGAAGACAGGGACTCTGATCCTATTTTCAAAATACGCCAATGTTTGCGTATAGTTTTTCGTACACGATTCGTCAAAGTACTGAACATGTGAACAAAAGTCAGCCTCGTCATAGGTGGTTTCTGAGTTGGTGGTTCTAGAATGGCCTCACGATTGTTATTGGAGGCTCTCTTCCAGGCTTTCCTAACCAACTTTTGTGGATAACCACGTTCCTTCAATTGTGTGGACAGTACTTTTGCATGTCTTTGAAAATGAGATACCTCGGAACAATTTCTCCGAATACGGAGGAATTGGCCAACTGGCAAATTCTCTCGCAGAGATTTAGGGTGATGACTCTCAAAAGTCAAAAGTGAATTCCTGGCCATCGGTTTTTTATATAATTCACTACCCAGATAGCCTTGGCACGGATAAATAGAGATATCTAAGAAGGGCAAACGCTCTTTGTTAAATTCCACTGTGAACTTTAGAAAAGTGTTCTGTTGATTAAGCCATTGGTGGAAAGCTGTAATATCTGATGATGTCCCTCTGAAAATAACCAGGATATCATCTATGTATCGCTTCCAGAGCAATATCTGATCCCTAAATGGGTTAGTCTGGGTGAGGACGTGATCTTGCTCAAAGATTCTATAGAATACAGATTCTCTAGCGAAGGAGCAAAAATGCTGCCCATCGAGGTGCCCGAGATTTGTAGATAGATGTCATCTTCAAATCTGAAAAAATTCTCAGTCATTGCGAGTCTCGCACATTCGAGAATAAACGGTACTGGGGTAATCGTATCAACATTAGCCATTGTCTGTTCCAAAAGCCCTCGAATGGCATCAAGGGTTTCTCCCTGTGGAATGGATGTATACAATGATTCAATATCAAAAGATATCAAATAGTCTTTCTCTGGATCAAAAGGTGTTTCCGATAAAAGCCTCAAGATATCTTTTGTGTCCTGTAAGTATGTGGGCATTGTTCTGACCATTGTTACAGGAAAAAATCCACAAAAGTGGACAGTGGCTCTAGTAATGAACCAATACCGGAAATGATCGGGCGACCAGAAGGGGGTCGCTGGACTTTATGTATTTTTGGGAGGGTATAGAAATGAGGCATGACTGGATGTTTTGTCACTAGGAACTCGGCTTCATTGGATGTGATCCATCCTTCTGATTTAGCTTCTTCAACTAGATTAGTGATCTCAGAAGTTAATCTAGATGTGGGATCTGTTTGTAAAAGGCGGTAAGAACGTGTATCACCAAGTTGGCGAAGGCATTCTTGCCGATATGTTACAGAGTCTTGGATCACTATCGCTCCCCCTTTTTTCTGCTGGTTTGATTGTAATTGTGACATCTTTGGAAAGAGTAGTCAGGTCATTCTTTTCTTTAGCAGGTAAATTATGATAAGGTTTCTCTAGAGAGTCACTCAGAGTGCCTATATCATGTATCACAGCTTTTTCAAAAGTGAGAACCTGATCTGGTATTAGATGATGGGGTGGGTTAAAGTTCGAAGGTGGTTTAAGGCCTGTATTGGTCGATGTTGTTCCAATAGATGATTCAAGACTCTCTTCTTTGTTTGTAAAGATGAAATGAAGACGGATCTTTCTAAAAAAACGTGCTAGTTCGCACCTTAATTGGAAAGGGTCTCCAGTATTAGTAGGCACAAAACCTAATCCTCGATCAAGTACCTGGTTCTCTTCGATGGTTGGAACCCGTGAACTAAGATTCACCACTAGATTGTCAGATTTGTTCTCGTGCTGGGTTGTGGTTGGCCCTTCCTGCTTCTCGTGTTGGGAGGAAGAGGATCTTGTTCCCACCGTACTTGTTGTTGTCCTCTTCTCTTTCCTCTGTTTCTCCCGCGACCTTGTCCTAAAAAAGGCTGATTGTCATAGAATTGTGGTTGTGGTGTAAAGTGTGATATTGAGAAAAAGAGTAGTTCCATGGTGCTGGTTGCCACCACGGACCTTGTTGTTGGTATGGACCTTGTCTACCCCGTCTCCGATTGATTCTAGGATAAGGTCTACATCCCTGGTATTGTTGTCCCTCAGTAAAAGAGGATTCTGAATCGCTCGAAACATTTTCAGATCCTGAGGAGGAATAATTAGAGCCAGTGCGTCTACCTCTCTGATTGAACTCTGGGGCTACATATCCTTCCTTTGTGTATGGATATACTTTCTCCAATGAAAATTTTGCTAGGTCTTTTTTAAATTTTTCAATCTTATTAACAAGAATTGAGTCTTTGTATTCTTTATTTGATTTGTTGGTCTCTTCCATGTTCTTCTTAAATAGAGTATTAGTAATGGTTGTTTTAATTTGACCTTCTAGGACCTTAATCTCTATTAGTATGGCGTCAGCAATCCTCTTTGCTGTACTAATGATTAGGATCAGCCAATCGCGTGTGCAACGCCACGCGATCAGCGACCAATCCTTCATAAAGATTTTGTCAGTGAGAAAAAGGCGGGGGGCATTGGTCACTAATAAACCTGTGGGATGTAGTAAGCCATGTTGTTTGCTTGGAAATATCATGGCCAGAGAACATATACTGTTTATTATTATATTTTACTTGTATTATTACTGCATTAAAACACCTTATTTAAATGATAAATATGTTGTGCTCAGTTTGAAAGCGAATCCACATTTCATCCATGTATCATATCACATTACGCTCTTTTAGTATGAGAATCCACTATATCATCAGATGTAGAAGTCGCTGCACTCAGCTTAGCAGTCCTTGGTGAGGCCCCACACCCATGCTATCCTGTTTAATGGACTGTATGTCAGTGCTTGCATATATCTGTTCAGAAGGTAAAAGGTGGATGGTATCCAATGTGGGAAGGAATCTGTGTTGTGTGTATGCACCAGCAATGAGCTTCAGCTGCGGCAAGGCAACTTTGTGGTGAGACCAGTTGGACCATGAAAAGATATCAGTTTGACAAATTATCTTAAGTGCATTGTATTATATTCAGCTGAAGCTTAAACTTGTATTACAGTCAAGGCCGTTCTGGGAACCAAAAGCAGCCTTGGAAAAAATGTTCAAACCAGCCCTGCACTCTTCCGCCTCTCTCCCCTGCCTTAAAATCTGGCCCCCAAAGGCCCCAGTCCACCCGGGGAAATACCGGGTGAAAAACAGGCAGTCGGGCCCTATTCAAGGTTGATTACCTGTAGCGTTAACGTTGTAATCGTCCCATGGAGGCATTGCATTCCCCACAATCCAAAACACTAATGATCAATTATGCATGATTCTCATTGTTGAAGAATTAAAGTAGAAGTCAGGTGTCATGTTACAAATGTACTCACCTGAGGAAGAATCCATGGATGGCTACGACTTCACAGGGACTGCGTCAAATGAAGATGCACAGGGGTTATATACAAGCCCCTTGGCCGCAGGTACGTCACTTTTTCCCATATTAAAAGTGACGCACCGGCGGCGCAAAGGGATTGTAAATAAGCCACACAGTGAGGGAAAACATAGCACAAAATTACAGAGGACCCTTTAAGCTACAACAAATGATTATTGCAGCCGAATTTGCTTTACATTTTACACGCCATAAAGTGCAGGAAATGCTTTGCACATATTGCAAAGCTGTCGAAATATACGCAACACCAGCTGAATATATCAATACAAATCCACTTCAATTCCACAATGCACATGCTGGGTGCGCGTGCAAGGAATGCCATGCTATGAGTGACTACAGCAACGGTCACACCCAAGCAGTCGATGGGGCTTCCTTCCCGTCAGCTCAGTGACAGCTAGCATGCACTGTCTGTCGTGTTGTCTGGCCCTACGAGGAGTCCCAACCATTTAGCACACACTGCACAGAGATGCTGCCATTGTAAAACCTGGTAGGACATGAATCTGCCAAGAACAGCGAGGGGATATACATTGGCTGGTGAGACAGCAAGAGGTAGCTTTTGTACAGATGTAGGTATGGTAAGTCTAAAATCGAATATTTAATATTTCTTAGCATCATTACTCAACCCCTGCTTCAAGGACGAAAGTGGACGAATTTGGGTCTGGGGGTACACAGGCACCATAAGAAGCCTGTCATCCGAGGTGCAGGGGTGTTATGCCGAGCCGACTGAAAGAGGAGTATTTGGAACACGAGAAGAGGAAATGGCCGCCAGAATCTACTGAGCATCAGCGCCAGCCTGACAGGGGTTACCTATCTGCCCATGGTGCTCTTCTTCCAGTTCACAGTCTGTGCAAAGCTCAGGGAGACTTTCTGCTGTGCATGAGACTGGCAGACATATTACTACAGGTTTTCATTTAGACCCATCGTTTGTGACCTACAACCTTTGTCCTTTGCCTTGGGTAGGGTAGCATAATATTAGTTTTATCGTGTCATTTTTTATGCTGTGCAAACTTGTAGGTTTGAGATGTTGATATGAAGTTGTGGTAGTTTTTATAAATCTCTAGTATTGCCTTGTTAACAATAGTATGGCATGGCTATATGGGGTGCTAATGTTGTGCGTTTCACATGATTACATTCTCATGCCCTTTTCTCAGCAACATCTTGGGAAGCGAGCTCTGTCTGTTAATACAGTCTAACTCAGTGTAGGGCAGAAACAGCGTACATTTTAGCTTGTAGCTAGAGAGATTCCCTGTGCGGGAGTACATTCTGAAGGACTAACTATAGATTCCTTTTCCATGGACTTGTGTTTGGAACAAAGGCTAGGGCCAGGGGCACAGAAGGCAGCATAGGAACATGTTTGTCGGCTTGGTACGCTTTCAAAGCACTGCAGAAAATTAGACACAATCCTGTTAGAATGTTTTTGTGAGGAGTTATGTATTTTGTTTGCATCCTCTTTTTATAATTCACCTTTACTGATACTCTAATAATCATTGCAATAATTGCTTGCCATTTCACACAATGGGGAAGTCACTATTAAAGGCTTGTATATTGGCATGCTCCTTGACTTCTCAAAACCAAAGTGGGAGCCCGTCCTAAAAATACCCTGTTAGGGTCTTTGGCTGGTGGGTGTGCATTCTCCTTACAGACCCATCCTGTGCAATAAATCACAGGTAAGTCAGACCCATATCTGTTGCCTCAGCTCTGCAGGCTCACGGCCTTTCAACATCAGTCTTGGGGCCACAATAGCTGTACCAGTAGGGGTGATGTCGCCAGCTTGTATCAATAAACTGTTCAACACTATCCCACAATATGTACTACCTCTACATCACATGGTAGATCTGCTGCTGTACAGTTTCCGGCTTTGAAGAGATAACACTTCCCTTCAATGCTCATGTACTGAAAGAGCCTCATGGCCACAAGCACCATTGTGTTCATGACTCATGGAGGATTGAATGGTGAGGAGTTCTAACTGAAACTTGTGGAGACCCAACAGCAAAGTATAATAGACAAATTGGTGCTTGGCTGATGGTGCTACACAATGCAGAGACCAACTGGAAAGGTCAGGGCCTTGTATCAGGACATTCATGGGGTTTTGAAGAGGCAGCAACCTATTCTGTCTCATGTTCAAGGAAGATTTTTGGCCAAGAGAAGAGACAAAGGGAAGAGAGAAAATGTTTTGGGAGGGGATGTTGAAAGTTAGGCAGAACACTACCTTCGCACATCCATTTATCTTTAATCAACTATGTACCAAATACCATTTAAGACATGGCAAACGCCAATAAAGTATCTAACGTTGTACGAACTAGTGTCTTTCTACACCTTTCAAGCCACTTATGTCAACTGATAGCAAATAGGGAAAACAATATTTGCCCACCCACTCACTTGACACAGGGTTTAGAAACAGGATCTATGGCTTTAGAAAAGCTCATTCGATTTAAAATTTCTTTGTATCTCATTTTTGGTCTCTACTAAGACAGGTCAACTCAATCACGGTTCAGGGCTTTGTGCTGTGTTTATTTTTTAAAGTGCGGTGTGTCGGGGGCATGGCCCGACCGAGCACCAAGATGGTGGCTTGGTTCAGGAGCTCTGGAGTAGGTGCACCATAAAAGCAGCCTAACTCCGTCTACCTGTTGCTAGAGCTCAGCGGTGCTGTTGAGCGCGGCACCATCGTCCCCACAGAGCCCCACGATGGCAGCAGCCTGACGCAGCCCTCGGAGGCCCTGCATCGACAGGGGTTGCGGGTGAGCCTGAGGGCGGGGCTGCAGCCTTGCGCCTCTGCAAAAATCGAGGCTGGTGCGTGAAGTCCGCCGAGCACATCTTAGTGGAAATGGACATCTTGGCCCCTGAGCGGCTACTCCTCTACACGCATGGCAGTGAGTCACCCATTTATCCCCCGATTGCCTGGCCACATTGGTTTCCGGCCCCTTCATTGCAGAAAACAGCAGCTTATGACATCGGCGAATGTAGCAGTTGCTGGCAGGCCCCGGGGTGGTAATTTCAGCAAGACTCTTGTGTGGGGCCAGATGGTGCATGAGGGCCTCCTCAACTCAAGCGCTTTAGTGGCACTGCAGATATAAACACATTTCCTAGGAAAATGAGTGGTGTTGCGATGGCAGAGCAGCTTCAGAACCACTTGCTATCAACTGGCCCATAATCTGAACTGGCATGGTGCATCAGAACAGGCATAGACAAACTTACATCTACAATTTTCCTCCCTAGTCTCATTGACGATGGGACGGAATCCTTCCCACTCCCCGTGAACCTGCCCCCCTGCCTCGCAATAACGGCGCTTCTCCACTCAACACTGAACCCACAGTCCACCTGAGACACAAGTGCTAGTTGGCCATTTCCTCTTCTTTCTCTGTTTATCATGGATCGCGGGGACCCCAAGCAGTGGCAATGTACTTTTGAGACCACAAAAAAACCCAGGCGGGAGAGCAATGACAACTCCACACGCAACAATCCCCCCGGGTCCCCCGGACCCCGCAGACCCTGAACGGCCCCCTTTGGATGGCGAGGTGGCCATTATGGCGGAGCTGCATGCCGGTTTTCAGGCCCTAGACACACGATTCGACAGTCTGGCATCCCGCCTGGACACCATGCACAGCCGCCTGGAAGAGGATGAGGCCCACATTGACACTAAGGAGCAACGCATTTCTGAGGTGGAGGATGCACAATCGGGCATGGCCAAGCACCTGGAGCGAACAGAGCCCTTCCTAAAGACAACAGTGGCCAAGCGGGAGGACCTGGAGGCAAGGTCACGATGTAACTGCCTCCGGATAGCCGGAGTGGCCGAATCCACCAACATGGGCCCCATAGAAGCATATGTGGAGCAGCTTCTTGTTTAGCTCTTCGGAAGAAACACTTTCTCCACCACATTCGCAGTTGAACGAGCCCAAATAACACTGGCTCCCAGATCGGCCCCGGTGCTCCGCTGCGGCTCATTATAGCCCGGCTTCTAAAGTACCACGATCGGTACATTGCATTGTGCAAAGCCAGGGACATGGAAGAACAGCAATACCAAGAAATGTTGCTATCGTTTTTCCCTGACTTTACACAAGTAGTCCAGGAGGCCCGATGCAAATTTCAAGATATCAAACAGACTTTGAAAGGAGCGAACATTCGATATGCCATACTCTACCCAACACGCCTTTGTTCAACTCAATGGTAAAATTCACATTTTCGATATGCCTACAGATGCTGCTGAATTATGGAAACATCATAAACCGACCACAAACTCACCCCTTGGCATCTAGCCTTAATGATTGAGACTGAGCTGACCCCCTCCCCATTGCTTGCGCTGCTGGGATATGTCTGCCCATTGGGGGCTGGCGTTCGACGCTTTACTACTATTGCCCTACTGCTGGCCAAGAGACAGATTTTGCCGCATTGGGGTGGCTCCACAACACTGACAGTAAAAGCCTGGATGAGAGATCTACTGTACTGTGACACTACTAGTGATGTATATACTACGCGGCAACCTCTTGCCTCCAGACCAAAGAATATTTGGCAGCCGCTCTGCTCCTATTTTCTACTCCACCCTGAGCTGGCTGATTGAAGCTCCCTTACAGTTGTGATGGCTAGCCCACTATGATAGATGTACCCTCCTTTTTAGGTCTCGCCTAGGCAGCGCACATGAGCTGCTCTAGGAGGGCCTTTAGCCATCCGTCTGCTCCTTTTCAAGCACACTCGTGCTTGTGGTGGCATCCACCTTGCAGGAGCGTGCAGAGGGGTGCATGCTAATTGGAAACATATGGCTCTCGCGACATCGCTGCTTGCTCCCGCAAGGCGGAGACCAGCACAAGCACAAGTGTGCTTGAAAATAGCTGCGCACGGCAACTGTGGTCTTTAGCGCCATATTAGATTGGGAGCTTTGGGGCAATTACTGCAGCGAAAACAGGTTTTTGGGGTTGCTACAAACTATCAATATGAATGGCGGTGGGTTGTTGGAATGGATAATTATATCAACGTCACAAGCCAATTAAATTGACTAAGTATAAGTCGGTTCGGCACTAAAAAATACCGCACATAGTAAAGCTGAAATTATCTTTGTGAAATTCTGAATGGCACAAGCGAAAGAGCACTTTTTTTCTTTTCGAACTTGAAGAGAGACCTTTGAATAGTTCCAACTCTCTTATGTTCACAATTCTCAATACCCCCGCTCTAAGAGGGAGATTGGGTGGTGGGGTGATTGTCCCTTTTTTATGTCTATGCCAGGTGCTCTCTGTATCTTCTCATAATCGGCGTTGTTTGGGCAATGGGAAAACGTGAGCTCGGCGGTTGAGGGCTCTTTAGATTCCCGCCCAAATCAAGCTTTCCGACGTCTGAGACGGATAGAGTGAGTAAGGAGAGGCAGGGCATGTGGGTTCTTACATGGACAATGTAGTCTACATGCAAAACACTGAGAACGTGTAAAAGCCAAAATATGGTTGCAGTGAATTAACTGCATTGGAGTATGGGGAAGTTGATGTTGATATTCAGTGTTAAGGCACACTGGGAGTTGAGAATGTCTGTTGAGCTTACTTCTCAACCTATTAACTTGTCAAGTAAGGTGAAATCATTATTAGATTTTTGTGGTGATTCTAATCAAATGAGATTTACATTTTTTAGTGACGCTGTTTTCCATAGTAATGGTTTTTTGGATGGTGTCGTTTTCCATATAATATATAATATGAAATACTATGTTGTGGTAAAGGTACGTTTTGTATCTGCCAGGAAGGGCACCTACTGAATGACTTGGAAGTAATTATTTTGGGCATTGAACACATTGGCTGAGGTTAGGGAGAGGTAGTTGGCGTGAAAGGACGTTCCGATAAAGATTAAATAACGACCAGGCATGAAATGACGAGACCATTATCCTGAGATTATGGTCTGAGGAGATTGCTCCATCCTCATGTGGTGGTTGCTGGGTACCTACACTAAAATACAGGAGTGAATTTAAGACAATATATGGGTTATTCGCCTATTTTGTGTCTCTTTAGATCTAGACCAACTTCTTCTGACGGTTGAACATTTTTAGAGGGAGTGAGGATCACTGCTTCTCTAAACTGCACTCGTAGCCTGACTTACACTTCCTCCTATAACTCTTATCTTTCTCTATGCTGCACCCCTAAAGGAGGTTTCATGTTTTTTAAAATGTGTTTAAAGTTCTGTATTTGCATTAGTGTAATTACAGCGATGTCCACCATGCTCTCAATATTATAATCAAATTAGCAAATTTGGTGAAGACAGACACGCCCTGACTGATACCCCAATGCTACAATGTGCTCCAACGATGTGGAAGTTTGCAAATGGTAGCACTCGGAAGCAGATGGAACGCAGAAGTTGACAACACTTCTCCATAAAGAAGCTCAGGAGACATTCAAGGTCGCCGATGAAAGCACTGGTTTCAGATGCTCCTGCTGTTGACTGCCAGATTTGAATTAGGGGGAGCCAGCCAAATCACGTGGAAGCACATGTGTCGTTTAACCGAGCTAGGCCTAGAGGGTCCAAAAACTGTCAGACCTCTTCCTCGGGGGGGTGACCTTGCTTTTAGTAAAATTATAAGTAGGTGACTGGTATGTGTGTGAACTGGTAAATAGCCTTATCTGCCAGCTCACAAACAGGTAAGCCGTGAACAATTGACCATAAAGTAAACTTGCTCTATCCGTTCATCTATCAGCAAAACAACGCAAAATGTTTCAAATATACGATTTAGTATTTAAAAAACTGATAATTTGGTCCACAACCACAGTTCACATAGGAGCTATCACAATGGGCCATATGTATCAAGCAAAATTGCGATCGCAAACGCCGAAATTCGCAGAATTTCAGCGTTTGCGATCGCAATTTTGCTAAGTGGTATGTATGAAGGCAAATCTGCGTGCAAAATAAGGAATCGCAAAATTTGCGATTCCTTAAATGCAATGTTAGAAGCACCAAAAAAGTGCAATTTGGCCTTAAGGAATCGCAAATTACCACCAACTTCAAGTTGGTGGTAATTTGCGATTTCTTTGAAACATGCACTTTTTTGCATTTTTCAAGGGCATGTATGTGCGCCACATGTGCACCCATGCTTATTTCAGGGGTGCAACAGGGTGTCCTTTTGACACCCTTGCACCCTTGAAATTGCATTCTCAATTTGCGATTCTCTAATTGCTAATCGCAATCGCAAATTGAGAATGTCTTCCCACTGTAGGCCCATAGGAATGAATGGAGAGGTATTCCTTAATTGCGAATCGCAATTTGAGATTCGCAATTAAGGACTATGTAGGATTCGCAAAATTTATTGCAAATCCTACATACCTAGCATTTTGCAATTCTCACATAGCGATTCGTAAAAAATCGCTATTTGAGAATCGCAAAAGAGGATTTTGATACAATGTTACTATGGGCACTATGCATGCTGAAAAGGATTGTTGAAAGAGTCAAAAGTGATCAGGGATGTCTCACTGGAAGACTGGATGGAGTTCTATGATATTTGCCTCAACTTATAAGTCTCTTCAATACAGAGATGTTTTAAAATATGAAACTTGTGTTTTTCCTCCTTTCGGAAGTATACATAGTCTATGGTATTTATTTATTTATTTATTTATAAAGTTTTATATAGCGCGAACAAGATCCCAAAGGATATCAGAGCGCTTTACATTCGAACTGGAACTAGAAGGACAATAATGTTGTGGAGTTGAAGATTTCCATAACCAAAGTAATCAGTGTTGAGGACAAAATGCTGGCAACACATTTACATGGAATAGTTTGAAGCCTTTGTAGAAGCATTCTGAAGTCACTTAAGCTAGGTAACCAAAGATACATGATTGTTTGACTTAAACTTATTTGGTTGTTACATTTGTATGAATGTCTTCATGAGTTTATGGAATCCCAAGTGAAAGCAGTAATTATCTTGCATTTCTGTGCACAGTGTCCAAACCCCGTCCTAAGGGCCATGGGGAAACAGGAGTTAAGGGGCCCAACGGTTGAGGTCTCGTACTCTTGATATCCCAGGGCCTGACCTACTATGAATCCTAAGCAACGAGTAACCCTTTTAGCAAGTGACTCAGTGGTAGCGCGGGTTGAGCAGTCCAAGGCTTCTTGGGGCGAAGATAGATACAGCGAGGTGAACACAGGCTCACAACACAAAATACATGCAGCAGCAGCAATAAATGATTTTCCAGTTAAATACCTATATGAAACAAGCATTGGCATAGCCAATAGGTCTCGCCTTTGGGACCTTATAAGTGTTTAGCCATGCAACAGTTGATGTTGTTGCACCAAGGATATTGTGCTGGATAACTAAACACTTATAAGGTCCCAAAGGCGAGACCTATTGGCTATGCCAATGCTTGTTTGCTTTACTCCTCCTTGCATACACCTGCATTGTTATTTGGTTGTTGTTACTGTACCTGCCACTGAAGTATAATATGCTAATACTTAATCTACATGCTATGCACTGTATATGTTGTGACATTTATTTGTGAAAAAATCCAATAAAACCTTTTTTTTTTAAAGTGTGGTGTGTCATAGGTTTTAAACTGTACTTTACAGGGGAGGTCAAAATAAGGTCAAAACCACTCTGGTATTACTTGCTTTGTTCTCTAAGTGGGTCCCGATTTAGCAGAAATTAGTCTGATTTGCATTCGACTGGTGTGGGCACGGGGAAGCCCTAAATTCTTACTCCCAAAAAGACATTTCCATTATACACCCACAGGTGGATAGGTTGTTATAGTGTTAAACCTCAAAGGTACAAAACAGAATTTGTAAAGTGCAGATGCATCAGTCATGCCACAAAGGCACTCAGTAATAGGGCAATACAGAATAATAAGCAAAATCAACAATTATTCTAAGTCCCAATGGGCATCAAAATCAGTAAGAAATTAGTCAGCATCCCTAGTAGCATCAGAAAAGTCTCATAAAAGTTCTGGCTCATCTCCAAATCTGAGGGTTTCTATATGAAATCTTCTCATGGGAATATATTGAACATGCACATTCATCATGGTGTGGGCAAAAAGAATACAATTTCAACAATTCAGAGCACATAATTTTTAAAAGCCATATTGTCTCACCACCTAAGCACTAGCCCACTAAATTAGTATTGATTTTGCCAGTGCTTAATTTATAAACAAATTAAGTGCCAGGGCCCTTTTCAGGAGGCCACTGCAGCTTGCACCAACCATTGACCCTGCCAGCGCTTCCAATTACAGTACCAGCACAAATACTTATCATCTCACTCCTACTAGTGTGATAATTAATGCAATTCCCTGTCACCCAAAACTATAATAATGGCTTGGGTGACAGGTATTAGTCATTTGTATTGTGTATTGAATTATAAAACAACTGCTGTTGTGCTCATTTCAGCATTAGAGAGACAGCTCCACAATGTGGTGAACTGTCATAAGTGCTTGTGTTGATACTCAAGTTCCCGTGCTGAGCACCAAAAGCCTCCAGTTCAAATTAAGGACTGAATTCTGCCCACTCTATACTAATTTCATTGGGAGATGGCAGAACACTGTATATACAAAACAACAGTGAACAATTGTGAATAAATGCAAAACCATGAGCATGCAGAATAGACCTTGAACAGTTGAAACATTACTGATCCCATATTGGAAAAGTTTTCTTCAAAAATAGCGAGAACAACGTCATTTGGAAATAAACAAACATAACTTTGCTTGACTGTACGCAGCAGAAATGATAAACAGTGAATGTGCAGGGTGAGACATTAATTTCAAACAAGATGGTGTTGAAGCCTACTGAGGCCTGGTTGGCATAAGCTTAGAAAAGACAGTTTAACAGTTTGTAGCGAAATTGTTTCAAAATCAGTAACATCAAATAAGTTTACACATGTGAATGCTAATATTAATCCATATTCTGCACATTGCTGCTAATGCCCAATTTTATGAATGCACAAAGCTCCCACACTGGTATTTGTATTGAGTAGCAATATGGGCAAAAAAGCAACGCACTTAAATATGGCTTGAGTAATCATTTGGGTTTGAGATGAATTGAGGCATTGCACCCATCATTTTTTACTAAAGCTCAGTGCCATTTCTTCAGCCGTGTAAATAAAGGTGCCCATTACAAGGATGGTTGACAAGAATCCATGTTTACTGAGTGTCGGCCCACTGTCAGTAAACTGCAAACAGAACCTTGCAACTTCCTCAAAGAAGTTAATGTGACTGCAAATATAATTTACAAATATCACAACTTTGATTGTAACCGAAACTTTTCTAAATCCTTCTTCTAATCTTACTGCAACTTTGATTGTAAACAAAACTTTTCTAAAGTTGCCAAAGGCAGGAGAGTAACCTTTTCAAAATGATACGTTATTTAGTCGCCAGGGGCAAAAATAGCCTTGTGATCACAAGAGTAATTTTATTTTTAGTTTTAAAGTTTGAGTTTAGGAAAAAATAACAAGAAAAATAACAGCAATACAATGAATAAAACAAATCCTATTGAACATAAAGATATGTAGTAAAATAAGATCATATAAGGAGAGGTTTATCAAGCTGTATACAAAAAGAAATATACACAATATAAATAATGAAGGGAAGGGGCAAGGGAAGGGAAGCAATATGCAATTAATATATAACAATTGAGAGTAATGATGCAACATTGTAAGCATAACAGTAACTGAGTTTAAAAAACGTGATCTAAACATATGGGTGTGTATAATCTTCTAATCATCGAGGAGTAGTGAAGCAAAGGGAGAGCTTAAGGTGGTTTCTGTACATCATCTGAAATGTCGGTAGTTTTTTGAGTGAAACTCAAAATATTGGATGTATTTATAGTGAGGCCGCCTGCTTTAAACTATGGCTTGTAGAATTGCTACAATGAACGTTTGTGGACTCAATGACCCCAATAAAAGAGTTAGAGTTGCTGCCCTATTAAAGACTCTCCGATTAGATTTGGTTTGCCTCCAGGAGACACACATAGAAGGCTCAAGGGGATATCTATTGGAGCAGCTTGGTTTTTCGTTGTTGGCTCATTCCAAACAAGGGACAAGAACGAGAGGGGTGGCAATACTGGGGAGAAGTGGAGATGGGATTGTGGGAAGGAAACAGGAAGACCAGTGGGGTTGTTGGGTTATAATGGAGATAATTTTTAAGGGAGCACGGTTTACGTTAGTTAGTATTTACGGCTCAACAGAGGTCGACCCTGATGTTTTCCAATATTTAGACATAGAGCTGGCACAGTGGCCAGTGCCAATTATTTGCTGCGGCGACCTTAATATTCATGATCATATTAGTTCATTTTTAAAGCCAGGTGGGCAATATAATGGGAGGAAGAAGAAGACATATAGGGCTCTCTCAGATATGGTTCAGCACAACTCCCTGGTTGACCCATGGACTGAGCTACACCCATATATAGACGGTAGCACATTCTATTCAGCCCCCCACAAGGTCTTGGTTAGGCTGGATTATTTTTTAATTTCCAGGTCCTTGATGCAGGGTTCACAGATTGATAGATACCCCCGTGCAGTTTCCGATCATAATCCACTGGTTTTAACAGTCACAATAGGGAAGCAGCAAAACAGGGTCACCCAATGGACTTTTGAAAGAAAACTATTAAAAGACGAGGTATATCGGGAGTTTATGGAATCTTGGATTAGGAATTATTGGGATGTGAATAGGGGAACAGCACCTCCAGGGGTGGTATGGGATGCGTTTAAGGCTGGGGTCAGGGGCGAGACTTTGAGTTTTGTCTTAGCAAGGAATAAAAAGGAGAGACTTAGGGCCGAAGAAGCTCTAAACAGCTTACTTAAGGAGGAAGAAATGCTGGCCCTTGATATACAGTACCATCGTCCATTGGAGCAGCACCTGCTTAAAATTGCAGTACTCAGAGTTGAAATTACAGAATCTATTTCCAGGAAGGCTGCTGAGAATTTCCTTACTAGGAAAGAAAATGTATATGAATTAAGTGAAAGGGTGGGCCATATCTTAGCTGTTCGGACTAGGCAGAAGCTAGCTATTACAGACGTAAAGGAGATTATTAATAGTCAAGGTACTACTGTCACGGAACCCAACAAAGTGAGGGATGTTTTTAGGCAATTCTATGCGGAACTTTACACCTCTGACTCTGGAGATTGGACAAAAGAGATAGAGAGCTATCTTGAGGGTACTCCTTCCCCTTCATTACTAAAGGAAGACAAAGATATGATTGATGCCCCATTCCAAAGGGAAGAACTCACCGCAGCTCTCTCTAAATTACCTCTGGGTAAGGCAGCCGGTCAGGACCAGATCCCGGTGGAATTTTATAAAGTCTTTCAAAGAGTATTGGAAAGGGACATGTTTGGTATTATGGTGCAGGCACAGAAAGGGGAAGCTATCCCCGAGTCATGGGGAGGGGCGGACATTATAGTAATCTTAAAAACAGGGAAGCCCTCGTCAGCACCAGGTTCATATAGGCCAATTACGTTAATGAATTCAGATGTCAAAGTCTATTAAAAAATGTTGGCAAGTAGATTGGCCGGCAATATTGAAATTCTGGTAAGCCCCGCACAGCATGGCTTTATTCCAGGGAAGGGAACTACGCAACACGTTAGACAGGTAATTACAGTGTTTGACGCAGCAGGCACCCTAGGAGACCCAATGGCAGCCCTTTTTTTAGACGCAGAGAAGGCGTTCGACCGGGTCTCCTGGGATTACTTGTGGTTGGTCTTGAAGTGGTGCGGCATGGGAGCAGGATATATATTAGCCATCCAAACACTATATAAAGAACCGATAGCTAAAATAAGAGTTAACAGGGGATGCTCGCTCCCAGTTAAAATTACCAGGGGGACTAGGCAGGGGTGCCCCTTGTCCCCCCTTCTTTTTGCTTTATACTTAGACCCTCTATTAAGAAGGCTAGAAGACAATCAAAACATTCCTCCTATGAAGTGTAATACTATTGAGGTTAAAACGCTGGCATACGCTGATGACGTGGCCATTTTGAAACCTAATCCCGCATTGGCTATTATGGAGGTGGAAGCTGTGGCACAATCGTTTGGACAAATATCAGGCTATAGACTGAATAAGCCGAAGACTCAGATAGTGGAGAATAGATACTCTAACTGTAATGACATAAGGGTGGTTAGATCAGCAGTATATCTAGGGGTAAAAATTACAGCTGATTTAGAGAAGCTGGTAGAGGTAAACATGACCCCACTTCTTAGCAAGGTAAAAACAGACTTGGAGAGGTTGAACAATTTACATTTATCCCTGGTTGGTTGTACCAATGTCATCAAAATGTTAATTTTACCTAGATTTCTTTACTATTTTAGGACTATCCCCTTGTCTTTTGAGGCCATGTGGTTTAACGCGCTGGAGAGAATATTAAATAGATTCATTTGGGCCCAAGGGAAGACACGAAGGGTTTAAAGGTTTATTTCTCTTCCTAGAGAGAGGGGCGGATGGGGTGCACCGGATTTTAGATTATATTATTGGGCTGCAACATTGCAATATATCCAGGGGCTGATAGGAGGGGGTGGAGTTGATGTAAGAACCACCTCAAACTCCACCAATATCTATGCCACTGTCTTAGGGGATGAGTCGAAAAACTGTTTCTTGAATTGCATTGAGTTTGGGTACTATAAAAGAACGCGGTTTAAGACTGTTAGCGCGGCTATTAAAGTATGGAAAGCCTTCCTCAAGAATTCTGGTTTGGGAAGACTCAACAGATATACCAAACTATATAGGAACAGGTCTTTTCCGGACGCAGTCTTTGCTGACAGGACAATGGCGGGTTGGGCGGACAAGAGAATAGCTCAGATAGGGGATATTATGGATTCTGAGGGAGTGCTGCAGTTCACTGACTTATCAAACAAATTTGGTATCGATAGACAAGGGTTCTTCAAATATCTTCAAGTAAGAAGTTTTTTTAACAATAAAAAGGGGGGACCAGCAGGGTTAGCAGTGAATGAAATTCTAGAGAAGATCAAGATGCTGGGGGACTGCACAATCAGAAGTTTTTATGCAAGCCTCATAAAGGGGAAACCAGATGATATTGAGAAATATAGCAAGAAGTGGGCTGTGGCTCTCAGCGGGAAAGAACAGTGGTTTTTGGAGTCATTGGACCTGGGCTACACAATTCTGTGTTCGGCTCCCTTGCAATCACAACATTACAAGACCCTATATTCATTATACTTTACCCCTGCCAGAATTTCCAAATGGGGGGGTACTACAGGGACTTCTTGTTCTCGCTGTAATTTGATGGGAGCAGATATTGTACATGTTTTCGCATCCTGTCCCCAACTGTATACCTTAATAAGAGATATAGAGGTATTTATAAATAGATCTTTAGGCATACAACTTACACTTACGCCATTGTGCATACTAATGGGGATTAGCCCAGTCTCTGAGACATCGCAGAGGGAATTTATGTTCATAGCCATGGCAGTCTATAGACTAATGATAGCTAGAGCTTGGCTGGACAAGAACCCCCCAGGTTGGCAAACATGGCTGGCTAATCTCTTGGCAGCATATAATCTAGAAAAGTCTATATATGAAAGGAAGGGAAAGAGAAAAAGACAGATTGGGTTAAAAATATGGGAACCTGTTACTAGGTGGAAGGCAGGCTTTACTCAATCCTAGGCAGTCTAGCAAAGTTGACCATAGTATATGCCTAAAATACTACTGTGGGTATTTGATTAATTGACGTTTTGGAAGTATTAAGGCAATGTTTTGAGTTGTAATTGTAATGAATATGTATTGTATAAGAACCTACTGAATTTGATGAAATGTATGGTGATAAGATGTATTATATGTGCAAAACGGTAAAATAAAAATATAAAAAATAAAATTAAAAAAATGAAATGTGGGTAGTTTTAACGTTAGAAGAGGCGGACAGAGATAAATATGTTGTTAATTGGAGCATTAAAATATCACTTTTAATTGCTAGAGATCGAGGAGAAACGTAATTAGTGTCTAGTCGGTGATGAAAGCAAACAGCGTTCCACCAGGATCTGAAAGTGACTTTATCTGCCTGTTTCCAGTTTGAGGTTATTAAATGAAAGGCAATAGATAGCAATTAATCTAAGAGTATAAAACTCAGTGGTGATTGGGGCCATTGGGGTGATAATGTGCCTAGGAATATATTTGTAAGAGAAAAAGGGATCTGAACTTTGAAAATTATCTTAATTTAGGACCAAATCAACTGCCAAAATTGGTGGAGAGGAAGACATTCAAACAACATGTGTTTTAAATCAGCAGAAGGACCAGGGCAAGACCAACAAGTAGAGGACATATCTGATTAAAAAGATGCTAGGGTTGATGGTGAAAATAGTACTCGTTGATAAATGAAATAAAGGGTTTGTGTGGTATTTGCAGCACAAGAAGTTTTGTGATGCTTAGACCATAATTTGTTCCATAACGTGATTGGCCAAACTTGTGATAAATCCTTTTCCCAGGCCAATTCAATCTTAGATTTATGTCTGTCCTGGGGAAATTGTAACAATTTGTATGTATTGGAAGCAAGGGGGGGGAGCGTCAAGTATTGAAAAAAGGTTTTTGTAATTTACAGGAAAGCTAGTAGCTCTTGGTAAATTTATGAGATATGGATTGAGGGAAGGACATAAAAGATTATATTGCGATCTAGAGGATGTTGGTAGAGAGACTTTAGTTTGGAGATCAGAAAAAGAGAGGGGTTGATCATTAAGTATAAGCTGAGATATCCAAACGTAAACCTTTAGAATGCCAAGTTTTTCAGTATATAGATCGATTATGAATTTGTAATGATTTATTATGCCAAATGGGTTGTTGATGGTAGGAGCTAGATAAGGGATATGATGATGATAAAAGGGGAACCAAGAGTTTACGTGAGTGGAAAATGACGGGGGAACGTAAAGATGTAACATTGGTGGTAAAAGCGAGGACCTCTCGTAAATCGATAGGGGCAATAAGAAATTTCTCTATTTTCATCCATAATGGAGGATATACGGGAAGCTCCGTAGTGAGCCAATGAGAAGCTTGTTTTAGGGAAAAAGTGGAATGATAAGATTTAAAATCAGGAAACCCAAGACCTCCCCTAGGTCTATCTTTTTTTAAAGAAGACAGAGCTATACGAGGGAGTTTACCTTTCCATAGAAGTTTTGTCAAAGTAGATTCAATTTTCTTAAAGTAGTAGCCAGGAATGTGTATAGGGATCATGGAGATGGTATAAAAAATAAAAGGAGAAAGCATAATTTTAATTGAGTCTAAACGACCCCACCAAGATAGAACAAGCATTGGCATAGCCAATAGGTCTCGCCTTTGGAACCGTATAAGTGGTTAGTCATGCTGCACATTATCCTTGGTGCTCTGCCGCTGTGCAGAAATAGCAATCAGAGTCACAGTGTGGGACGGCTGATAGAGCAAAGGAAATGCAGACAACGGGAGGGGGGCAGGAGCATGGTGAACATGGTGGGATGGAAGGCGGGAGCAAAGGAGAAAACTGGAACCAAAAGTACAGCGGGAGGGGGGCGGGAGCAAATGCAGACAACGGGAGCAGATGCATGGAATGATTTCCTTTAAAATGCAAGACTAACCCCCAATTACCAAAGACTGACCATGAATCCTGGGGCTAGTGTAGCGAGATAATCGCCGTAAAGCACTTCAATGTCTCATCAGGGGTAGTAAGCGCTACATAAACGCATTTCAAAATAATATGTAAAAGATTTTACTAAACTGCTCACTCAAATAACCTAAACCTTTCAAATGCATTCAACATTTGCATGCATAAACCACCCGACAAAAATGTAAATTGAAAACGCAGAGATGCACGAACACGACTTGCCAGCCACTGGAATCGCATCGGAAAAGATTCTGACTAAACCTTTGTGGGAGACTCACCTGCATCACATCACTGGCAACAGAAAAAAACATCCCTACTGCCTAAGTAAACTGTTGACAGAATCAGATTTGTCCCAAAGACAGCACAATATATCTTCGCCTATTTCCTTTGCACAGCAGTGTGCCTTTACAAGAGCAGCCATCAGATGCTGTGAAGGGTCCAAGACAAACCAAAAATAAACAAGCCGGGGAGTGGTGCGCTCACGCTATTTAGGGTGAATCTCATCTGAGTGGGGGCCGAGTGGCAAAGGAACCTTTTTTTTTGTTCTTTCTAAGGCTTCCTTGGCTTTCCACCTAGTGTTTCATACAAGGGGAAGAAGGCCGCTCTGTATTGAAGGGCCCCTTGTATTTATTATATTCTTACTTTTGTTTCTATGATAAATGAAGTACGGCTGGCAAGGGAGCCTTCATTGTAGTCCTTTGTTCCTTTCTTGATTTGTGTGTCGTACAAGTGTAAGGAGGACAACAATGATACCTCCCTTACCATCCTTTAAGTGCCTTGTGTCAAAGCACCATTAGACGTCACTGACTTGCACGTCCCTAGGAAGTGAAGTAGAGCCAAAGTCTGTCCGTCTCTCATTTTTTTTCCTCACACCCACCCCTTGTCTTCACGAACCAACCCCATAACACATTCAGCAGATTCTTTTTAAAATGATATTTACAACATTCATAATTTTGTCTTGCATGGAAGCGCAGGGATGCCTCTTCATTAACACGGTCCTTTCTACCTCTTGGAGTAAAAAGCATTGTGTAAAACATATACAGGGTGCATTCAGCAGAACACAAGCCTACATGCATGTACCTTTTATAATAGAATGTGCGTCTCCTCAGTTTGGCACTTGAGCGCTAAAACGTATCAAAGTTTTTGTGTTCATGCTATGGGGCCCCCGGAAGCATCTCTTTCCAGTGAAAACGGCTCTGTAAAACAGCATAGCATCATGTATGTCTGGCTAGAATGTCATTTAGAATTCAAAACAGGACCATAGAAAAGGTTTGGAATTCATCTAACGTCAGGGTTGCCTTTTGTAATAACTGCTGCTTGGAGAGCCTTGTCTGTGGCGTGAACATAAATTTATGTGAGTAGTGAATCAAAAAAAAAAATCACAAAGAAAGATTCTTTTCACTTTGTTTTAATGACATTTTTTAATTTACCGGACATGGACAGTTCTCAAGGTTTCCTCACCAGCAAGTCAGATTCTTGTCCCTTGTAAGGTATTCTTTTAGATGTGATTAATGATTGACGAGAACATCCTTGTCGCGGTTGTGAAACTCAAGAGCCGCATCACAAGGCAGCATGTTGATGACTGCGAGCCGAGGTGGCTCTCGGTTGAGGTCTGCACCGCTTTGTGACGTAGGAAACCCAAGAAGATGTCAGCCATGCGGTGGCATTCCGAGTCCCAGGAGCCTCTTGGTATGTACTTAATTAACATCACATTACAGCTTCTACTAACATGGCAATTAGCTTCAGAGACTACATACTGCTGGCCAGCACAGACGGTGTGTACAACGTAAACTGGTTTTTAGCCCGTGGCTGTCAGACTTTGCTGCAGTTTTACGTCAGAGTTTGATCACTGACCCACAGGGGCAGACCTTGCATCATTAACAGCTTTGTTTATGTGAAGGGTCCAAGACAAACCAAAAATAAACAAGCTCGGGAGTGGTGCGCGCACGCACTGAAAGGAATTTTTTTAAAAGCCCGGGAGTGGTGCACACATGCACACTGCAAACAATTTAAGGAATGCAGCAGGCACAGTGCGGGGCCGCTGCTTGCCCCCGAGCTCCCTATGCCAGGGAAAAGAGAAGGCGGGACCTGCACCTGCCTTTGGCCAATTACATGCTGTCTTTCTTAGAAAGACGCACGCAAAGGCCGATAGCGTGTGAGCAAAAAAAACACACACACAAGCGTGTGGTTCATGTTGGAAGTCCTTACTAGAAGCCTTGCAGCGCATGCGCGCTGTTCAGGCGAAACCTAAAAAGGGGGTTATTGTTTCAGGAATTAAGGGGGCGAACCTCAAGCCTAAATATTTCATTTTAGATGGTTGTTATGAAAAACCGGAATGGTCAAAGAGATGTTTTTGACATAAAACATTTAAATGTAAAACTTCACATTTGTCAGTGTTAAGACAGTAGCATGAGAGCTGAGAAAAAGAGGTTACCTGTTGAAGAAAAGGGGGAAGAGAAGTTTCAGGATTAGAACAGTATAAAATAATGTCGATGGCGTAAACTGACATTTTAACCTGATGTGGACCAAATTGAAATTCTGAAATATGATCATCCCGAATAATCCTAATTAAAAAGGATTCTAATGCTATGACAAATAACAATGGTGACAAGGGGCATCCCTGTCGCACCCCTCTACACAATGGGAAGTAATCCGAGGCTTTACCGTTGACAAATATTGAAACTTTGGGGCCTGAGTATAACTAAGAAATTAAAGCAATAAATTTAGGAGGAAAACCGGCCCATTTTAATACATGAAACATAAAATCCCACACAATCCTATCAAAGGCCTTTTCTGCATCTAAAGCAATAGCAGCAATAGGGTGATCTAAGGATGAGGCCTTGCTTAGAACATTAAAGAAGACTCAAGAGTTGTCAGAGGCTAGTCCTCCCTTAACAAAACCGGATTGTTCAGTGCCACTCAAATCAGGTAGAACAGGATAGATACGAAGAGCCAAATCGTTGCAAAGATCTTTTAGTCTGTATTAACTAGGAAAATAGGCCGATAATTCTTACAAAGAGAGTGATCCGTATCTTCCTGAGGGATTAAGCAGATCAAGGTATCCTGAAACGTGCCTTGAGATGAACCATTATCAGCGAAAAATGTAAACAAAAGTAAAAGATTAGGCTAAAGAATCTTTGCAAAGTGATCATAAAACTCAATGGTAAAACCATCTGGTCCGGGCGCTTACCCACGACGTAAAACCGAAACCGCATGGCAGATATTCGCTAAAGAAATATCAATTCCCAGGGAATCAAATCAATGTGGTTAGATGGAGGAGAAGCAATGGATTGAAAATAGGAAGAAAGATCAGAGTGTTCTGGTAGGGATTCAGGTGTATATAAGTTCTTATTAAAAGTAACAAATTCATTAAAATATCATTATCTTTAAAAATAGGAGTACAAGTAGGACCCTGTAAAGATTCTATTCTCGGTCTTTCCTTTCAAATTTTTAAGTAGTTAGCCAGTTATTTCCCCATTTGTTTTGACCTCTATGGTAGCTAGAATTACATTTCAAATCAAATCAAATAATCTTTATTTTCGATCATTTAGATCATCAAAGATATAAATACATAGCAATTTTAATTTTTTTTTTAAATTTGCGTTATTTTAGCATTTACATGTAAACAATGGCTTTCGAAAATTTCATAATACAACCATTAAAAGCATGAAAAAGTATTCTAAAATCTTTTGGCATTATACAACCCCCCCCCCCCCTCTTTTAAAAGGCGGATTCGAATATGCCACATAGCCATTAAGTACTTTGCCACTGCAAAAACAATTGGAGGTGACAGATCGGTTTTTAGAATTCTGAACGCAGGCAAATATTTCCTGAATCCCATGTTTTTAAGAATGGGTACGAGCCAATACTTCCTCGCTCTTTGGTAGGCTTTACAAAAAAGGGCCACATGTAAATCACTTTCCTGTGGATATGCACAGGCTGGGCATTGCTCTGTTGTTGGGGGCTGGGACCAAGAGCTGGTAAAGGCCCTCAGAGGTAGAGAACCATATCTCCACTGCAAATAAAGCTTTCTTGCCATCACAGGAGCCATACCATCCAAAACACTTTCCATTAGGTAAGAATCTTTCAATTGTATGAATGTATTAGACAATGAACCGACCCGCATACTGTCTAAAGCAGTGGTCAGCTTTGACTGGTAGTAGAGTTGTGAAAGTACCTTTCGAGGGGTCCTCCTGCTTGAGTTTACAGGGTCGGTCCATAGATCCACTAGACCAAGAAGATCCGACAGTTCGTCAATGGTGGAGGACTCCTGCGAAATGGTAACCGGCCTTGAATATACATTTACCACTGCTAATCTGCAGCAGATGGACCATTCCAGCAGAACCACAAGTATGTCCTCTGAGGCCACTGGGAGACGCGTGGCCTGACATCCCAAGTGGACTGCGACCCAGGTTGCAAGGCCTCCCGATGGGCGCCCTCTGCCCCCCCATTTCGCGGGAATGGAGAATACTGCAAAACCCTGCCTCGCATGTTCCTCCCTCTCCCAAGTTTCCTGGAACAGGCATAAATCTTTAGAATCAGTATATTCAAACCATTCCTGACATTCAAACTTGTTTCCCAGGCCTGCCACATTCCATGACAGTATTTTTAGTGGCGGAGGTCTATTGTTCGAAATAGTAGCGTGAGTGGAGACATTCCCTCTTTCACTAACCATGCTCACTGGATGTGTTAGCGGGTGACTTATTGCTTCCCCCACGTTATTTCGTGGCTCACCAATAGAATTACCCAGATCTCCATGATGTAATAGGACATCGGGCAACTCGGTCTCTAAGCTATTTCCATCCACACCCTCGCATGGTACAAAGTTGTACTTCCTGCTTGTACGTGTGAACAGTCAATCTACCATGTCTAGCTGACTATACCTGTTCGAAGTTGGAAGGTAAAATGGCTGGAGAAATCTCCGGGGATAGTAGTCTTGCTCACTAGCCCCCCAGTTGCCTCCCCTCCTATGACAAATTTCCCATCCCTCATCATCCATATTTGTCGTGTGATGGGTTTGCTGCTGCCTTCTGTAGTTGGGGAATTCGCTCCATCCTCTTGCCAACCCCCCACCCACTCTCTCTGGATAGGTGCCCTGTGCATTAATTTCAGGGTGCCCTTGGTATTGGCTTCTGGGATGATAGAAGTCTCCCCTTCTTCTACTGTCTCCCCACCCACCCGGTCTTTGCGTCCGAGCCCCCCAACTCTCATCCTCTCTACCATATACCAAAGGGGATAGAAGAAGGAAAGGGGTAAAGATTGAATGGTAGTCCCCTCATCCTCTGAGAACCATCCGCATATGTGCGTGACGGTCCTATGGTCTTTAAAGCTGATTATAACACAATCGCCATTAATGGATTTGTTTGAGCTACCCAGCCAGGGCACCCTTCGTACCATAAGGACTATGCTCAATATGCCGTCCGGGAGCGGTCTGTACGTACATATCCAATTTATCACCTTATTCTTAAGAGAGTCGGTGGATTCATTGGAGGTAACGTTCAGTTCTGGTACCCCTGCTAAAACTACAGTGTATGGAGCTGCCTCCGGAGGGAGGTGTACTGGTCTAGGCTTCTTCCTCTTGTTAACAGCCTCGGTCATTAATTCCCCAGTGTTCGGTGGTTTATTAGGAGCAGGATCGTTTTCCCTGACTTGTTTTGCACTAGTTGGGGGGGAGGATGGATGAGTATGCTGTTCTGCAGGGTTTTTGAGAGCATTTGCCTTCGGGTGTGTGTTATTACTTTTAGACGGGGTAGGTTTTGCCTGCTGCACTATGGGTATAGCGCTTTTAACCTGATTGGTAGCCTGGGATGGTCCCTTTTTTGCCTCTCTATCGGCAACCTTTGTCCCACCATTACTAGTTGCTTTAAAACTGTCAGCTAGTTGTACTGTCGACTTTTCTATGGACACTAACCTAGCTTCAATTTTGATTAACCTTGCTTCCAGGGGGCTTAAAAGGTTTCTTATAAGGGCACCTATATCAGCGAGGGTGGCGTCCTCCTCGGTGGACTCGGGCGGATTTGGATTGGCGTGGATACTTGTCTCCCCCGGTAGATTGTCTAAGGGCATGGCCTCAGCTCTATCAATTTGCGTGTTTTCCCTATTGTTTAAACAAGAGCTGTTTAATGCCGGGCACGGGGAAGATTTTGAGGTGTTCGGCTTTCGTCCACCCTCGTTCTTGGGCACTCCTCTCTTTCTCGGCATTGCTCCTTCTCTAGTCCCCTTTAGCTTGTTCACTTCTGGGCCTGCGAGTTTAACAATGTCGGGATCAGGGTTAAGAGTGGTAGTAGATATAGGGTAGGGTTGAGCAGGCGGGAGAGTTAACATACTAAGGTCTACATAATCGCTAAGGTCCTTCGTGCTTAACTGGGAGGTACAATTTGAAATATCCAAAGTCCCAGAGGGGTCACTTGTGCCGGCTACCCCCATGTCCAACACAATGGGTTCTGGCCTTACCTCAGGAGACTTAGCCTGAGCCAAGGGACCCATAGACGATCTTCTCACCCAGTCTAGTTCCTGCGAAATTCGCCTCTCCAGGAGCGTAATATCCTCTATTAGTAGGGACCCAGCTTTCACAAAGTAGTTGTCCAATGTTCCCTTTGCTGCAGCAGCGGCAGCCGATGCGCTTTTACTCCTTGATTCCCTGGTCGTCATCTCTGGTGGCAAAAACTTCAGATACCCTATGAATCCCGATGAATGGAGTGGGCCAAGGGGGATAGCCCAGGCCCAGCCTCTCCCGTCCTCTAACGGCCTCAAACGGCCCGCCCTTTGCCCGGGCTTCGCCCCGGGCGCTCCCCCGCGCGCTCCCGCGCAGCGGAGATGGAAGTCACAAATATAGTAAGTGTGCCGTACAGGGGGCGGGGCTGACAGGGAGAGCGGGCCAGGTGATTCCAATCGGCCTGGCAGGGACTCCTGGTACACGGAGTCCCTGCAGCAACGCTCGCAGCCCTGCCCAAGTGCCCCAAGACACCACAAACTTCACAGGCACTGCGCCCGGATTCCAAAGTCAAGAGACGAGGGACGGCAAAAGGGCTTCCAGTTGAACAGATTATCCCAATAAGTAATTGGAGGTAGCATTTGTAGATAATCTATTAAAAGTAAGTTTAACATCAATAAGATTTTTCAAAGAAGACTCATTATTAGATTGATAATACGTATATTCTAACTGTTTAATTTTATTAACAATTGAGTGGATTGGGCTTCAAGGGATTTTTCTTTTGTTATACGAAATTTATAATAAAACCACTGGCGGCAGTTTTAAAGGAATCCCATATCATAACAAAGGGAGATTCCGGGAATGTGTTGATAGAGAAGAATTCGGAGGCACAGGAATTAAATTGTTGACAGAAATTAGTATCTAGAAGTTGGGAATTATTTAAGCGCCATCTTCCTGGGAGGGGAGAAAAAGGGATAAGATCTATATCTGCATGTACAGGAGCGTGATCTGAGATTAAAATTGAACCAATTTCAGATTGAATGGCATGTTGGGACAGAGACTTACTGAAGCTAATCAATAGGGGACTGTGAGTGATGTGAGGCTGAATAAAAACTATATTCTCGAAGGTCAGGGTGACAAAGTCGCCAAATATCAGCCAACGATTTGCAATGTATTGTGGATGTAAATTGTGAGTGCATTTTAGAGGGGACAAACTTAACTCCAGAATGTCTAATATGGGATCATGAATTTGGTTACAATCACCACCAAATATAATATAATCATCATCATACAGAAGCAATTTGTCAGATACATTAGTCCAGAAAACCTTATCGACCGAAGTAGGGCCATATACATTAAAAACAACTAAGGGGATCTTATCTAGAGGAGCTTAACAATAACCCAACGACCTTCAGTATCGGATTCCTGTTGAACAAGGGAAACATGTAATTTGTTATGACATAAAATCACAACCCTATTTTTCTTACCCAAAGCTGGAGAAGTAAACACATGACCCATCCTACATCTTTTCAGCTTGGAAGCTTCATCCTCAGAAATATGGGATTCTTGAAGTAAAGCAATGTCAGTTTTTAATTTCGCTAGATGAGATAACACCCGTTGCCTTTTGATAGGGTTGCTTAAACCTTTAATGTTCCAAGTAGTAACCCGAAATGTAACTTAATGACAAAAGCATGAACAAGCAAAATGCTTACAAGAGCAAGACCAAAGTTAGAATAAGATAAAAATGAGGAAGAAATGTAGAAGAAAAATAGTATTTGTTTTTAGTAAAGAAGACATAAGGGAAGAAGGAGTAAAGTAGATAAAATACAAAAGAAAGTGAAAAGAAGAGACCATAAAAGAGAATACAGTTGAAAGAGAGATAAGATAGAGAACAAAAAGACAGTACAGGTCATACAAATGACAACTGAAAAGCATATCTACAAACACAAGACGAAATGGGGGATGGCCACACCAGAAGATAACAACGACAGCACCGTAACTCCACCGAACCCCAGAGGAACCATGGATAAGACATCAACATACAGGGGAGACCAAAAGGAAGCGAATGATGGGAAAAACGACACCTGTATAAGAAGGGAAGAAAAACATTATAAATATGAAGATACACTCGAAAAGAGGGAAAAGAGAGAGAATATGTAAAACAGTTTAATACAATGAACATTACAAGAAAACAATCAAGGAATTACAAAGAAAAGAAACAGTCAGTGAGACATGGCGAAGTAAAATAACAAATCAAGTAGATTTCGAGGTATCCATAGCAACAGCTCCATGTTGACGAAGGAAATACTGCATTGCGGCTGGCTCATCGAATGTGGTAGTCTTTTCCTTATATGTGACCTTGAAAAGGCAGGGATGGATTAGTCCAAATCTGGAATATATAGAATGCAGTTTAGGACGAAGATCAAGACATTTTTTCCGATGATCAACTTTAGCTACACCCTGAGAGAAAAATAGACGTTGACCTGCCCAGAAAATGTGTTTTTGGGACTTAACACCAGACAGGACTTGTAGAAGGTCTGTATATTGCAATAAAAACCCGATGACTCCACGAGGTTTTGTATAAATCATGGGACCAAGTCTATGAGCCCTTTGAATGTCAAGAGGAGAAGTAGCAGATAAGTCCAAGAGCTTAGGCAAAAATGTTTGAAAGAAGACGATTGGATTGGAACCCTCAATATTTTCGGTAAGACCATAAATACGAAGGTTGTTTCTGCGATTTCGATTTTCTAAATCTTCGGATTGCTTCTTAAGTAGAGATATTTCAGACACCAGAATTGAAATGCGAGAACATGAGACTTGAAGAGAATCTTTTCTTTGTTCCACAACAAGCATACATGATTCCAACGAAGACCACTTATCATCCAAATGCTGCAGGTTTTATTAGTTTCCTCCATGAAAGGTTTCAAAGTACAAATTTCTTCAAGGATTATATCCATGGAGGCTGAAGATGAGTTCACTGGAGAAGGAGGGTCTTTTTTCGGTCGTGTAGTGGAAATCGCAGGTAGTTTCCTTGAGAGGTGTGTTTTTGGAATGGTGCCTGTTGTGTAATCAGGTTTCTAAGGAGAAATGTCCTCTTTTTCGTTGAGAGTAGAGTCAGAAACCCAGTGTACAGTAAGTTTGGAACAAGTAGTAAGCTTAAGTTTTCTCAGTCTCCCCATAAAAAGGCAAAGGAAGTATAGTAAACAATGCTTAATTTTGAGTTTTCAAAATCAATACAGCAAAGTCAGGTGCACTGTGAGGAGAAGGAAGTTTCAGTTTAAAAAGGAAATCGCAGGGTCTGCCCTCTTAGTCAACAAAATCACTATGAATATGAGGAAAAGTGAAAAGGGTTACATGGTGAGGGTACCTAAGCTCTTCAATTTATAATGCAGAAGAACAATCCATAAAAATGAGATAATCTCAAGAGTAAGGGCACAAAAACATCTTTGTTCTTTCTAAAATAGATATGCCAACTGCGCACAAGCAGAGAGAAAGCTAAAATGCAGAAAGAAGGCTACAAAACATTTTGGGGGAGGGTGCCTTCAATTATATGAATTTGATGAAAATCGAAAATAATCAAATTCTTTTGTAGCACCAACAGAGCAACAGTAAGGCAGACACCCAATGATCGAGAATCAGGCTAAATCTCGAAGTAAGAGTAAATTAATATCCAGAAATCATGAGGTGTGATGAGGGAAGCACAAAATGGCGGCCGATAGCAGATAAGTCACACCATATCGCTTGAAATGTCAAGAAAGTATCAAGGTTTTTAATAAATTAGGAATTTCACGTACCCAACATTATATGTCAATCACCAGGCACTTCCTGATTGTATGAGCTGAGCATTTTGAAGAGAGCATGCAGTGTGATGTATAGAATCCAAAATGGCGGCCGTTGTGTGAAGAAAACTTTGCACCACCAAAAATGCCAAAAAGCAGGAGAAAGTCTGCAAATGAAGGATCCAAATGCTTCCCACAATAAAAGGAAGTTAAAATCTTACATTCATTGTCCAGAAGAGAGGCGCTCCCCACTCGAAGCGGAGCTATCTGAGGACCGTCGGCACAGAGCTCCGCCGTCACGCAGCCATCTTGTTTGGCGTCCAAGCCACGCCCCTCAATAGTAATTTAACACGGTTTTATTATCGCAGAGCACTTTGTTATTAAAGGAATAGCTGAAAACATTTGCATGATGACTTCTGTAATAACCATTGCGTGGTTGCAAAGGTAATGCCCTTACAATGTAAAGTGTATATTCCCTCATATTCATCAGTGCATAAACCCATGAAAATGAGGAAATGCCTTTGCCCTGTCGCTTAGTATGTTACAGAAATGGATACACAAGCTTGAAAGTTATATAGGAACGCACATGCTGATTGACACTCAAAGTGTGTGCAATCCGTGTGCATTTTTGCAGGACCATAGAGGGTCCCACAATGGGAGTGCAATCAGAGACTGCATCCACCAGAGAAATGCGCATGCGCGGGCCTTCACGCATGCGCATTTGTCAGGAAAATTGAAAACCAGGAAGAGGGAGCCCCGGGAGACGCCGCACGTCAGGTAAGTGCCTTTAATTTGCTTTATTACAAATTTATTTTAGCTTTTAAAAGTAGGGCGGGCGGGAGGCGGGTGGTGGGCGGCAGGCAGCTACGCTTCGCCCTCGCGTGTGCGTAGGCGCTGCCTGCTTCGCCTACTTCGAAAACTGCGAAGCAGGCAGCGCTACGTACACTACGTGGGCGAAGCGTAGTGTCGCGCCCAGGGTTACCCTTGGCACACTGCAGCACACATAGAAACACCAAGTAGGCCCCCGTCGACAATGTGCACAAATGGGCCCCCCTCCATATCATCAATGCCACAACCTACCCATGCACATGTGCTGAATCCCGAAAAGCAGCGGCTCTGTGAGCCACACGGACAATGCAAGTGGCATTGCATGACAGATAGCATGGCTGCTGTCACAATACATGAGACGAGTTTGAGGTGGCCCACTGTGGACCACATCCGTAAAGGAGCAGGTCACACTCTGACACATCCATGTGCACCAACAACCCATGAAGTCAACAACACATCTGCAGGCAAACAATGCACAAGAGTACTAAAACCGTACCAGAGCACAAATGACCCAAGACGCAAACATCCCAGCTCCCGAAAAGCACACAAGTCAAAGGCACACTGACTCAAAGGGATAAGGGGCCGCAAAATCAGAGCTGCAGGGGAGACTCGCCAACAATGCAGCACACACACAGCAAGTACAGTACACCAACATTGACGACAATGTCGTACAAAGTGCAACCCTTACACAACAGGACAGAGGACACAACTGGTGCCGCCCGTGCATAGTAACTGGCCAATCACATCTGGCATTGCATGACACTGTGAGATGATGATGTACGAGTACAACCTCACATCCGTCATGCATTTGAAATGTCCATTGTCTCCCATCAAATAGCCAGCTTCACCAAAACCGCCAAAAGGTACACTGTCATGCAGTCTGAATGTAAACATCTCCAATGCGTCAACATACATGGAACACACTGTTAACCTGCATCTCCCCATTACATTGCAGAGGGAAAATCCACAACTCCTGCAGAGCTGACCTCACATCTCTACAGTGATGATGAAGAGGACACCCTGCACATTTGCCCAGACACCCTCCAACGGCTCGTGGACAACATCTGCACACCACCCCCAGGAGTAGGGCAGCCCAGCTGCATCGCGGTGACACCACACCCTGCACAGACCACACAGCAGGAAGCACACACCACCACGGCTTGCTCAAAGGACCCCCACGACCAACACATGGAATTCCAATGCCGTGTGTTAGGGTGCCAGGAGAAGATGGCTGGTCATCTGTGGGTGGGGTTCGACCTCATGGCAGCCAAACTTGACACCATACTTGGGTGTCTGAGTCCCATCAGGGACCACTTCCAGTCCCTAACGGACACCCACTGTCCGCACCATGCTCACCAACAATCCTTGGCTGACCTCGCTGGGACAAAGCTTCATAAATGCCGGCGGGACTCAGCAACGGTGACGTGATTGTGTAGAGTCACCGGGTGGGCACGTGATCAGCTGACATGTGTGCCGCGATGAGATGGTTGCAGGTATGAGGAATAACCCTGGGCGTAGTATGCGAAGTAGCGCTACGCGTACCTATGCGAAGTGCACTTCGCACTACGCGAGCTACGCGTAACTTCGCAAACTGCGTAGTGCATTGTGCAAGATGCTGTTCGCACTGATTGCACAGTGCCGGATGCTTGTCTGCACTGTGCATTCAGTGCAAACTGCATCTTACACAGTGCAATCGGTCGTTTTCTGCCGCTCGAATAGATTTCTACTCCAGCGGCAGCTTTCTCAACGCGGACTGGTAGTTTCTCATCGCGAGCGGTCGTGAGCATACGCGACCACTCGCAATGAGAAACCTGACCTCCCCGCGTTGAGAAGCTCACTGGGAGGTTTATTTTCCATGCTCGCGATCGGCAACTTGATGTTGCTGATCGCGAAAGAGGAAAAAGTCTCGCCGGGATGTCATTGTGCTTGCTCGAGGTCGCCAACTTGACGTTGAGGACCGCAAGCAAGCAAAAAATGACCGCTACGCTATGCGTGTTTGCACTGTGCTACGTGCAATTCGCGTAGTGTGAAGTAGCGCAAACTTCGCAAACTACGCAAGCGTAGCGTAGTGCTTTGCCCAGGCTTAATGAGGAATCTTCGCAACCTGCTGACAACCAGAGACTTGATGTGAATCTCGCATGAAGTGATAACTTGGAACCCCTCCAGCCCTGATGAAGTTGCATGAACTATTGGCAACGAAACATGTTGGCTTTTCATGATTGAATATGGTTTGATTAAAACCATTTTTTGGGACAGCTTACAGCACTAAATAAAGTTATGTCGAGCGAGTAAACTGTACCACGTTTTAACAGTGGGAATTGAATTTATATTCTCACGGGGTCCAGTGGGCACTTGTAGTGATATTGTGCACTGACAGTTCATTTATATTGAGTTTTCACTGTCTCTTCCCTTTTCCTTCAGGCTTTTGAGATTTCCACGATAGAACACACACTTTTTCTTTCTTATGTGGAGAGAGCAACCGATGATGATAAGTGGGTATGCTAGTGAGTACCAACCAGCAACCCCCTTGGTGTTACAACCGTGAGGTGCTCCCTCTCATTTCTCACACTTTTTTCACGTTTGGGTGGGATGGTCCTATGTTGTACTGACATTTGTGTTTTGAATAAAACACTATGACACTTTGATTAGTGATATGAATCACACTTGTGAGGGAGTATAGAAAAATAATTGGAAACCCATCTAGTGTCTAGTTTTTTCAAAAATAAGTGTTTGAGTTGAGTCAGGCCTACTGTTGTTTATAGGTTGTTGAGTGGGGGGCGGCCTGACTTCTTTTTTACCCCCTGATGCTCCAGTTGTGTTGATGACCTCGCTGGGGCCATTACTCGGATACAAGAACTGTCTTGTCAAACAGGCTCCAGCGATGACAGCACAGAGTTGGCACAGATGCGGAGGACAATGGAGACCATGGAACCGATGCAGCCGGGAAGTAGATACAGCCATGGCTGAACACCAGCGAGATGTAGCTGGGAACTTCCATGCCTCGCAGATCTTCATCTTGCCATTGCTGCCACAGAGCCTGTCACAGATAACTGCTGCTGGAACTTGGACACACACATCTCCGCCCCCTGATGTGTCATTGGCACACAGTGATGCAGCCCTACCACCTCCGCCCCCTGATGTGTCAGTGGCACACGGTGATGCTGCCATAACACACATACCTGACACTCCGGACACAGAAGACGTTTCAGAGGAGTAAGATGTGGAGGGTAATGGCTGTGTGAGGAAGGAGGCAGTAGCATCCGTAGCAACCACATGGTCTGGTGCTGCCCTATGCATCATGCCCTGGAACAACACCTCCCACTATCCACCGGAACACTCTGTAACATTCCCCTGGACCCCGACATGGACTGCCATATCTGCTCGTGTAGCAATGACACAGCAATCCGGTGGAGGACTGAACTCTTCTGCTCCAAATTAACTTTGCATAACCTCAAGGACTCTGGTAGGCCAACCACTGGGCAACCACGTAATGTGTGCTTGAACTGGCCATGTACCCCTCCAGCTCTGACACTCCCCAGAATGTAAATAAAACATTCCAAATCACACAGATGTGTCCTGTCTATGTTCACTCACATGTACAGGAATGGGTGAATGTAGGGACATTGATTGCACAAATAAGGCACGCCCTGGTAAATGTCATCAATGCGCATGTCTGACCCTGACCCACAAGGACCTTTAGATGAATGTGAAGGTGTGAACTAGCTGTGGCCTCATTACACATAAACAACAATCTCACATCCCACAACGTAGCCCCACGTCCATGTATTATATGGGGGTGTGTGTGTAAATGTCAGAATAGGTAGCCCGCCTGCAGTAGTGTCCCCCATCGCATGTGGCTACAGAACATCTCTTTGCATGACCTACTCACACACATCAGTGTGGACACAGTCTCTTTTCATGGATCATATTGATCCACATGGCAAGAAGTTGGACACCATACTCACATTGCTGAAGACACGTAAGAGAACAGGTCTACCAGCAACTAACCCAAACACAATGTCTGGCACACAGAGGTGGAGCTGCCAATAGGGATTCACCATCTATGTACCAGGGGCAGTCTGTCCCTCCCTGTGTGCGGACAATGCTCATTGAGGCACAGGATTTGTCATACAAATCAACACTCATCACAGTTGTACACTGCTGCAGTTGCGTAGACTTTATTAGCATGTGCGTGTCAGTACGGGCAAGTAATGGGCCACAACATGCTGACAAATGCTTAAGGCACTTACAGGCAGAATGGGAACGTGTCGAGGTGCAAGAACTGGGGAGGCAAAAATGAACACATATCCTTACGTTTGGCAACGGTCTCAGCCCACCTTGCCTTGCTGGTCGAGTCATGTGATGTAAGATGTCTGCTCATAGCCCCGTGTCAGGGGACACAACTCACAGCCCATGAGATCTGCACGGAGCTGTACCACCGGACTGCGCCGACTGTGTGCTATGCTGACAGTGAGCAGGTGACAGGGACCAACAAGGTCACATGTCGTGCTACATTGCCATGTGTGTAGTTTCCCTCCAGCAGTATGTCAGATTTAGGAACGATGCCAAACGACGCTGTGCAGCTCCGCCCCTGGGACTGTCTCACCTTCCACAGGTGTGTGACAACATGCATAGGTGCACGCACATGCATTCTGAGTCCGAGCGAATGCAGACATGTCCACTGTTGTTCTGGCTTATGGGACCATTCCTCCACAATGCAACACGGTGTTGTGACCTGTACTCTGGGTGCCAATCAGTTGTGGCTGCAGGAAGGTAGTTATTCGTCCATGAATGCGAGAGCTGCTTCATAGGCAATAAGTTCCAGAAGTACGTTGTTCTCGAATTCAAGGAACACGAGGGAGAGACAATCCATTAACTGGTCAGTACAGATTTGCACCCACCACGCAGTTTTACCGATCCACAACACAGCCCAATAGGGGAGTTCCTCGATGTGGTCACTGCACATGATGACTTGTGCAATCTCCCATCCACTACTGCCAGCACATACGCCACAGATCAGGGCATCCCATGCACGGCTATCCCAGTTGCACTCCTGTTCGTGGGCCATCAGGGGTTGCACACACAAGTCATAATCCAGTTCGGCTAACGCTGGGTTGGATAGGCAGACCTCTATGGGCCACTCGAATGTGCAAGCTCGAAAGTGGAACCAGGGCTGGATGCATGTGACGTACGCAAGCCGGAAACTCAGACGGTAACTGATTCGCAAAACTGCCATTGGCAGAGGTCCCAACAGATGCAGCATTCGTGTACCGTAGAGTTCCACGTGACAGGGGTTGTGCATGTGCCCGGGATTGCCTTCCATTGCGTTTGTTGGTCTCGTTCCACCAGCCCTCCTGAGACCGGTGACAGTTCTATGGACGATATGCCACAGCTTGAAGAAATGAGTCGTATGTGTGTTCAACGTTTGGACGGATGGGTTGTTTTTAGGTCTTGCCTGACGTTAGCAGCGCGCATGCTTTCAGAAGCCCCGCCCATCTTTTACCTCGCTTGTTTATTTAATTACGATTTGCTGTGCGATTTGCTTTCACCCCGCTTGTTTTATCAGATGTGCACAGTTTACTGGGATGGAGAGGTTAGGGCATGTGGCTTGCAAAATTTACAAATGTTAGCCCTCTAGTTACCATTCTAAATACATACGCTACAGATTGTCCCGAGGAGAAAAACAGTGATGCATTTTCACCTGCAGGTTTCCGGCCTGAGAGCGGGCACTGAGACTGCGTAGGTACTTCTGAGCTAGACTTCAGTCACAGACGGGGTAGTTCTCCCATACATGGCCAAACCGGCGCTGTGCCTTTAAGACTAACAGACAGCACGAGCAGAGCCAGGCAAGTGAGCAGACGTTCACAGCCACTAAGCTCCTATTCCATTACTTCCACCACCCACCCCCGCCCCTCACTTTCTGCCCACCTTGCTCTACCTTTCCTGTCTTTTGTGTTTTTTCAGGCTGCTCTACAGCTAAGAAATGTAAATTGTGTAGGGTGTGCCTGTTTTCAAACAGCCATACTCAGGCTCATTAATCACACACCTTTGAACTTCTTGGCGAGTCTCCTGGTGTTTCCGTGGGCTCGCAGAGTTGCAGAGTTTTCAAAGGCAGATTTCACGCTCACCCAAGACAGAAACAAATGTATGGAAGGAGGGCGGGAGGTTGCTGGAAGAGACAACGAAACCAAAACCAATGCTAGGCATACTTTTGTTTAGCCCAATGTCTCCTTACGTACCACTGAAGTAAGTGTTATTACTTCTGTAGTGTCAGAAAATGACATTAACAAGTACTGTGGAATGTCAGTATGCGTTTATCTGTTTATAGAGGAAGCCAGTATAAAATGTTTCCACTGGCTTTGTATTCTGAATCAGACACTGAGTTGGAAAGTGACCAGGAAATATTTTCTTCAATCGATTACCAAAATAGCACTTTTAAAACTTGACAAAAAAATTGAGGTAAGTATCAAAGTCTCGAAATCAGAAGCATTATGGGGAATAACAATCTTAAATACAAAGGGAAAACCCTTAGATTCGACGTGTGGATAGAGAAAGGCATCTCGCACCCGCATCAACTAGAAAAGGGAGCAACACCAATCACATTCTCTGAATTAAAGACAATCCATCATCTAGAAGACCTAGATCTGTACAGGTTTCTAAAGATAAAGACAGCCATAACAAAATCAAAAGTAATAGACACCACGCCCTCGATCTTCCAATACGTAGCGAACATAAACAATCTAGGGCACCAAGCATCGAAAATATAAAAAAACACTACGACCGCTCAAGTCCAAACTGAACAATAAAACAAAGGGATACTGGGACACACTCATACCACCCCCGATAAAAGAACAGGAGTGGGAAAGGATATGGGCCTCGGCCACATGAAATAAAATCACCCCAGTTCTCGCCCAAACCAAACTATGGCTGCTACACAAAACATTCTGGACCCCAGCCCGGCTACACACACTAGGCCTCAGAGAAAACCCAATATGCTGGAACTGCAACATGGGGAGGGGGGATTTGGAACACCTGGTCTTCCAATGCCCAAGGCTCAAGATCTTTTGGGATAAGGTGATGGACTTTATAGACAATGTTTTTAAGTGCAAGATCACAAGGAACTTTGCCCCATTCATCACAACGTTCATCCGAACAGACCTCCCCACAGAGGGAGAGAGAGAACTTTTGGACCTACTCCTGACAGCAGCGACCAAACTCTGTGCTAACTAACTGGAACGACTCCTCAAAAACATCCTACAAGAACTGGCTCAACTGGATCATCCACCTTAGGGGAGCAGACAACCTGGCAATGCAATACACCCCGTGGAAGGCGACATCCAGAGGCCTATGGGAAGCTCAAGGCGCTAGTCCCTTCTGACCCTCCGTAAGAAACAGCTCCAATCAGGAGCCATGTAAAAGACTTGCCAAAACGACGACCTATCCATGAGAGTATATACAGTTGTGCTTCTATCCTATCCTCCTCCTCTACTTATTCCAATCTGTCCTATACACTCCCACTTTAAGACCTCTCTTTTCATCATAAGAATTTAGCCAGCAATGGGGGAGTCGACCAAAAGGTACCATTATACTAATCGATATACCTTGTAGCCCAAGTGCGGCAAACCCAACAGACAATTGTTTTGTATGTTTATAAAAAACCCTGTATAAAAAAAAAAAAAGAAATGACATTTTAGTTTTATAAAATAGAGGAGACTTGTTCTACATGCATGTAGGGGTTTGAGAGGAGCGGGCTGATGGTGTTTTTTTTTCTTTGGGGGGAAGGAGGGGATTGAGGGAGCGAGTGTCAAGCGCCCCGCTCCCCCAAGATGGCTCAGAACTGTGCAGACACGGAGGGGGGTACAAGATTACATGTCCAGCATCAATTCTGAATAGTGAGTATTGGGTGATGGTGGGGGCAGAACAGAAGGAGGTCATAAAGGAGGCATGAGGGCGGTAGGGAATTGGGGAGAGTGATGCACATTTTGTACATTTTCTACAAGTATTGATTATTGAGCTTACCGTTAGGTAGGTTTGCCCCTAGGATCTGATCTGACACCGACACCCTCTTCCCCCTTAACTACAAGAAATGAAGCATCGGCAGGCCCTGTGCACCTGCTGACTCTGGAAATGGGGTGCTTTTCATCTAACTGATAAGATCGCCCTGAGCGATCGGTGTTCCTACCTTCTGTTCCCAAGCGGTGTCTCCGATCAACCACTGAATAGGCCAGATACCATTCCTAACTTTCTACTTATCACCCAGCTCTTTTTACTATTTTGCAATTAGCTTCTTGCAATTGGCACAATTTTCGTTAAATACCTTGGGGCAGATTTACAAGCCCCTTGCGCCACCGGTGCATCAAGTTGCGTGGCGCACCGGTGGCGCAGCCTGCTGAGTGATATTTATAAGCACAGGTAAAATCACCTTGTGTGACTTAAACTGTCCCCACGATTCAGGCATCCTTGCACCATGGTGCAAGGGTGCCTGCGCCGGCACATGGCAGCAGTTTGTGCGCCAGCGCAGGGGGAAGCACAGAGATGCGACATATTGTTGTAAATATGTCGCATCCCAGTGCTTTGATACAAATGCAGCGCGGCGCAGCAAAATGACTTGTGGCACCGCGCTGCGTTAGTTTATTGTAGATCTGCCCCCTTGTCATTATCTAGTGAAAGTTGTCATGTATCAACTGATTTCTCTCCCCCTCCCCCCACACACACTTTCCGTGACCTGGAACGCAACACTGCTATGCTAGAGAGTTTATTTGCTTTATGCGGTGTTTACACCGAAACTGCAACAATTATTTTTATCTAATTGTGGTTGGAAGGAAATTTGTTATAATGAAGTGACTAGTGGCCTTTAGTACTTTCAAAAGTTGAAGTGGAAATTAAAACGGAAACGAGTAATCTTTCGAGCTCTTTGGGGCTTTTGGTGAAAACGTGAATAGTTGCCACGGCAGAACAAGCACTTACCATAGTCTCTATGGAGAGAACCACCTACCAGCTATGCAGTTAAGTTGCAAATGAACAGAAAAGAGTATGCAGATTGTTCACAAATATCTCAATGTAGCTCCTGCATAAGTGAAACATATAAACTCGTCATTATATTTTTTGGAGGTTATTTTTCTGTATCAATGTTCATGTGTTTTGGTCATGCTGCCATTTCAAACAGAATGACAATTCAGAGCAACAAAAGACGTAGAAGAGCAGTAACAGGCTGAGCAACACATCAACTGATATATGCCATTTTCTTTTATCAAGAAGAAGTGGCTGCATTTCCAACCACTGCAATCCAGCACTGACTGATTGACTGCCTATCCAAACCTAATTTCACAATTTCTCTCTCTCCTTCTTATTCCCTCATCCCTCCCTTCCTTATTGGCCTTCGTAATCCCCTTTACTTCTTTCCTTCCTTTGTTCCTAACCCTCCCTCCTTTTCCCATTCTTCATTACCTCAACCATCTCTTCCCTCTTCCTCGATTCCTCCTTCCCTCAAACCCTTCCTTCCTATTTACTTCCACTGCCCCTTCTGTCTAGAATCCTCTCTGCCTCCCTATCTTATCTTTCTTCATTACCTCCTTTCCTCCTCCTTCCTTCTTGCCCATCCTGATCCCTCTCTTCAATCCGTAATTATATACCCAGCCTTATTTTCTCAAACCTTATGTCAACTTCACTGAATCTAGTCATTCATATCTTGCTCTTCCGCATTTCACTAAGTCCTTTCTTTTTTTCTTCTTGCTTTCTCTCCTATCTTATTTTCCTCTTTCTCTACCTCACTCCGTCCTTCGCTTCCTCTCTCACATCCTTTCATCTTGCCTCCCTTTCTTCTCGTAATTCCTCCCTCTTTTCTTCCCTTCCTTCCTGAATTTCTCTATCACATCGCTCTTTCTCTCAATGTCACACAGTTCCATGCCACACAATTCAACTCCACACATTTCCATTCCACACTACATAATTCACCAATAAACCGCATAATTCAACTCAAAAACACAATTACATAACACCACATACACCCAATTCAAACCACATAATTCCACATCATGCTTCAAAATTCAACAGCACACCACATCATTAAACTCCACTACATACCATTTCATACCCAAAATACCATTCCACATAATTACACACCATCACACCCACTCCACATAATTCCAATATGCTCAATACCACATAATTACTATCCACATATTTCAACTGTAAACCATGCCACATAATTCCACTACACAAATCCACTCCACACCACACAATTCCATGCCACACAATTCCACAACTAACAATTCCAAGTCAACTCACATAATTCTACTACACACCACATGCATACACTCTACAGCATATAGGTAAAAGACATTATCATTTACAACGCCAATTGCTCTAACTCAAGCAAATGCGAGAGCTATTGCATTCCTTTTTGGATCATAAAAGTAAAAACAAGCATTAAAAATGCAATAGGTCTTGCCTTTCATTAAGTTAAAGCCACTTGCTTTGCTATACAAGACCATTAGCAAAGCAAATGGCTTTAACTTAATCAAAGGCGAGACCTATTGCATTTTCAATGCTTGTTTGGCAATGTGTTAGGGGCATGTCATGCAGGTGTACCTCGAGCAGGGACAAGTGTGTGTGGGTGGGGACACGTTGCTCTTTCATTAGCGCAGTTCGTGGTGTGGGAGTCGTAGGAGTCTGGTATGGTATCTCACTCAGGGGGTGCCGGGTGCAATGGAGAACAAGGTCGGAGGTTCGTATGTCCTTCCGCCTTGTGTATTGAGACAAAGGATCTTTCATGCCTAATTTTAGACTGACTAATGCTTGCATTTCTGAAATGTGATGTGGGCTTTGCGCTGAAATCCTTGCCAGGCCTTAGATTTAGGGTGTACCAATTTCGAAACACACGCAACAGTTGGCATGTATGAGCCAAGGGCCCGATTGTCCTTGTTCAATCTCTCTCTATCTCTCTCTCTCTGTCCTTTGATGAGTGCCTGACACACTTCTTATCTTGGATATTGCCTTACAGGCTGTCACTTACAGATTGCCCAGGGATGACCCGCCATGACTCTTCCAAATAGTTTTTTTGGGAGAGAAATTTGATTGTGATATTTGTTTGGCCTTTCATTGGTGAATGATTCATTCTGCTTTTTCTGTACTCACATGACTGTTAGTTCTTCTGATTCCGCGGCAACAGATTCTGTTCCTGTTTCATGCCGTTTATGTGCAGTCTCTTGTTCCGGGGGAGGTGGGGGGTGCCCAGGGTGGGGCCGGGGGGGCTGGTCTGGGGATGGGTGGCGGTGGGTGTTGTGGCCCTGTTGGGCTCCAAGCTGCATGATCGTTGGCTCCATGGCATCTGTTGTTCTTCAGGTGTGGCTCTGACTGTGCTCCCTTTCGCTGCTGCCTGTTGTCGTCCTACTTTACACCAGGTCAGAGCAGGTGTTAATATCCTGCTGCTAACGCGCCTTATCGCATGTTTTGTGTTCTTATCGCAGATCTGGCTGGTCGTTGGGAATGTTGAGGTGTAGTGTTGTTGCGGCTTTTTGCTCGGGAACGCCTACTCTGCATCTCATTAGCGATAGTTGCCTGGTTCATCCGTGGCGATGTTTTTTGAGGATGCTATCGCCGGAAAACTGGTGATATCGGCTGTTAGCACCAGCTTGTGAATTGTGCGATAAATGTATCACAACTTAGGCTGCGGTAAAATGCCAATAACTCGGCGATAACTCCTTGAGAATATGCCCCTTTGTGTAATAAGATGCACACTGTCAGTGTATACTGGATGTGCCCATTAATGATGTGCACTGACGTAAACCAGGGCCATGTGCCCGGTACGATAATCTGGCACTGGAATGTATCAGTACCTGGCTACATACAAGGCATATCCTAACTAGATTAGTACAATTTGCTACTGCCTTTATTAATGAAAACAGAGGAAGCTCCAAGGGAGTCAGGAAAAGAGAATTTGTTTTTAGGGTAGTCCCTAAAAAGAGCATGAATGTGTGTGAACTATAGTTGCCACTAATCATTGAAAGGCTTGCCATAGAACACAAACTCTAAATGTGTTTTGCCACAGGTCAGATTCCTTTGTCAAAAAACATAAGTAGGAGGAAGTTTGGAACTAATTACATTTAGCCTGCCCTGTGTACACTCTTTGATCCATTTTATGGAACTCATTGATTGGATTTCAGTAACATGTAACTTAAGTATGCAAGCTATGGTCAGACTCTTCTTTGAGCATCTTGGCTTGCCAATGGAAGGCCTTTTCCAAGCTTGGCAGAGCTTCCAGAATAGGTAATTCTTAAACTCATATTTAGCCACCAGGTATAAAAATATTGGTAATGCCATACGTATTTTTCAGCTGGAAACCCTACTCTAATAAGCCCTGAGACAGTTCCTTGTTGCTAGATGGCACTCAATCTGTCTGATCTAAAGAAGCATAAAAATTACCATCCTAGGAAAAGAGTTTGCTGTGGTTAAGCTTTGATGTTACTGTGGGATACTTATTGCAATTCGATAGAAAGTCTGAGCTATATATGCCAATAACGTAAAGCATTTAACCAAATGGCACCATTTGCTGTTATGGCTAGTACATGACTGTACAGGAACTTTTACTTTGGAAATCTTGTTCCAAGAAAGTCAAAGTTTGAACAATCTTCAATAGAAGTTTTTTTTTCTTTTTCCTGAGTTTCATATAGCACGAACTCGATCCGAAGGTATTGGAGTGCTTTACATGAGCACCAGTTGCGTTACATAAGGACACATTCACTTTTGCTAGGCACGGGGAGATTAAGTGATTTGCCCAGAATCACAGGATGTTGAGCGCCGTTGCAGAGACTCGAACCTGGTTCCCCAGATTTGAGGTTGACCGCCCTAGCACTTAGGCCACATCCTGCATTGAGAAAGCAAGGCTGGGTGGAATCCCCTACCCAATGTTACAAAGATGATTCATCCTGCTTCAATCGGTGGCAAAACCTGCTCCCACACCAGCCTTTTAGTTGAACCCAAAGTATCTTACTTTGAACACCTAAAAAGCTGTTCTTATGAAAGAAGGTCTCAGACATCATGTGAAACTGACTCTCATGTGACAGAGTAGAGCTTCATAAATGTTGCAAATGCAGAGCACATTTCTTTGACTGAGTCACCCTTTCCTGCAAGCTGGTTGGGTCCCTTCCTGACCTAACCTGACCACTGATTCCCAGCTAGTGATTACCTAACAATTGGCAGTATTTAAACATGAACCATAGTTTTGCATTGTGGGTGAATTATTGTAATGCAATCTAAATGTAATGTAAAGTTATTTTATAAAGCACCCAATTACCAGAAGGTGTCTTAGCGCTAGTGGTTAATCGCCAGAAGTCAATAGAGAGACAGCTGATTTCTGGGTTTACCTAAGAGATTCAGTGAAGAGCCATATTTTTAGCTGTTCCTAAACTGCAGCAAGGTGGATTGGGATCTCAAATTTAGAGGCAAAGAGTTCCAGAGTTTACTAGCCCCGAAGGCAAAAATACTCTCACCCCATCTAGCTTTGTTTATTCTGGGAACAGTTGCCAATCTGGCTGAACTAGATCTGAGGATCCAATTGGGAGGGTACCTGGAGAATATTTTCTGAAAATATACTGGCCTGGTGCGGTGCAAGGCCTTATGGACCAAACACAGTACCTTAAACTTGATCCCGTTCCTCACTGCAAGCCAGTATGGCCCTGCTAACGCTTGAGAGATAGGGGCAAATTTGGGGATTTTCAAAATCAATGTGGCGTCTACATTTTGCAGGGACTGGAGTTTTTTCACCAGATGCTTTTGAGTGCCAAGGTACAAGGCATTGCAGTAATCTATCCTTGAGGTAATGAGTGCCAATGTCACAGTTTTTTCTAGCTCCAGCAGAATAAACAGGAAAATCTCCTTTAATGTCCTGAGCAGAACAAATCATGATGATGAAATTTGGTTTATTTGCTCTGAGAAACACAGTTTGGTATCAGCAATGACACCCAGATTACTGGCTTATGGAACGAGAGTAGGAAGGAGGCCAAGATCAGATGGCCAACATGACGTGTTCCAAAAGGAGGTGTAATTCCCGAAAAACACAATCTCAGTTTTCTCTGAGTTCAGCTTCAAGCAGTTTTCCTGCATCCACTCAGCAGTGTGAGACATGAGGCAGCAGAAATGTATTTCCTCCTTTTTTCAACATCAGATGAAATAGACACCACAATTTGTGTGTCATCAGCATAGGAGAAAACTGCGGAGCCATAACTGCGAATGAGTTTTATCAGAGGGGTAACAGAGACATTGAAAAGTCTGGGGCTAAGGGAGGACCCCTGAGGCACTCCACAGGGGAGGGACAAGGGGTCTGAGATGGAATCTCCTAGCTCCACAGTCTGTTGCTTGTCATGTAAGAATGAGCTCAGAAAGGCCAGTGCTGAATTGTCAAAGCCTAATGACTGATGCCAATTTAGGAGAAGCGAGTGATAGACCATATCAAAGACAGCAGATAGATCTAGTAGAATCAATGCCGTCTTTCTGCCCTTGCCCACTACCATTCTCAATTCTTCGGTGGCTGCTATCAGAGGTGATTTGGTAACGTGGTTTGCTCTGAAACCATACTGTGAGGCAACGAGAAGGTCATTTGCTTCTAGAAATGATACAATTTCCTCATTCATGGCTTTCTCTAATATCTTCGCCGGAAAAGGGAGGCGCAATATAGGCCTGTAATTTGTTACATCATTCAGGTCCAATGAAGGTTTTTTCACCAAAGGTAGAATGAAGGCTTTTTTCCTAATAGTGAGGAACTGTCCTATAGTCAATATCTTAGGGGGTCATTACGATGGCAGTCTGACTTTTGTCCGACCTCAATAGCAGTGGTAGTGGGATCGGCCACCTACCGCATTATGATGCGACCGCCACCGCGGCGGTCACACCGACCATACTTTACATTGCGGTGAGTGCTGCTGGCTGCAGCACCCGCGGCAATGTAAATAGGGCACTGTTTACATTTCCCTGCACTACGTGGCAGACACCATGCGGTGCCTGCCACATGGTGTATGGAAATGTGGGGGGCACAATAGGTGCCCCCCAACCCCCAAGAGAAAGTGTCCGGGCTGAAGGAAGGCCCACTATGGGCCCCCAAGGTCCCTTTCCGCCGACTTGTTCATGGCGGGTTAACTGCCATGAACAGGCGGGCAGTAAGGGATATCATTATCTCAACCAGGCACCGCTGCAATGCTGGGCAATGTTGTTGCTTCGACAGGCGGTCGTAAAAGGACCGCCTGTCGGATCCGTGCCACGCTTCCCCAACGCTTCCCCAGGCCATCATGATATGGTGGGTAGAAATTCGCATTGAGATGGCGGAGGGCCAACCACCAACCGTCTGTCAGCGGTGGGCCTTCCGCCATCGTAATCAGGCCCTTAGTTAGTAAATCTGTAAGTGGCCTGGCTACTAAGCTAGAGATCTCATGTAGAACCTGATGGGGGCATGGGTCTGAGGGGAGCTCAGATTTGGTTAGGTTGATGAATGTAATCACTTTTTCTTTAGAGAGTGGGCAAAATTTTTCTGAATTTGCATAATCTTGGCTTTTGAGGGATAGTTGGGTATCTAGACCTTCTGCGGGGGCCAGAACATCTAGTGCACAGGAGGTTTTCTGATTTTGATTGAAATCTTGGAAGATATTAACTTTGGTTTGGAAGAAATCTGCAAGTTGATTGCAGAAGGATTGGACGGGGTTAACTGTGCTGCCATTACTAAAATTAAACAAGGTCTGTTTTGAATAGTTCTCTGGTGGTACTTTTAGCTGAGTTTATCATTTCAGTAAAAGTATTTGGACTGAGCTGCAATGATTAGAGCCTTATAATCTGTGAGAAACTTTTTTCACTTAGTCTTTTCTTCCAGACAATACTCTTCCCTCCATCTACATTCTTGGATCTACATTTCTGTTTGATGGCTTTTAATTCTTGTGAATACCAAGGGCCGGAGGGTTTTATAGTCCCTTATTGGAAGTGGTGTTGATAGAAACATGTTGTTCTGGCATGTGACCTCTGTGTTTATTGTTTTGGTTTTGTGTACCAGAAGACAAGCATTGTGCTATTATTATTCTGTGCCACAGCACCTATGGGTGAAATCGAAGCAAAAAGGAGTGAGAGATAGGACACATATCCATTGGATTCTAGTGTATGGCTGAATAGAAAATGTGCAAGTGCAGTGTGGACTATGGAAAGTGTTTTGTTGCTGTGTGTTAATGGCAGAGATTTCCAAATCATGTCTTAGAAGACGAGTAGCTGCACTTACACATCCTTGCAAGAGGAAAATGCCAGAAAAGACTCAGACCTCTATGGGTGGGCATATCTACCAGTTTTGGATTGGTTTACATCATAAGTTTAAGCCACACTGAGCAAGGGCGTGGGAATTGATCAGAGCTGAAGAATGCTGCCCTTGAAATTACAGCCTTGCAACAAGCATACCTTTCTTTATACTCTGGACTCCAGAAAGGAGAAGCAAAAGAATAAGAGAGGGCATTATTCAACCAACCATTTTTAAAGTAGGGTGGTTAAAAGTTCCAAATCTGACCTAGTGAAATAGGATGCAGGGCACTGAGTCAGCTGCATCAATTTTCAACCCTTGCAGGGAGGGAGAGGCTCCTCCGTGCACCGCACTGCTTCTTTTCCATTGTTAAAGATTTATCTGAGAGGGTGACGCACACATGGAAGCACTTTATGTTTTTTAAGGTACTAAAGAGCAAGACCTTTCATTCTGGTGCACTAAAGTGGCCCCTACTAGGCCGGTGGACAGTGCAGTTGTTCTTTTAATGTTCAATGTGCAGTAGAAGATGGCAACACCTGCAGTAAAGTGAGGGGAAGTTCAGACTCAAACACAGTAGGACGGCTCTTTTATTTTTATTTTTTACAAAACAATCTTTTTGACCTCCGTTTACCTACAGGTTCACGGCCTCACCCGGTCATCCCGCTCTGTCCCAAATATAGCACATTGGTGGCGAGGACGGCGGCTACACTGAAGCGCAGCCCCCCATGGAGGGAAGCACAGCAGAGAATATGACAACGAAACACATGCAGTAAAAGCGCTACTTGTGATAATCATTGCCAAAATAGGATTAATGCAATTTCACATATCGCAGTCTATCGTAGAAAAATTACTCGATGTTAATATTGTATTCTCAACATCGCGGTAACATGTGATAGTTTCCTGACAATGCGTCAAATGTCTGTAAAAACATTACCGGGACGGCGATAAAAATCAAAACCTGAACGCGAAAAAAGTGGCGATGGACCCAACCGCGATGACAAAATCAGCGATAAGCTGTACCAGGCCTGCAATTCACACACATCAGGCGGGAAAAATCACCATAAAAGCAGAAAATAAAACACAAACAAAAACAAAACAACTGCGAAGCACAATGGAGGTAGCCAGAGCAGGAACAGAGGATGACCAGAACCCCACAAGCCCCCCGGAGGACCAGGCCGGGACCTCGGGGTCAGAAAAGGGCAAGGACAAGAAGAAGATGCGGTTCAGTCCGCAGGAAAACAGGATCCTGATAACGGAGGTGATAAAATACCATCAACAACTGTTTGTCACCTCCAATGTGTCATTGGCAACAAAAAATTGAACATGGCAGTCCATCGTGGACAAGGTGAATGCAATCTTAGTGCTGAGGAGGACAATGGAAGAGGTCAAGAGGTGCTGGAATGATGTAAAGCGCAAAACCAAGCAGAAACTCGGCAACAACCAGAAGGCAGCAATGCAGACTGGAGGTGGGAGTCAAACGCCACAGGAGGAGCTGGACGAGATGGAGGAGATTGTGTCCACAGTCATCAGTGTCGAGACGGTGGCAGGAGTCGGGGAACCGGACCCTGCTCGACAGGTGCCGACACAACAGCAAGAGGGTGAGTAATGACCAGGGACTGGGGGGACGGGGGAGATGGGCACAATGGCACACATGCACAATTAAGCATAGCACAGTGCACACCCACAATGACTCAGGAGCATGTCCCTGATCCCCTTGGCACACTGCAGCACACCTAGAAACTGCAAGTAGGCCCCCATCGACTATGTGCCCAGAGGGGGCCCTCCCCACAGATCACTAATCTCACAACAGACCCATGCGCATTTGCTGAACCCAGCAAAGCTGCGGGTCCATGACCCACACTGACAATGCAAGTGACACTGCATGACGATTAGCATGGCTGCAGTCCAATTATCATGACATGGTGCATGCCACAACACTGAGGTGGCTGAGTGTGGGCCACATCTGACACATCCATGTGCACAAACAACCCCTGACGTCAACAAGACATCTGCGGACAAACCATTCCCAAGAGTCCCAACTCCCACCAAGAGTCCAATTTACCCAAGTCTACAACTTCTCAGCACTGTATAAGCACATAATTGAAAGGCACACCACCTGAAAGGGATAAGGGCCAGCAAAATCAGAGCTGCAGGGGCGACTCTCCCACAATGCAGCACACACACATAAGAAGCAGAGCACATCAACATTGACAACAATATGGTACAAACTGCAACACGTTCACCACAGAACAGAGGACACAACTGCTGCCGCTTGTGTGTAGAAACTGGCCAATCACATTTGGCATAGCAGGGAAATGTGAGATGATGATGTACAAGTACAAACACACATCCGTGATGTTGTCAAAATGTCCAATGTCCCGCATCAAATAGGCAGCTCCTACCAAACAGTCACAATGTACATTGTCATGCAGTCTGTATGTAAACTTGTACAATGTGTCAACATACATGTGAACACAATGTTAAACTGCATCTCCCTTTCACATTGCAGAGGGAGAATCAACACCTCCTGCAGAGCAGACCCAACAACTCTTCACTGATGACGAAGAGGACCTCCCCACCTTCGACACCGACGCCCTCCAACAGCTCATGGACACCCTCAGCACCCCACCCCCAGGAGCAGGGCAGCCCAGCTGCATCGAGAAGACCTCATCCCCTGCACAGACCAACCAGCAGGAAGCACCAACCACCACGGCTGTCTCCCAGGACACACGAACAACACATGGCCTTCCAACGACATGTGTTAGGGTGCCAGGAGAAGATGGCTGATCGGGTGTGGGTGGGGTTCGACCTCATGGCAGCCAAACTAGATGCAATACGTGGGTGTCTAAGTCCCATCAGGGACCACTTACAGCCCCTAACGGACGCCCACAGTCCACTCCATGCTCTCCAACAATCCATGGATGACATCGCTGGAGTCCTGACTCTGAGACAAGGACAACTGTCTAGTCAGAGTGGCTCCAGCGGTGTCATCCGGGAGTTGGGACATTGGAGAACATGGAGCGGGTGCAGGCGGAAAGAATGGCTGCCACGGCTGCATACCAGCATGATGTAGCTGGGATCTACCATGCCCTGCAGATCCTCGTCATGGCATTGCTGCCACAAGGCCTGGTGCAGATGAATGCTGCTGCTGCTTCAACATCCACATCTGCGGATGATTCTGCCTTACTGGTTAGAAGGAAGCAGTAGAATTAATCTCCGCCATATGGCCTGTTTCTGCTTGGTTCTGCACTCTGCATCATCACCTTCCACTGTCCCCGATGCACTCTGCGACACTCACCTTGGACTGCCATATTCTGTTTGGTCACCAATGACACAGCTATCAGACTGCGGACTGAACTCTTCCTCTTCCAATGTACTTGTCAATCTCTGAAAGACTCTGGCTGGCCCTCCATAGGCCAACAATGTAAAGTGGGGTTTGCATGGCCCTGTACTGCTCCAGCTACAACACTCCACTGAATGTGCATTAAACATTCAAATTCACACAGATGTGTCATGTCTATGATCATTCAAGTGTGAAAGTATGGATGAATGTAGGGTCAGTGATTCCCCCTTACATCCATGTTGCTCATGTTGTGGGACTTGAGTCACAGGGTGCAACATTACTGATTACGATCTGGGTGGCGCCGACACTACAACAGAGACACACTCATTAGTTACTTTCTTGACCAGCCCAGAACGGAACCACACCCAGAGCTCCGGGGTCATTGTTCACACCCCTACGCTGGACTGGCATACGAAAGGCTGGCCCAATCTGCTTACGCTTACAGGGGGGGGCGAAAACGCCACATGTCCCATGTCTTCCCTGTAGTGATCTGCTGATCACAGGTCTAGTTGTCAGCATGCCACATCCACTCCCTCATGGCTGGTTTACACCCACACCACACCCATCCAGCACAGGCATCACAGGACATGTGACCCTGCCAATAAAACGGGCAAGGCGCACGTACTTGAGGCCATTTCCACTATCTATCTGAGTGTGTCCGTGTAGTCAATATTTATGCATGAGGGCCTAGTGGCCTACCACATCACATTCCCCACTGCCAGAGGTGACATGATGGTGTCCGCACCACGAGACTCAATCATAAAGGGCCCATGACTTGCGGTGCACAGAGTTGGTGGCAGCCGAGGAACTATGGCCGGCACGGGCCTACCACCACGAGACGATGACTTGTGGTGCACAGAGTTGGTGACAGCCGAGGCACTTTGGCCGGCACGGGCCTACCGCCATGTGGCGATAACTTGCCGTGCACTGAGTTAGTGACACCAGAGCTGAGCGGGTGTGCAGCCTGCAATGATGCGTAGCCTCGATACGTCGGCCTGCCAATCAAGATTCGATTTGAATTGTGATTCCAGCTGGACCGCAGTGTACGCCGAAGGCAGCAGGCTGCACAGACATGACTCCACAGCGTGGTGCAGCAGGGTGGGCAGGGGGCCTGTGGCGCAGAATCCAGCAATCGGCTGAGGAGCTTGCACTGGCACATGGTGGGCCCTCTTGGAGACAAGCCGGTGGTGGCAGGTGAGCATTGAGGCCTGGGTGCGCAGGGGCGGGCAGTCATCGCTGGGCGGCGGACCGGTCTGGGGACCAGGGCTGGGGTGCAGCAGGCGTACAGGATCACGTAGGCACCACCGCTCACGGCGACACCCTCGTGGCTGAATAGGGGCAGTGAAGGTGCATGGGTATCAAGATGATACAAACCGTGATGCTTACAGGTATGAGAAATCCTGCATCATGAGACCGTAACAGAAGTTTGTGTGACCGTAACCTTCCTTTTCTTTCCTACGAAGGTTAACACCACACGTACTTCTGTTATGGTCTTTTTGAGCAGGATTTGTCTTTCCTGTAAGCATTCCGGTTTGTTCATGTGCTATAAACTGTACCAGATTAGGTTTGTGACAATACGGACGCTTGACCATTGTCACCATTTGTCCAACAGGTTTCTGAATACTGACTTCCGGAGCAGCATATGCAGTTACTTGAATACACACTTTGCCCTGATGAAGTTCCCTGTTGGGCGTTGGATGTGCTTTTCGTATTGTTTATTTGTGTATTTGTAATAAAGGACTGTTTTTGCACTACTGTTGACTACTGGACTTCATGACTGTGTGCACCCCCATTTCAGTTACTACAATCTTGAATCTGGGGCATCTGGGGCACAGAGGCGTCTGGCACCGGCTGGCGTTGGGGTTGGTTGTGCAGGAACACTACGAATTGGAACTGTCGTGTGGTGCGGATACAGGGGCCCGCCGTTGCTATTGTGGACATGCATCCGAGACATGTGTGCGGACGTTTGATAGGGCTGGCCGTGAGACTCCTTCGACTCTGGCAGTTGTTGGTTGGGAGGTACCAGGGGCCAACAGGCGCAGCACAACCAGCAGCTTTGTCTGCGAAGGGATGTTGGTTGTCCGCTGTGTTGGTACCGTCAGCCTGTGCGCAATGTGGGTCGGGATGCGGAGGATGGTTGTCCTTTTGTGCCTGTAGTGGGCAATGACTTCCTCTGGCGTTGAGTCTCTGAGGCTGGTGCGTGTTAGGAACGTCCGCTGTCCTGTTCTGCGCTTCCTCAGTGGTAGTCCGGGGGGTGTGTGGTCTGGGGAGGGGCATGGGGGTGGTGGCCATGGGTGTTATGGACCTCTTGGGTCTCCGAGCTTCATGATTAGTGTCTCCATGACATGTGTTGGTCTTCAGATGTGGCTCTGGGCTGGGCTCCCTTTCATACTGCAGGTAGTCGTCCTGCTTTACACCAGTAAAAGGCAGGTGTTAAATCCTTGCTGCTAATGCGCCTTATCGCCTGTTTTTGGATCGCATCGCAGATCTGGCTGGTCGTTGAGAATATCACGAAGTGATGTTTTCGTGTGTTTTTGGACGGGAACGCCTACTCTGAATATCATTACCGTTAGTTGTCGCTCTCATCCGTGGTGATGTTTTTTGCGGAAGCTATCGCTGGTAAACTGACGATGTCGGCAGTTTGCACCAGCTTGAGAATGGGGCGATAATTCTTTCGCCACTTTTGCTGCGCTAAAGTGCCGATAACTCAGCGATAAGTCCTTGAGAATATGCCCCTATGATTTACAGGGCCTTCGGGGCATATCAGCAAGGGCCGGCGATAATTATCGCTCAGCGCTCTTAGCGTGAGGATAATTATCACCGGCCAACTCTGAATTTTATCGCAGAGATAGCATGCTATTAGCAACGCTTATCTCCAAAGGGATAAAATTCAGAGCGCAAGCTGCCAATTGTGAGATTATCACTGGAAATACAGCGATAATCCCACCAGGTTTGGCGATAGCTTGCTGATAGGGATAGACATACTTAGCCATGATATCCACCTTACATAGGATATCATGGCTAAGTCAGAAAAATACCAGACGTAAAAAAGCAGCGTTAACCGCGGTTAGCGCTGCTTTTTTAATCTCTAACAGGGTTAGCGATATCCTTGATAATAGGAGAAATGTCGCTTAGCGACATTTCTCCTATAATTTTACTCTGGAATGCCCCCTGTGCATCTCATTAGAGATGCAAGGGGAAGCGTAGAGTAAAAGGGTGCTAACATGCGGATTTGCGTGTTAGCACCCTGTTGCTGATAGGGTGCTAGTTTTATCTCTGCTTTTTTGGCTTTTAAAGCCAAAGAAGCAGAGATAAAGCCCTTGTTGATATGCCCCGACATTACCAAAAGCAAAGTAAGGCTATCTATACCCAGGTATGGAGTAAATGGTCATGGAGTGAGGACTCACCTCAAGTACATAAGGACTAGGAAGCAGGGTTTGTGTACGCCTGTAGCACCAATCACCCGTACCGACCTACTATGTTGATTGCTAGATAACCTCAATCAATTCCCAGTCCCCACGCACAAAATCTCACACACTCGCATTCCGCCACTCGGTTTGTCTTCATTTATTTCCGCAGATCCGCCGGCAGGAGAAAGGCACGGGGCCTTTCACAGTTTACCAGCAATGGGCAGACGACCTGGAGCCTCCCAGCACTGGCGCTATTAAGTTGATGTTCTACGTGCCTCGCGGCAAATCCGTCGCTGAGCCAAAGGTGAGCTCAGAAAATGCCTCAAGGACATATACAATGGAAGTGGAATGCGAAAACACAAATGTATGGCTCGTGCGCACGTGCTGAACAACAGAGGTATTTATTCTAACAGGAAGAGGCGGCGTAAACAAACCGCGGCACCCTGGCTCCGGCAGGGTGTGTTGTTCTGCTGAGTTCCTCCTTTGGAAGGGATATGTCCTAGGGTAGGATACACAAATCAGAACTGGTGAAGATGTAAGTAAGGCCTTTTGCATAACTGAGCCTTAAACAAAAGCAGAAAAAAAGAGGAAAGGAGATCTCTGAAAGCTTTCGCAGCACGCACAATTTTAATGTTTTCTCTTCCAGTTAAGTACTATTGAAGGAAACAAAAGTCCCTCCCGCACTTCCAAACTGCAAGAGTAAAAATAGCACGGGTAGGCAGGCTGTGCATAGAGCCGATGCAGAGCCCGATAACAGCTGCGTTCACCACATCAGACACACTTCCCCCCACGCAAAGCTTTTAAACCTTTGTTTTAACCATAGCGCTAAACCAGAAGCTCTTTTCTACTCCACAGCAAACCTACGTTTTAATGAGAACAATATTTTAGAGACTGAAGGCTGCCAACAACCGAGCACCTTACAAGATAGTCTTCTGCGCTTGAGAACAGCTTCCTTCTAAAAATACGTGTTAGGGGGATTCAAGGTGAATTCTGAAGCACATTCACACAGAGACGCAGAACAACAATGCAATGTTCTAACAAAACAATCATGGCCTCAGGAAAGTAGGATCTGAAAGGAGGCATGGACCACCATTCCTACAATACTCCTAAAACCACAGAGCCTAGCGACCCTATTCATTTTTTAGGCTGAGCCTTGGTAGCTCTTTTGATTAGAAAAATGAGGCATACATCGATAGAAATTAAATATCGCCTTTATTAGCAGTTTCGCCTGTTGTGAACACTACATCAACCTCGGCTCGCAAATATGCAGTTAGGCAGGCCTTGAAACCTAGGCCCGGAAATTGCTGATTGATAGGTCACAGGTGGGACAGTGCATAGCTGGCAAGCAAACACTTGGACAGGAAACCCTTGATGAATACCACAGATAGGTGCAGTGACACTACAATGGTCAGGGGAGATTGCCCAATAAAGCACACATGTCCGGAAGGGGTGCACGCGCTCCTAAAAACATAGTGATCATGCGCTTTCCATGCTGGACAGCTGGACACATTTACCACTGGCCACACTGTGTCCACGCGAGGTCGAGACCCACCTGTGGAAACCATTGACCATCAATCTATAACTCTAAAGACAGCAACCAACATTCCTGACCATACGTGGGATGCCGGAAACCTTTTATTGCCTATTGATTGGTTTTACTATCACTCTGATTTGCTTGCTTTTTATTCTATTGGCTGGGTTTCCTTGTTTCAGCCTATGCATCTTGTGTTTGTCATTTCCCTGGAGTATAGCCTCTTTACCATCTCCTTGATTGGCTGGTTCTATGCTTTCTCTGCTCGCTTTTAGAGAACTCTTTTTTTCTTTGCTTAACTTTCCCTGAGATTATACGCGTTTTCAAGCTATCTGCCCCATGTTCTTTTCTTCCTCTCTACATGTGCATCTCTCCCCCCACCCTCGCTTGCGTTGCTCCTTCTCACCTGTGCATTTCTCCCTCTGTGTTTGACGTAGCTCTGTTTCATAGTCTGTACTTCTCCCTATGGTCCTGTGTTCTCTCTGTCGAGTGGCTTTTACACTGCCCCTCCATGTTACTTCTCCCTGCCTGCTGTGCTGCTTTGCCCCCCCAACCCATTGTGTAGGCTCTCCGAACCCCTCTTCAAACTGCTTTCACAGCCAGCTCAGCCAGTGTATTTTTTTTTAAACCACTTTCTCAGTTCTTTTTGAAAAAAGCAATTTTGTGCTACGTTTTAAATTGACCAATTATAAGAAAATGCCCCTTTTTGTGCGGTGACGTCCACTTTTTTGCTGAATCCTTTTGCTTGTGTTTAGACTCACCACACTGGTCCAGTGCCCAGTATTCTATTCTCATATTGTGGTGAGTTAATGATTCAAAGTTACATGTCCCATTTAACATTTCATTCTTAACAGAAAGTCATATATTATTCACTTTTCTAATACATCATAATTTTTATATTCCTATCTTTTGACTACATTGTTTCTGTCGGTTGGCTTGTGCTATGCATTAGTGATCAGATATTCTTGAGATAATATTATGCTTTGATGATCAAGGAACACCAATTTCTGGTTACTTATTGTGTGTGTAAACCTTACACAGGGGTTTTGGCCGTTGATCCTTGACATGAACTCAGTGGTTGTGTTGACATCGGCATGCCACAAAATAAACACATCATCAATTTAACTATGCTGAAGACTGATGCGTTCCTAAAAGTGGTTATACGCCGAATATATGTATGTCTTTTCATTTTTTTTTTTTTCTTTTTTTTTAATTTTTTTTATTTTGCCAATTGAAAAAAAAAAAAGGTATCAACATACAGGGAAACATGAAGGCAGATGAGCAGGCACCAATCACAAATGCATTGCGAATACAATAATAACAGTAACATTTTACATGAATAGTAAAAGAGATAATAGTAACAAAAATAATAATGATAATAATAAAGATATTAAGAGGAGGATATAAATAAAAGAAAAACGCAAAACAAACCAAATCTAGAAGAACAATTTGTAACACACCACCGGCAGTATGACATACCCAGCTAGCAGCTAGCAAATTAAGATATTAATGATACACCAGTATTTGATTAGCCCCAATGGAGACTAGACCAGGTGCGTTAAAATTTAGCACAAGAGGAGGAGCCCCTGGCTTTGGCAAGAGCCAGTTCCATCTCATAGACCCCCCTCAATATCAGCCGCATCTCCATGAGTGTTGGGCATTTCATCTCAATCCAAACCCTTGCAATACAAAGACGACAACAGGCCATAATGATGGAAAATAGGACATTAGATATTAGGCCAGAGTCGTCTATTAAACCCATGAGTATCTCTTTCTCAGAAATAACAATATTCCTACCTGCCAGATTACACAATTCCTCAGTTACCTGAACCCAGTATGTGTTCAATTTCGGACATGTAATAAACATATGTCTAAAATTGGCTGCGTAAAGTAAACATTTAGGACAGTATGTCTTAGGTGAGGAATTGGTCGTTGCCCATTTTGTAATAACTCCAGGTGTGTAGTAAAGAAGAAACAACATTCGATGTTGTTGAAGTTTTAAGTTTATAGAGATAACTGCCGAGTTAATAGTAGTCAGGGAGCTGTATAAATCTTCTTCACTCACAGCTATCCCATAACATCGATTTAGTTTTACTACGGCCTCACCGCCATCATCCCTTGACTCCAGCAAAAGATTCTTATACATTTTCCCTATACAACCCCTGCCAGTTACCTGTAATATTGAACAAGCAGCCTTGCTAAGTCCACTAAGAGCAACTAAACCTTCTCCATTGATGAGAAAGTCTTGTACTTGCAAGAATTTAAAAAATGAATTATACGGAACTCCGAATTCGCCTCTAAGAAAAGAAAAAGATCTAAACCGTCCCAAGTCGTATAGTTGCCCTAATTGTATAATTCCGCTACTCTGCCAGCTTCTCCAAGCTGAGGTGTCAAATAGGGCTCCTAGTCGCGGATTACCTCCTAGATACGTAAGTTCATGAAGTTCCGGGATGTTATACGCACATACAATATCGTGCCAAATCCGGACTGCTTGTCCCACTATCTTAAAACAGACCCGCTTGAAGTAGTTCGGGTCAGACATCTTATGCACTCTGAACCTGTACTCTAGCCCACACGCTAGCTGGTATGATAACCATATTTGGGACATGCCAGATCCTTTAAGCAGACTCTGTAATCGGCTAGCGAAAGTTGCCCAGAAGTATAGCTTGAAGTCTGGGAGTCCGAAACCTCCTCTTTCGTAAGGCAGTTTTAAAAACTTAATGGCGCGTCTAGCCCTTTTATAACCCCAAATAAAGCTGCCGATAATACTGTCTAGTCTTTTAAAGAAAGAAAAGGGGACCCACAATGGGATAGCCCTAAAAGATATAAAAATTTTGGAAGGACATTCATCTTAACAATATTACTTCTCCCCCTAATTGTAAGAGGCAGTTGATGCCATTTGCGCAGGTCAGCGGCAACCTTCTTGAGTAAGGGTTCATAGTTTAGTTTTACTATTTTATTCGTCTGACTGCTAAGGTTAACCCCCAGGTATGTAGCTGTTCGAGTGACGCCTAAAGATAATGTATCAGGAATGATTTCAAAATTAGTTATTGTTTGAGTTTTATTTGAGTTAAGCTTATACCCCGAGAAAGCCCCAAATCGCCGAGCCTCCACAATAGTCTCCCCCATTGTCACAATAGGATTAATGGTGTAGACCGCAATGTCGTCCGCATACGCAGTTACTTTAAGATGTACATTATTAAAAGACACAGGGATAAAACTCGGATTGTGCAATAAGTGACGGATAAAAGGCTCAATGTAAATCGCAAACAGAAGTGGGGATAGAGGACACCCCCGCCTCGTACCCCTCTGAATGCTAAAAGGAGATGAAGTTAGACCATTAAGCCTAATTGCCGCGGTGGAGTTTATATATGATTTCTGAACTGCTGTGACAAACCTCCGACCAAGCCCTACTTCTGCCATTATTAACCAGAGAGACCCCCAGGTAACCCGGTCGAAGGCCTTCTCGGCGTCAAGCAACATCATTGATATTTTACCCCCCACCTGACAGGCGACATCAAACACGACAATTGCGGTGTTAATATGTGTCGTGGTATCCCGCCCAGGAACGAAGCCGTGCTGTTGATCCGTTACAATTAAATGTATAAACGGTGCTAGCCTTAAGGAAAGAATTTTAGAAAAAATCTTTGCATCGTGGTTAATGAGGGATATCGGACGATAAGAGCCTCTTTCCTCTGACGGTTTTCCTTTCTTAAGGAAAGCAACTGTATTGGTCGATTTCCAAGAGGAAGGTGCTGCCCCACCTTCCAAGATGTCGTTGACCAGCTTCAAGAAACCGAATCGAGGATCTCTCCAAAAGTTCTATAGAACACGAGGGGAATAGCATCCTCGCAAACTGCTTTCCCTAAGGGTAAGGCCCTAATGGCGGCCCCAATCTCCTCTGTGTCCAAATCCCTATCCATTAATGCCGTTATGTGTGGTTCTAATGAGTTCATTTCACTCTCCCGAATATAGTCTATAGCTGTATGCTGGTCGAAAGCTAGGTTATCGCTATAGAGGTCAGTATAAAATTGTCTAAATTGTTCCAGTATGTCCGTCGTCTTGTTGTAAATTAAGCTGTCTCTTCCCTTAATGCTCTTAATATGTGTGTTAGCCCGCTGATCAGCTAGCTGGTATGCTAAGACCCGCCCGACCTTCTCCCGATACTCGTACTGTTGGGTTCTAAATTTGAAGTTCTGATTTGCCACTTTCTCCTTTAACTTGCGGCTAAGCTTAGCCCTGACTGATAAAAGCTGCTGGTAAATCTCAGTTTCACCTACATCCTTTGTTAAAATAGCATTAGCGTGTAGTTGCTCTAAATCAGAATATTCCCTCCGTTCAGACTCTAGCTTCCTAAGTTTTTCCCTGTTCTGTACAAACAGATATTGCTGAGTAACACCTCTGACATAGGCCCACGGTGCAGTTAAATAATTATTGTTAATATACTCCACAAGTAGTCCCTGCATACACTGGACGAAGTCTGAGTTCTTGAGTAAATATTTGGGAAATGAGAAAGCCCTTGTAGACCCTCTCACATCTGTCCCGTACTGAATGGTAAATAATAAAGGATTATGGTCCGAAGTGATTTTCTGACAATGTATGTCTTTTCAATTCGTAACCATGCAAACATGGCAAGCTTGGGGCGATAGTGCTTCTCATATATGTTCCATGGGTTTGTAAATAAAATAAATATGTGAACAAAAAAAAACTCTAAAGGCTATCCGTGATAAATCAATAACACAATGCATGAGAGTGAAGCATTCCTAGTGAGTCTCATGAAGAAGTTCTTCTATTTCCCAGAGGCTTTCTTCTTGTGGAATGCTTGTGTAAAGCGAGTCAATGGTAAGTGGTATCAATAAATCATAATTAGGATCAAATGGTATATCCATTGGAAGATGTAACATGTCTTTTGTGTCTTTCAACTAACATGGCATTTCTGGGAATAATGGGAATATAAACATAGGCATAGAAACTAGTTCCAGAACTTATAGACATGTTTTAAGACTAAGCCTATCCCTTACACAATTTGTCTCCCTGGTAGAGGAGTGCTCTCTTTATGTATCTGTCGCAAAATTTAAAAGCTCAGTTATTTTATCACACTTTCTTTGTGATCCATCCTTTCAATTTACACGCTAACCACTATCTAAATTGCTCTTTGGAAGTTTTAAAATCGGATCGATCTGCAGAAACGTATAGTTGCGATTATCCCCTAAAAGGCAAAAGCACTCTTGTTTGTAATCTATGATGTCTTGCAATACTACATCGCCTCCTTTGTCTGCTAGTTGTATAACTAAATCTGGTTTATTCTGTATCTCCTTCAGGGACTGCCTTTCTTCTCCCTTCAGATTCTGGAAACATATTTTTGTTTTTGGGTCTATCTGCTCCACTTCTTTTATAATTACCTGCTCAAAAGGCAAAACCTATGGATGATGTAGGTAGCATGACTGTCGATTTGTTGAGGAGACCAGTGTTTGCTGTGTCAGTTTCTGATTGTGGAATTTCCGCTAATCCAAAAAGATGGCATAGTCTTATGCTTTGAAAGAATTGAGATTATTCAAAGTGTAGGCAACATTTATCAACATTTAAGGTGGGAGCTGTTGTATGTTCGCCTGAGGACACCAGGAAATCATGCAATTGGGTCATGATGCTAGATTAACAATTGTACAATAAACTATTTCCAAAGGTTTAGACATCAAAAAGGCAATCAAAATATTGATATCTCTGTAATTTCCTCCTTTGGTATATTTACCTTGCTCTCAGCAAATGTTGAGCCAAATGTCTTCTGTTTTGTTCCCATCTAGGAGGATCCACCCCGGACCGGTCAATGATGAGCTCTGTCCTCGGAGGAAAAGAAACCATGAATCAGGTAAGTTATTCCTCCTTTACTTAAGTTCACTATTCTGCCACCTTTTCTTTCCTTCCCCTCTTTTGACAATCCTTCCACCTGTTCTCTGTGTTTACCTATCTCTTTAATCATATTTCTAGGTGCTTCTCTTTTCTTGCTTCAGTATTTTTAACTCTGCCCCTTCTGCATCCTGGCTGGTCTCAGCAAATGTTGTGTTCATGCCTGTTCATGTTGTTAAACATTGTGCTGCCAAATTGCACAGAAGTCTGTAGCTCATTCCATCCTGCTCCAGCGGTCCCCAACTCTGTACCCATTCACCCATCTGTGTGAGTCACGTTCCTTCAAGAGTGTGGCGAGATCCCAGTGTGGGTCCTGTCATTTGAGGGACCGGGAGCCACTCAGCTTTCAGTGCTTGCTTTCCTTCAGCATTAACTGTTGGGCTTTTCTTGCTATTCTGTCCTTCGGGCACCAAACCCACCCTCAGCAGCTTCCCCTCTTGGCTCTTCTGAGGGCTTCAATAGGTAAGTTTAGTTTTTCCTCTTTGCTGGCTCTTCTCTGAGTCCTTCCGGGTCTTTGCATCCTTGTGGATAGCTCCATCCTTGGAGAACCTAGATGGGAGTCTGTCTTCACTTTTTATGTTTCTCTCTGTCTCTTTTCCTCTCGGTCCCTTTTCTTTATGTCTTCCTTAATTTCACTTTCTTCACTTGCAGGCCGCCTGATGTCCTGGGCTCCTTTTGCAGGAAGACGTGCAAGAATGCAAGTAAGACTTCCTCCCCCCTCACATCACTCCTCATTTAGCTCCTTCTGTTTGGGAAGAGCTACTGAATATCTTGAGAGAAAGTCAACATTGTCCTAATCTTTTAACTTCCTATGGTTTTCCTCAAACTGATAAGTAATCATATAGAAATCATTTTTAGGATTCCGGGGTTATTTTCCTTGTTAATGACTTAGCCACGCTAGAGGAGCATGGTCTGTAAAAAGTACAAAAGGCCGCCTTCTAGATAGTATCTCAGTTTTCAATAGGTCATCTAGAAGCTAAACACTATGGGCTCAAATCAAAAAGGTAAACTTAGACCAAAAGTCTAAGTTTACAACTTTCTGTATTCACAAAGGTAAACTTGGGCCAAAAGTCCAAGGGTCTGATTCACAAAGGTAAACTTAGACAAATGCCTAAGTTTACGACTGGCAGTACTCACAAAGGTAAACTTAGGCCAAAAGTCTAAGTTCATGACATTCGTTATTCATAAAGGTAAGTTATGAGTAGTATCTTTCCGTGTTCATTCAGGGCGAAATCTCTGCCCGAGTGTGCAGATTCCACTCCGCACTCAGAGTGTTCTCTCTGATTGTGGAGAGTACACTCTGGGTGCAAAATAGTGTCTTTACATCCGCACTCAGCACGGAATATCCGTCCGAGTGTAGAGATTCCACTCCACACCCATAGTGTACTCTCTGAGTGTCAAGAGTACACTCTGGGTGCGGAGTGCAATCTCCGCATTCGGGGTGGAGATCCTACCCCGAGTGCAGACTTGAAGATACTACTCATAAATGACCTTTGTGAATACTGAAAGTCGTGAAATTAGACTTTTGGTCTAAGTTTACCTTTGTGAATTCTGAAAGTGATAAACATAGACTTTTGGACTAAGTTTACCTTTGTGAATTGGGCACTATTTCTCTGTTATTGAGTATCTTTGTTCTTTTAGGTGCAGCTTCAGACTTATGAAGAGAACTGGGGTCTCTTCATGAAACTCATACATTTGAGAAAGACTTGCCCCAATTCCAATGTCTGAAGAATCTGTTTGTAAAATAAAAGTTTAAAAAAAAATCTGGTGAATGTAATACTGGTTTGGAAGATAGACTAGTCTCCAAGGGCTTAAATGCTTGCAAGGCAGAGGGAGCTGGATGTTGGTAATTTTTATTGCAGGAAGATTTCTTTAGGATATCAGTCAAAGGAGCAGAGGTGTGTGAATAATCAGGAATAAAGCCCCTTTAGCACCCAAATAAGCCTAAGAAGGCCCTCATGACTTTCTTGTAGCTCCGAAAAGATATGTAAGTTGGAGCCTTTGTCTTTCCATTTTGAGGTTCTGTAAAAGCCATTTCCTAAAATGTACCATCAATATTTCACACAGTCTGTTTCCATCTTAGTGTTTTGGGGGATTTACACAGAGACCAGTTGATTGAAAATTTGTAAACAACAGAGTGAAGTGTTTGAGGTGTTCTTCCCAGGTTGTACTACAAATTATCACATCATCCAAATAGGCAGAAGCATTTGACTGGTGTATACCCACTGTCTGCTTTATTAAGCTGTTCACTTGAAAAGTAGCAGGATCACCATACAAACAAAAGGGCAGCACAGTAAAGTGAAGCAAACCTCAGAGAGTGACGAAGTCAGTTCTCTCTTCATCTTCCTGCCTCAATAGGATCTGCCAGCACCCTTTAGTTAAATCAATAGTGGTTACATATTTGGACTTCCCTAACCACTGAATCAATTCATTAATACTTGGCAAAGGATAATGTCAATTTAGAAATGTGATTTAATGCTTAGAAATCAATCAGTCAGGGGTTTATAAAGCATGTCTACTCACCCGTGAGTGTCTCAAGATGCTGGGGGGTGGGGCTGCTGGTCCCTCTGGGTGTGGAGGATCATTCAAAGAGCCAGGTTTTGAGGTCCTTCTTGAATTTGGTCAGCAACGCGATTGCCTGATGTGGAGGAGCAGGGAGTTCGAGGTCGTGGCGGCGCGGTAGGAGAATTAACCTCCTCCACTTCTGGTCTTGTGGATCCTGTGGGCAGAGGCTAGGGCACGTTGGGTGGAACAGAGTTGTCACTAGGCCTGGGCGAAAAATTCGTTCCGTTCGCGGAAATTGCGATAATTTGACATTTTCGCGTTCCGCGGAGAGCGTGAAAATGTAAAAAACTCCGGTTTCCGCAGCTTGGCGATAATTTGTTTCTTGCTCACGCTGTAAAATAATACATTCTCGCGCGCGCGCAATCGCCTTACCTGAATCCCTGCGTTCGCCGACAAGTTTTCTTGATCCGGTCGCGTTCTCCATGAGATGTTGTATTGTTTTTAGCCATTTGCGCTGTCTCGCGACAGTTCGCGCTCGCAGTGACGTCATGCGTCGCACGATCACGTCTTTCTTCTCGCGATCATGCACCGCGAGACAACTCAAAACAAGATGGCCGCGCCCGCAAGCAACCACTTGGGTAAGTTGGCGACCCGCAACCATGCAGAAAATCTCGCGAACATGCCGGAAAAAAACTTCTGCATCTTCGCGATATTTCTGCTTGTTTGCGATAATTTTAAACATTTTCGCGATAATTTGCGAAAGTTAATTTCGAAAATTCCGCCCACCCCTAGTTGTCACCGACACCATCGTAGACCTCATCACACCCCAAGCTCTCACATCCACAGACTACATCCTACTAGGAGACCTCAACTTCCACTTAGACAACCACAGTGACAAGAACACTGCCTCCCTTCTGAAGAAACTTGCCAACATCGGACTCAAGCAGCTAGCTACCGCACTGACTCACACAGCCGGACACACAGGCTTGACCCCTGTTGGAAAACGAGGCAGCATCCGTGAGGCCTGCACAAATAACATGACTCCATTTGTCCTTCACTGGGAACCAAACACCCAATTGTAGTGCCTGACTGTCAGAGGGTAGCGTTGCAGAGCAGTCTGAGGCTTACTCAAGGGAGGTGGTGTGGGCTAGTAATCGCCATTTGCAGGTGAGCAGAAATAACACTCAATAATTGATTGTCCAGTTTGCACTTTGCTTTATAAAAGTAAGAGTACATTTATTAAACACACGCACTACTCAATACTATGCACCAATTTTCAAATATACATAAGCTGTTGGAATTACTTTGTGACATTGCATAACATCTCCACCCCTCCCACAGGGGCAGTGGGGTCTAGTACCACCACTCCCATGTATGCACATCATCTTGCCCCCAATTCAGTTAGTTGAACATGACCTGGAGCGAGGGACCTGCGCACTGGCACCATCCCAGTCGCGACCCACCCCATTATCTCAACAAGCATTTAAAATAGGTAACCCTGCCTTGGTGACACATAACCCTGACTGAACATTTCCTACTTACCATGAAGTATACTCCTCTACATCTTAAGGGCTAGCAGTCTGGGTTCTTCACCTAAGCGCAGCAGCAAGAATACATGTTTAAGCATCACTTTAGATTGACAGTACTCATCACATTTGTGGATCATTAGAATGCATTGCAATTACCACCCCTAGAGGCATCACAAATGAAATCACAGGATTACGCATATACAGCCAGACACCCTAGCAGGAATGTCTGGCAACATAACCCCACTTTGCTTATGACATCACCTTACACAAGTACTTCACATTAGACACGTGAACTTCAGTCCCTCTAAAAGAAATAACGTTAGTAAAAGCATTTCTGGAGCAATTACACCTCTTCACCTCCAGGGGATGCCCTTCTTTTCCATTCATCCCCCACTCAGCCCTTCACTCCTTGATGCACTTCTCAATACACCCTCAGCTGTAGAACAAAAGTTCCTGCCCAGAAGGTGTTAAATGCTGGCTGAGCCCCTGAGGGGTTATTCTTTTCAAGTCCCCATGTGACTTAGGGAGATACTTCTCTTCATGCTGGGGGGAGACTGTGCTTTTCCAGTAGCTCCCCCAGTACCTTTTTCACAAATGAGGGTGACCCCCCTCCTCTGGGGGCCACCAGGCACCAAAAACGATGATTTCCTCATGTCTTGCAAAGCATTATGGGGCGCTTCAGGCTCCTTTCTATGAATATTATAACAGTGGCTCTCCCGCAGTGTCGGGGAGAGCAGCGATGTGGGCCTCCAGCCATGGCATCACTCGTTGGAGGGTCCGGTCCCACCCGGACCCCCAGGTGAGTGTAACTGCTTGGGGAGCCCATCCCCGGCCGCCTTTTCCAACTTTCCACTTCCTTGCTTTTTCGGGGGGTCCCGGTCCCACCCGGGACCCCTAGATGCCTGTCCGGTGGAGGGCAGCTCAGAGAGCCCACCCCCGGCTTCCCCGCCAGCTCCCCGCTTGGCCAGCACCCTTGTGTGCTGCAGCGGGAGCCGGCTTCCTCTTCTGGCCTGCCCACTCCGGCGGGCAGACGCTTGGATCTTCGCCGGCTCCTCCGGCTTCCCGGGGGAGTGCAACGGCACTTCCCCACTCGCCTGCCAGCACGTGGGGCCCAGGGATGCGATCCTGGGCACCCAAACATCTTCGGGGGGTGCGACGGCGCTCCCCCATCCAGCATCAGCGGTGACCTTTGTTGGGCTCCTGGCACTCTGCTGGGGGGCATCTTCACGGGGAGCGCGACGTCGCTCCCCGACTTTGCTTCGAGGCCTGGGGGTGGGGTCCTGGGCCCCTCTAGACCTCTTTGCAGGGGGGGCACGATGGCGCTCCCCGCCTCAGCTCCTCTGCATCTTTGGGGATGGGGTCCCGAAACCCTTGCGCACATTATCGTGGGGGGGCGCAACGGCGCTCCCCTCCTCTTCATCTTCAGGGCACGGGGATGGGGTCCCAGGCCCCTTGTGCACATTTTCGCTGGGGGGGGGGGCCCGACAGCGCTCCCCCTCCTCCCACATCACCGGGGGCCAGGGTGGGCTCCCTGCCCCCTTCTTGGGCAATTTCACCGGGGGGCCGACGGCGCCCCCTGACTTTGCTTCCTCCTGGAGCAGCCCCCGGGACCTGACCCACCCCGGGGGCATAATTGCGACTGGCGGCAGAGCCCCACGCGCTTCGTCATCGGTCCCAGGCGGGGTCAAAGGTCGCCTACCTTCTGGGGGGCATATCTCAGCCCCCAGGCTGCTGATTTGCACCATTCCGGCCTCCTTTCGCTCCCGATGGCCAGCTCTGCACATCTGGAGCACTTGCAGCTGCCCTCTTCGCCTCCAAGAGGGTGAACTTCGGCAGGGAGCTGTTTTCACTGGCTCCCTGCACCAGCCTTCTGCCTGCTCTCCTCCTGGACCTCTCTTCTCCCTGCGCAGAGGCCCCTGCTTCTGTGCACTGGTCCTGGACTCTTCTCCTGGCACTGTTCAGAACCCTGGGGGCAACAGAGGGTTCCTCCTTCCAACTGCCCATTGCGCCAGGCTCCAGCACCTTCTGCTCCAGCAGACCACACCCCAGAAAGAGCTTCTCTTCCTGTGCAAGCACTTTTTAAAAGTTGAGTAGGGGGCTGGCCGGAAGTCTCTGTTGGTTCTATCAAACAGTGAAACATCACTTAACTGCCCCTGCTCCCTCCTTCCTGCCCAGCCTCTGGGTTTGTTCAAAATGGCATCGTGCAGGGTATCTTGCCACATGGTCTCTAGAAAAGCCCCTTCCCCCCTCGCTGCCTTCCCTCCTTGGTGCAGCCTGGTGCCTGGCACCCAGTGATAGCTGCTGATGGATTAGCCTGTAGCCCCACCCATCTTCTCTTCCTGGAGAGGAGACCTTAGCTTGTGGAAGAAAGGTTATCAATCCATCCTGCTGAGGTCAACCCTCAGCCAGGTCCTGGTTATGACTGACTCAGAGAAATGTGACATTTCTGGATGACCCAAAAGCAGTACAAATATGACTTTGGACTCTGCAGAATACTCCTTCTCACATCTGTTACAGTGGACTTTAGTGCGTGTCAGAATCTGTAAGCCTTAGGAATGTAAAACTAGCACATGTGCTCCCTAGCCCCATAAGAGAATAATGGAATACACACTGTAAAGTACACTGACTCTCCCTGGCATGTTTCTTCCCACTGTATAAAGCCTATTCCATGTCACCACCCCATTCTGTATAAGTCCTGCCACACCAGTCTATCTGCACCTGCTCCTTGGCTGCGCACGCTAGGGATCTCCCCTGCGCAGCCCCAACACATGTGCCCACACATGTGCACATGTGTCTGCATGTAACCAGCCCGAGGTCCCTTACTCCTGCTGCTGCGCAGTGGCCTGGTCAAGCCTGGGGACACCAGTAAAATCCCCATGCAGTCTCTTTCATTATGAGTTCACTGTGGGTAAGTCCCAACTTATGAGGCTCCCCCACAGTAAAAGCTCAACAATTAGGTGCTCAAAAAGCGAAAAATCCAGTCGGCCCATAGTGTCAGAAGCACTTTCTAACAACCCTGTTTTTTCTGCCAGCGGTAACATCAGCTAAAGCAACACCACCGAACTCTCCTGGACCGACCACCACTGCGTGCATCTTGCCTTTGCCGGGCCCACTGCACACCATCACCCTCATCACCCCCCTGTCGCAGCTGAGGCAAGGCCACCTAAGAAATTCTCATTGACTCCCTCAGCACACCACTCCAGAAAGATATGGTGTTAGCTATTAACTATCAAGTCTCTTGAGCTGCATTTGCCCATAGATATTCCCTCATTAGCACCAGTGACGAAGCAATTTGTGTTACAGCACAAAAAGTTTGTATGTGTACTTCCTAAATTGATATGACAGTTTAATTGAAGCCAAGAAAAGGTTTTCTTCAAACTATAGCTTTGTAAGTTGTATGAAATTTACTGCACATCTGAAAAATTCACCAATCTCATTTCAGTTGGGAACACTTGAAAATGTGTGGTGTACGACTACAAAATCACCGGCACGGCAGATTATCCATAATTTTGAACAAGGAAACTCAGAACATAGAAGAAATATCACACCCAGTAAAAAACATATTCTGCATTAAAGGCATTTTCATAGGACAATTCAAGGTCACAAAATAAAGTCTGCATCAGATTTCTTTGGGGATAGTGTTTCTGTTGGCTACCTCCCCACAGGCCAATGAACACTCACACTAACCCTCTCATCCCCAATCATGATGCTCCATTTGACTTTCTCCTTACCCCTAAAAAAAGACCCATAATCAAAATGATAGTAGCCAGCAAATTCCTGGACAATCCTTTCTGAAGGTGGGATCCAGCAAGCAAAGTGAGTTTCTTGAAGAGAGTGAGACTTTATAAATCCTCTGGACATCACTAATATACTGGGTATTGGCACTTTCCATGTATTCCCATCATATTTTGTTTGGACAATCATATAGTGCCCTCTTCATTCTGCCTTCCAGCTCTTTCTCTGCAAGCTATCTGCATCTTAATTTCAGTGGCAAATTGGTTCATTCACAATGTAAAATCAAATTGAGCAGACAAGTCCAGCAGGATTAGCCCTGCCAGTTCTTCATTGTCACTCTCATTGTCAGACCCTTGCTACAGCAATATCTGTTCCTCTCTTAGGCAAATATGAGAATATTCTGTAAAGAATCCCAAAAGTGTTTTAGCAGTTCACCCTCAACCAGCTGGCCAACATAGAGCAGATTTCAATTTGTGTTAAAGCTAAACTAGAAGAGGTATGAAGAATACTAAACTTTGTATCCTTTACCATTGCTTATTTCAGAGATATTGTAAAAATATTAATCTTTACAGTTTCATTTATCATCATTGATAGGCATTTTAGAGAGCCAAAACTAAATAAAAACCTACCCTGATAAGAAATTTCATTTAGAAAACCAACCTATTTTCTTTAACTCGGTTGAGGGTCTTCTTTAGAATCTCTTTGAAAGTGAGTTTTATGTGTCTTTACGTTCCCTGTCCATACCTTCCCCATCTCAAATGTTTGCAATCTCTTTTATCTTATCTTCATAGAATGATATTGGTCCTAAATGGCAGCAGCCAGCAGTCCTTCTAGAACTACTGGTACCATCTCTATGAAGACAATGGTGGTTGCAGTCGTCCTACAATAAATACAATTATGAAATTGCAACTATTCTTATAATGAAGATCAATATCCTCTAGTGTGAATTTTGCATGGTTGCTAACATATGGAGACAACATACATCCACTTCATTGATTTTGGGAAAGCCATTGGCAGTATTCACCGTAACATCGTAGGTTGTATACTTAGAGCCTATGGCATACCACAGCTGATAGTTCTCATCAAGAGCTTCTCTGATAATTTCACCTGCAAGGGGAGAGATAGAGAGTATAGCTCTGAAGTTAAGACTGAGACAGGGATGCATGATGTCAGCATTGCTCTTCAACCTAGTTATTGACTGAGTGATGTGACGCACAACTGAAGACTAAGTTAGATGCATCAGATGGACCTTATCCTCTATACCGGAGGACCTTGACTATGCGTTCGACCTAGCCTTGCTCTCTCACACACACCAGCATATGCAGTAAAAGACATTTCACCTCAATATCTATGCACAGCAATTGGGCCTGAAGAAATCAGATGTCATGTCACTCAACATCCCAAACTCTTCACCAATCAAGGTGTGTGGAGAGGACCTAGCCATGACTGAAGAATTCACCTACCTAGGCTGTACTAGCAGAAATGACGGAGAGGCAGATAGTGACATCAAGAGCAGACTGAAGAAGGCCAGGAATGCATTCAGGTAGCAGCACAATGTGAGGAGGTCAACTCAGCACAGCACCAACACCAAGCTGAGGCTTTGCCACAGCTATGTTTGGTCCACACTCTTGTATGGATCAGAATGCTTGCGATGCCAAAAAGTGCCATCACCAAACTGTCAGACTTCCACACCAGTAACCTGAGAAGAATCTTTTACATTTTCTGGCTACAAAACATCTCCATCCAGGAACTGCTCACCAGATGCAAGCAAGAGAACATGGACACCATCATTATGAGAAAAAGATTGCAATGGATAGGGCATACGTTCAGAAAAGAACAAGACTCCACCACAAGACCTGCTCTCCAGGGGACCCCAGAGGCAAATTGGAGGGAAGCAGGCCAAAGAACACCAGCAGGCAAAATGCAGATATAGAAATGAAGAACCTGATCCACAGCTTGGGCACATACAGAAACTTGCCTAGACAGACAGAAATGGAGGTCCTTTTATTACTCCACTGCATGCCAGTTGGCATATGGGGCATCAAGCAAATAACTAACATGTAGACCTCTGCTTGAGTCACTGTAGAAGCAGAGAAAGCTTTTGATAAAGATTCACTAGCCCTTCCAGAAGGTGTTCTGAATTAGTTCCACGTAGGCCCGCTTTTAATTGAATTTACTTCTCTTGCATTGGAGTTTATCTATGATAAATAGAAGCTTATGGCCTTGGGCAAGCTGAAGCTCTACATCAGGAAGATGATAGGTGTTTTCAGATCACTCTGCTAGAAGATTTCTCTGGTAATTCTTTTTCTCTATTTCCCTGCTGAGATGTGCTGGCGTCACTAAAAGTGTGGCAGCCCTGCTTAAAATTGTCTCCCTGTTGGGTGGCTTAAAAACCGAGGACTGGCCATTTGACTCTTCCACATGCTAACACACGGACACACACACGCACACGCATATTGAGCTGCGTTCACACATGTAAACACATTAATGCACACACATATTAACACACGTACACACACGCACACACATGCACACAAATGCGCTCACACACACTCACAGTTCTATCATACTCAAGACACACAAACAATTGTCACCAAAGAAAGGCCGGCCCTTTGCCTTTGTCAGTGCTTGTCCTGAAGCTCAGCAGGGGGCCACTGTGGCAACACACAACTATGCTGCGGAACAGCACTGGATGCCACCCTTAAAGCTGCGCGTTTCAACTTAATTTTATTAAATGGACGAAAATCAAGCTCTTACACACGTTATATTCTTTTAAGTGCTTACGCACAGGGCATCTATAGCGTCCCGAAGGTATGCAAGAAAGAAATACACCTGTGGTGTAATGCTGGTATTTTCGTAACTAGGGACAGACGTGATTCTGTTTTATTTGCTATCTGCACACAGGAAGTGCTAATAATACCCTCCCTGGAACCACAGTATCGATAGCACCGAGGTGATAAATCACAGCTGAGCAGGAGACGCAGGGCAGGGAGCAGCACGCCTTTGAAGGTGCATGAGCTCACCCTTCAGAGGCAGCTGTGGAATATTTATTGGTGTCTAAGAAACATTTCACACCCCTGTCTAAATGCAGCACATTTGAAGTCAGTAACAGAGAATACTTTACAAGCAGGAAATATTCAATACCTAATTGGTTTTTTTCACCCTCCTGGCACAAGATCCGAGGTTTCAGGAATTCTTTCACTCACAAAAGTAAGTACATTTGTCAGCAGCGCATGGCTTACAAAATTAAAACTGGTAGCCAACCACCCTACAATTCTAATCATATCAAATAAAGCTGCTGTTGGAGGTACATTTCCAAAAAACAAATGTATGTTTTTTTAATGGCTTCTGCAATCCGAGTTACATGTTGTTCATAACATGTTGCTTGAACGGAGTGTTCTTTGTCAATAGCGTTTGCAGTAAGGATTAACAGGAAACAGCTTGTAATAAATCAGTAATCTAAAAGGCAGACAGCAACAAATGCATGGTATTAATACCCCTTTGCCTTGAAAGAGCTCACAATCATGTTCTTTTAATAGTGCATTTGTAGGGCCTAGAATGAAGGTATTCCCTCCCAGAATCAGTGCAGACGCGTGTGTTTACATGTTTACAGAGAAAAGTCTTCTTTTGAGTGTCAACCATTAAGTCAGAATCAAGGTACTTCAGATTATGTAAATATTATTTTTTGTTTTTTGTTGGATAATCGAAACAAAAAGGGGTGTAGCATCTCTCAAGTTACATGCCTGACTGCCATGGTTTTGGGGGGAATGCTTATATGATGGCTTTCAGTGGCTCAGGGCATGCATTTTGTAATGCTAATCACACTAAATGTAGTTTTAGCATGTTGTTTTATTTATCATTTTACTGAGCTTTTTTGGGCACATGTCAGACCCCGTTCATCGCGGCCACATGGCGGGGATGGTCTACCCACACCTCTACTGTGGGCATTGAGGTTGTTTTCCACTGGTGTCCTGGGACTTGTCCTTCTAGGGCTTTGCAAACCGGCCCAAGTACAACCCCTTCCGCACCTGGCAATCAGTGTAGTGTAATGGCGAGCAGTTACAGGTTTCTCAGAGAGGTAGCCCGAGGGTGCTTGGGCTCAGAGGTCAACCATGAGCCAACAGACAAAATATAGTTAATGTCCAAACAAGTACTTATCTTTGCAAGAAAGAAAATACTTTAATAATACGGTTGCGCTAAATAATACACACTTCAATGCGCATACACAAATCAGTGACTCTGGCTGTATCTCATGCGTAACATCTATCTGACTCCCTCTCTGTCCCTCTCAGGTGATCTTCCTGGGTTCTAGGTCTCCCCTAGTCTCTAAAGAAAGTCGGGAGTAGTGTGAATCAGGCTCAGGTACTGTTATGGTTACCCACAGTTTGCAAATGTGCTTAATCTTATCTTACCCCATTCTTGGGACCGATGATTTGATTTCTCAGGTGTCCTTTCTGCCGCTGTTATGCGCTAAAAGTGTCTTCCTATGCACATGAAAGAGCCACAGAGAACCCTGAAGTCCTTGTGAGAGTTCACTGGAGACAAACTCAGGCAAAACACATCCGCCTACCTTCTCCTTTAGAGGTGACAGTACCAGGTTCCTACAGGGATGGAGATAAGGATCTGCCCATTGAGGTTTTTTTTAATAAAGTATTTTTATTGGGCTTTTAAGGCAGACAACACACATCAAAAAGAAAACAGGTATAGCGAAACAAGTGGCAACTAGCGATGGCCTCCAGTTACTGGACAACATAAGGATACACTTTACATACCCAAGAGCCCCAAATAGTCCCACCAAATACCTCATATCTTACGGTGTTTCTGTGGGCAGCTACGGGCTGCATACACCAGCTCTTCCATTTTTGAGCACTGGTCCATACCTCACTGCCAAGCTAGCAAGTCCAGAGCAGTTGCTGAGGCCCAGTGCAGGGCTATATCCTGTTTCCCCCACAGAATACCCAGACCCACCAGATATCTCTAGGACCTCCTCTCACCCAGATCTTCTAATAACCCTAGGATAACGATCTGAGGTGAGCAGTGAATCGATCTACGTAGCACTTCAGACAATACCCCTAAGCGTTTGTACCAGTATTCGTGTATTACATGGTAGAAGTCTGCATTGTCCGCTCCACATCTTTAGCAAGTAGTAGCTTACCCACCTACCATAGCCACATGGGCGTCAGTTGTAGTGTGCAAAACATTCACCTGAATCATACGGAGCCGAGAGGAAATAGCTAACTCCTGCAGGTCCATAAGCGCTGCTCTCCATGTCCGATCCTCTAATGCACCTAGCCAAGATTCCCAACGGGTGCGGAGGGTGGTGAATAATACTGGGGAGTTGATGACCAGAGAACAGTAAATCTTAGAGACCCTACCATATCCTAGGGGTGACATGAGAACCTTGACCTCCATGGGGCTAAACTCAGGGACCGCCACCAGAGCGGGCCTGTGGAATGACAAGGCGTGGCAAATCTGTTGGAAATAAAAGATTTGGGAACGGCGCAAGTACCAATCATCCTGCAGGTCGGAGCAGGGCTGGATATTGGAGAAGTACCACATATTGCCTAATTGGGCATTGCCAATCAGGTCCCACCTCCCAAACCCTGCCAGGCCCATCACATGGCTAAGGAGAGTGCCCATCTAGATGGGAGTCTGTAGTGTGTCCCTGACCCCTTAGCCAGTCCATTTTATAGCTACCTGCAACACACCAAAGATCGCCCCAGTTAAGTCCGGCATGGAACGAGGGACCAGAGTCCATATAGACGATCCATGATCATCTACCACAACATGAGCGATAGTTCCACACTGTATGTCAGATCCTCTCGCCCCCAAGAAGCCAGTCATTTAGGACCACTAATTATGAGGCCCAGTAATAAAGTTGTAGGTCAGCCACTGCCAAACCACAGTTGAGGGTCTGCTGCACACATTTACCAAACGCTATACGTGGAACCCAGTGGTTCCATAGAAAGGGGCTCCCTATGGCCTGAATGCAGAGAAATCATGATCTGGGTATTCTGTTAGGGAAAGTTTGCAAGATATACAAAAAAGGGTCAACACCATCATTTTGAACAAGGCAATCCTCCCTATGATATTAAGGAGCAAAGAAGATGAGCAGTCAAGGTCCTTTAGCATACAGGTCACCCAGTGCAATAGGTTTAGAGACCATGTCAGAGTAGGGAGGAGCAAGATGTAGGCAGAGAGATAGAGGAAACTCAGTAGACGGTGAGGTCTGAGGCCCCGCCTATCGCGGTCCTGCAGGGAGCCCATCAGCGGAATCAACATGGACTTGGAGTGATTAGTCCGCAGTCCAGAAACATGGGTGTATTTATGCCCATGGCAGTTTTTATTGTGTGGCTCAACCATAGCAGATGCTGTCCACGGTTGGGCAATCAGCAAAATGGAAGATTTACAGTCCTGAATGGACCAAAGTTAGGTGTAGTACTAAAGGGTACAAAACAATGAACAGTTGCAGCCCTCATCCGGGCCTTCTGTACTCTGAAAATTCAACCCTGACTGGATCTTCATCAAATGACCGAAGCAGACCTGGGCCTACTGTATTTGACAGATGCAGTCCCAACTGGGCCTTCAGCAAATGGCTGTTGCAACCCCTGTCCGAGTCTACTGTACTGTGTAGATTCTACCCCAACTAGGATTCATCAAACATTAGTTGGAGCCCCATCTAAGCCTACTGTATTCCACAGATGGAGCCCTGCCTTGGACTTCTGTGGTCATCCACTTGCACCCCAAGTGGGTCTTAGGCAGTCATGCAATTACAGTGTTGCGAGAGTGAAAGTCTGGGAGTGCCAAGTGGCACAAGAGTATTTTCAAATTGCAGGCATGCAGTCTTCTTCTTGCTCCCACAGCCACATGAGACTCACTGGACCTTGCTCTTTCCTGGACAGTCTCTCCTCCTGCAGGGCCAGACAGGCTCTTTCCCTCTCTCAGGAAACATCCTGGCATTTCAAGCCAGGTACACAGCGCCCCTGTCTGGAAATCCAGGCTTCAGGTGATGTATCTCCACTTCTTGGAGACTACCTGTCAGGTATACACCAGTCCTCGTTACACAGAAGCCATTTGAGTAATATGCAAACCACTCCCTTCCTTGGTTATAAAGGACATGGAAGTGGAACAAAGTTGGGTAGTGTGGTCTCACTTTTATGTGCAACATGGGACAGGGATATAAATTAAATGTCTGAGACTGTAGAACTGGTTTGGTATGATTCATCTTACAAGTGTCCTTTCCATGCTGTTCTCCAGGCAAAGCCGTTGTGTGGAGTGTGGCTTCTCAATGTAGCAATGGCACTTGTAATATGACAGAAGGAATATCCATTATGTTTGTGACGGAGCAACCCATCTGCCAAATTCTAAATCAGGCTCCAAGTCTTGACCCTAAGGAAGTAGGATGGCACTGATGGCTGATTGGAGGACCTATTTTCCTCTTAATGCTCTACTTTTCAGACAAATGCCATACATGACGGGAGGTCATGGGCAGGTAACACCTTACCTGAGCAGTCAAGCCGATGCTGTAGCCTTGGGAGGTCTTGCATTGATGAATTTCTTCTTTACATTGCAGGATCCTTTCCCAAGAGAGGAATATGCTTTTTTACTGAGATACTCCACTCACAAATCACCTACTTTGGGATGTAGCCCTTTGGACATAGAGAGATCTGGATAAGAATAAGTATATATTACCTGAAGCTGCTTATTTAATTTAAACATACTTCCTTTAACATAGTCATGTGTCAACTTGCATAAAAATATACAAAGTTGTGTCAGAAGTAGGATTAAGACAACACACGTCAACAATAAGAAGACCAACAACATATCACCTTCACGTTAAAATAGCTGGCTCAAGTGAATCTCTCAGATATTCAGAGAGCAATTCAGCTGCAAGCGGCTTGTCAGTGGCTGCTTATGATAAACAACTCGAGGCCATGAGGCATTTGACTAAGGTGATTGAAGCATCCCAAGATCGCCCTAATACCTCAGCCTCTAGGTTAGGTAGTTATACTCTACCAGATGACTCATAATCTTTCCTTATGACTTTTGCGTAGCTTAATCCTGTGATGGGCACATTATATCACCCCCTAATTAATGGATGATATGAACTTTGCTTACCAGGTTGTTAACCCAGATGACAATATTCAGATTCTGAGATAGAAAGGCCATTCTAGAAAGAATGAGATTTAACAAAATCAATTATAGACTTCAATTTCGAACTATAAAACTGAAACCTAATGAAACACAGCACCAGTTACTCTATTGTGCCCAGGATTTGGTGGATAAGTGGCTGTTAACACCTACAAATATTAAATTAAGTATAAAGGACAAAATAGACCTCAAGCAGTTTATCAAAGCACTTTGTCCTTAAATGCAACGTTTAACTCTCCAACATTAAAACCTCACACTCACTGGAGTGGTTGATCTGACTTCAGTCTACCAATGAGCCGTTGTGTTACAAAATCCTCAATTATTCCTAAGCCAAAGCAAGTGCCATTAGTTTTGAAAGAATGGGGTTAAGGAAAACCATTTTGAGAATCAAGAAAGGAAGGCTTCCCCGCAGAAAAGAGAAAGCCCTTAGTCCTTTGACTGTGGAGAGTGGGGACAAATTTCCTGTCTCTGCATTCTTAGAGGGAGACCTGAACCAATGGGCAGTGGTGTAATTGGAGCACATTTTGGGTGGGTGACAGGGCCGGACTGGGAACCAAAACAGGCCCTTGCAAACTGCTCGGCCGGCCCCCCTATGGGGCAGGGGGTTGCGGCCGAGCTGCTTGTAAGGGCCGGTTTTGGCCGATTTTGTGACAGGGGGCCAATATTGCCGTCCACTGTAACGCCCGGTGCCCGCTACGGCCAGTCTGGCCCTGGTGGCCAACCCAAATCACATTCATGTATAAAATAAGTAAGTAAATAGGTAAAACATGCAGGGACTAGTAGATTGGTCGATGTCTACAGATGGCTTTGAGTCTTAATATCTGTCTTTCTCATTTGCGGAATAACAGTTTCTACTAATTGCATACAAGGTGGCACTAGAACCTACCATACACAGAAAATAACACTGGAAACACATGGACTGATATATATGACTTCTGGAGTGCCTAACAAACTACCTTCTCAGGTAGTCTAAGGCACAAATATACTTAATTTCCACATTCACCGTCATATATTTAAGAAGATGTAAAAAGAAGTACTAAATGTAATTGTCCTCCCAGTTGTTAAAACGAAAGAGGAAGAGAAAAATGGAAAGGAAAATCTCAGCTCTGCATATAAGACACACTAAAAGACAAAAATCAACTCGATGTGGAGAATCAAATATCCTTTATAATAATAGATATAGAGATATAGAGACTAAGCAGTATTGTAAAATGTGCCAGGATGCCAACTGAAAATCGAAGGCTGGGTTCCAAAGAGCCCTCTACAACCATTACCTAATACACATATACCTTTCCAGAGGACCAGAACAGACTTTGTAAGAAAGATGGAAACATCAGGGAGATGCCATTGCTGTATATTACTCATCATAGATTATGCTACCAGATATCCAGAGGCTTTTCCTTTGCAAGATATCTCTACTGCCGATCTATACTGTGTTTTCATTCCCTTCTTCGATCAAGTTGGTATGCCTCAGGTGGTCCCCACCGATCAAGGTCCTATTTTCGTGTCTCAACTAATGCAGCAAATATGTAAGTGTCTACAAGTTAAACATCTAAAAATGCCTGAGTACCACAGGCAAACTGATGGGCTGGCAATGCTAAGTAAAACAGTCAATCTAGATGGGGGGAACTGGAATAAGGTCCTCCACTTAATCTTGTTCACTTTGAGAACTATCTCAGATGCATCCAATTAATTCAGTCCTTTTGACCTTCTTTTTCTTTGGTTGATTATGTACTACATTTAAAAGATCAATTACAATAAGTCAACAGATGGTTGTAGAACACTTACATCAAGCCCAGCATTTGCAAGGGAACCTCTCTATGAACTCTCAGTGTTGGAGATAACGTGTTGCTGTTTCTTCCCACCAGTGAACAAACATTGAAGGCCCAGTGGCATAGAGACAATGAAGTCACAGATATAGGTGGAAAGGCCACCTATCAAATATTCCTAATGGCTAGAAAAGTTGTATCACACAAATGTACTGAAGAAATGGGAGGATCCAGAAATAGGCAGCCTGGTGGGTTTCAGTGATGATCACACCATCAATAATAACTCTGACATTTTGAGTACCCAAAGGCAGACTTGACCAACCCGATGCCTACTGTTGTGTTAGCAGTTTCAAATTTTCCAGGAAAGATCCATTTAAAAGAGCATCATATTAATAGATTCTTCAAAAAGAACAAGAATTAGGATCAGAGCACATCGTAATCTGGAATTCTGAAGAAAAGCAGTTGTAGAAGAAATCGAGATATGCTGAAATCTGATACAATCAGACTGTCCAGCAGTATTTGTGTTCTTCTTGTCATCCTTGCACTGAAACCCAATTGGTCCTTTCAGCTCTACATTCATTTTAGAGAAGTGAACAGTATTGCTAATTCACCATTTATCCAATGCCTGTGCTGATACATTTATTGAAAGAGTAGAAAATACTAAAGATATTAACACACTTGTTCTAACAATGGGTGAGTGGTAAATTCCTTTAAGCCTGTGGATTGGGTTAAAATTACTTTCTCTATTACTCAAGGGCTGTTTCACTTCAAAGTTTTACCAATCGAGCTGCACATAAATCTAGCAACATTCCTGCATATGATGGATCGGATACTAATTCCTCATTGTAATTACTCTTCGGCACATCCACATGGGAGTCTCATCTCAGGCAGTCTGCATCATTTGCAGTCACTTTGGCAATTGATACAGTCAACCAAGCAAAGTGTACTCTAGCCACTAAAAGCTTTAAATATTTGGGATATACCTTGGGTAAATGTCTGGTTTGCCCAAAGATCAAGAAGCCAGATGCTCTCATTAAAATTCCCCGGCCACAGACACAAATAATGTCAAAGTCTATTATTATTGCTGGCACTTCATTCCCATTTCTCCAAATCAGCTGCTCCTTTGGTGGCTTTATTAAAAAGAAAGTCCCCATTAAAGTGCCTTGCTCTGAGGATGCTGAGATATCCTTTACAGGCCTTTGAAAAAACTCTATTATCTAAGCTTGTTTTACTATGTCCTGACTTTGACCATCATTTTCTCTTGGAATTATATAACAAAATGTTTCTTTAATGTTTCTTGAACATGGGCCCTATGTAAATTTGTACAAAAGTGTACAATACCAGCTTAAATGTGGTATGATAGCTTGGTGACTAAGAAGCATGAATTCCTGAACTGTAGATAAGATATTTATAGACAAGGGCTAATGTACTTTCACATTCAGGCCATGGCTGCGGAAGAGACAACCACACTTCAATTTTTTTTTAAAACACATATTTTATTGTGGTTAAAGAAATTGAAACCAAGCACGGTATAATACACGATAAAATGAGACGTGCATATACCATGTTTCAGGCCACACTCTGTATTTTGGATATTGCATGATGAACAACCAATACAGCTTGTTTCGGACTTGCTGTACACCCACATTTATACAAATTTCAAGAGTATCAGGCCCTTTATCCTCAACTCAACATAATCAATATAGACCATGGGCCTGATTCACAAATCTGAGACAAAAGTCTAACTTTACAACTTTTGGTATTCACAGAAGTCATTTAGGGTCGTATTTATACATCGGCAGTCGGGCCGGAATCTCTGTCTTGGGCCGGAATCTCCGCACCTAGGCCGGATGAAGGGTAATCAATCGTCTAGAACGCGATGTTTACAAAAATGAACATTAGGAATGTGATATAAATGGTAGAGAAGGTCATGAAAATCAGTTTGGGAAGGGAAAAGGGTGTGACAAGCCACTGCATCACATTCCAGAAAATATTGTTCCTTTGCATCATGGTACATGCAGTCCACAATTTGTACTCCCCTCAGTGTTGACTGCAGGTGTTTGGAATAACACTACAGGCAACCCGAGGGTCTGCCTGCCATATTTAGAGTCGGTCAGACCTTCAGTGTGTAGACAGAGATGACTACTTCCTCTCCACTGCCGATATACACTGCTAGCCCAGCGGAGTAAGGGCCATTAGAAGTTTGCATATATGTTCATCTGCCCTATTTAGAGTGGGGGAACACATAACCAGTTTTCACTGCCCGCCACTCCCATGAAAATGTGGCGGTAAAGAGCAGTGAAAACTATTAAGTGAGCCCTACACCTTGGGAGAATGTTCCCAATGTGTGTGGAGGGAGGTCATTGCTTTTATTATTTTCTAAACAAAAAGGTTTTAAGTTTGACATATGGCTCCGTCATGTAGATGGAGCCGTCCATCAAATTTACAAAGCATTTCCAGGAACCTCCATAATGGTGGTTCTTGGAAATGCAAGCGATGTCTGCAGGTGCAGCGGACATCTCTAAATATGGCGGGCAGAGTTCCCTCCATATGGCAGGAGTAAAGAACTCCGCCAATGGCAATGGTAATTACTCAGCCCCATAGGGTCTAATGAAGCCCAGTGAAAGCAGAAATAACTTATCTCAGTTCATGGGCAAAAACCAGCTCGAACCACTCCATACCTTCCATTGGTATGTTATGTTACAGGATTTTATTAGGTGCACATATCACCCAGGGGTCTCACAGTGCTAGCCAAAACCATAGAAGGTAGGTGGAAAACAACAGTGGGTAAGGAAAAGTGATCAGAATACCCGGGTGTTTAGCATTTTTTTAAACTGGCGATGGTCAGTGACCATACGTAAATGCAAGGGGAGAGCGTTCCACAGAGTTGGTGCAAGATGTGAGAAAGATTTCCACCATACCTGGCAGTGCGTATCTTAAGTGGAGTTACATACTTGTTTCGTGATCTAAGAGTTCTACTGGGCTGGTACCAGTTGAGGTTTTCTGATAAGTATATAGGTCCATTCTCAAAGATGGTTTTATGTACCAGGGTGAATATCTTAAAACAAATCCGTTTCCTGATGGGAAGCCAGTGGAGGGCTGTCAGACTTGGGTCCGATGGAGAACGCGACGGTAGATTTAGAACAAGTCAGGCAGCGATATTTTGTAGCACCTGAAGTTTGGTGAGGAGCTCTTCATTAATGGAAGCCATAAGAGCATTCCCGTAATCGAGCAGACTGATTGTTAGGCCCTGCACAAGCGGTTTTCTTGTTTCAGGTGGAGCCCATTGGAAAACCTTGCGTAGGCTCCACATTAATCCATCATTAACCACCACAAGGGCAGCCCAAACCACCTGAACCAGGGGCATTCAGTACTTATTCCAAACAAAGGTTCAGGGTGTTCAATTTATCACAGTAAATATAAAAACAGTTAATGGGACACAAATTATATGTATAACAATGCACACATTGAGATACAAAAAGAAAAAAAGGAGAAGGGCCCTAACAGAAAAAACATACAAAATGTATTCAATGAAACATATCAACTAGGCTCAGTATTATAAGTTGGTACATATAACATATAAAATACATACATAACCAGACAAGTGGCAGACAAGGAGAAAATTACATAAAAGAAGGAGTTTCAGAACATTGCATAAACTCCAACAAACAGAAAAATGTGTCCTCCAATAATTGCGGCCACAATTGCGTCGACGGCGTTTCGACCTTTGGCATTAATCCACGGTCATCTTCAGGACATAAAATTTAACTGAGCATCCCAAATGAAAAATTTATATATCAATCGGGTTCAATATTGCTGTAAATTCAATTCAACAAATGGCCTCCATAACAGATTAGGTTAGTGACGATTTTTCAGCCAATGACGAGTAAATCCTCCAGTAAATATGCCCGTTATGCGTCCGAGCGAAATTCAAATACCGCGCAGCAACTTAATTGCCAGATAGCAGCGACTTCAGTGCACCGTTTCACCGGTGCCGTGTCTAAAAACACACACATTAATCCATAGCAGGTGCCTGCTACCTGATTAACATGGTCTCTCATGGACAATTTGTTATCAATTATCATTCCCAGATTGTTAACTACATGTTTGGGGCACGGAAAGGGCTCAAGATTCTGAGACCACCAGTCATTGGACCAGCGTTCATTTGCCTTCCTGAAATGAATGATCTCTGTTTTACTCGCGTTTAACTGAAGGTGATTAGTTTGCATCCAGGTACTGATATGGATCATGCATTTTATGAATCTGAGCTTGGTGTCGGATGGATCAGTAGCCAAGGTGATTAATATTTGTGTGTCGTCAGCATGCGACACTGTGTCGAACCCATAGGATCTGATCACCTTTGCCAGGGGGGCCACATAAAGATTCAAAAGAGTGGGGACTAAGGATAGATCCCTTGGGACTCCTTTATCTACCATCTGACTTTGTGAAACAAAGATACCAGTTTGTACCCTCAAGGTTTGGTCTGTTAAGTAGCTCCTGAACCAGTTTAGGGCATTTTCCCTGATCCCTTTCGCCCACAGTCGGTGTATCAGTTTACTGTGGGAGATGGTATCAAACGCCGCTGACAGATCAAGTAGGACAAGCATAGCTGACTGCCCGTTATCCTGGGGTAGTCTTATATTGTCAACTACCGCCATCAGCGATGTTTCAGTGCTGTGGGCAGCTCTAAACCCCGATTGAGATGGGTCCAGTAATTTATTTTCCTCCAGAAAGGTTGTAATTTGTTTATTGACCAAGGACTCTAAAACCTTTCCAAAACAGGGGAGGAGAGAGATTGGTCGATAGTTGGTAGGTTCTTTCGGGTCAATAGAATGCTTTTTTGGGGTGGGTTTGACCCTTGCTGCCTTCCAGATAATAGGAAAAGCGGCACTTTTTGAAGATAGATTGAGAAAATCAGTTAGACTTTTGAGGAGGACTGGGACAATGTTGGACATAATATGAGGTGAAACCGGGTCAGTTGGGGAGCCTGATTTTATTTTAAAGAGGGCACGATTCACGTCCTCCACAACGAATTCCGTGACCTCACAAAAGTAATTTATATCAAGTTCCGGACTGCTAATAAGAGCTGTCTCAGGATATTCAGTGGTTGAATTAGAAAAGAGATTATGAATGATGTTAATTTTTTCCTCAAAGAATGCGGAGAGTTTGTTAGCCCAGTCAATTGAGGCAGGGCTTTTAGACTGGCAACAATGGGGCTGGAGAATTCCTTTAATATTTTCTACAGTTCTTTATTTGAATTTCAGCTTTATCAATTCGACTGCAAATGTATCTTTTTTTAGCTAATTTTATGTTGTCGAAATGTCTATGTGTGAGGTTGTACTCCTTTCTATCCGCAGTCTTTTTAGTACTCCTCCATTAGCGCTCATCTTTCCTACTGGCCAATTTATCCAATTTTAGACCTTTGTTAAACCATGGTGAAGCTTTGTGCTTAAGTTTAACTTTAGTTAGAGGTGGACGATATCAAGTGCCTGAATTATTGCCTTCTCAAAAGCTTTGGCTGCTTGATCTATGTTAACAGTGTCTATAGGATGGGAGGCTGAGGTGGAGTGCAAGGGTGGCTAGGCTACCTTTTTTCCATGTTCTACTCAGCTTCTGTTCACTGATTCGATTACTATATGTTGAAGCAGACTGTAAGCAGAATGTTAAAAGACAGTGGTCTGACCAGAGCATAGGAATAGGTGATTCTACTTCAAAGTTAAATGAATTCGTGAACAGGAGATCTAAAGTATGGCCTGCTTCATGCATGGGCCCTGTTGTCAATTGCAGTCCCGGTGATTCAAGAGTAGAGATCAGTTGAATAGTGTCGGTTCCACCTAGAAGTTCAGCATGAAAGTTAAAGTTGCCGATAAGAAGAAAGTTGATGGCTGCTGGCACACGTGGGGCAATGATCTCTGTCAACTGATTCATTAAGTTAGTTTTTGTACCAGCTGGCCTGTAAACTAAAGCACCTCTCCAGGTTCCATTAGTGTAGTTCCCTACTTTAAAAATACACAGTTCCACCTATTCGGTAAGAAAAGTATCTAGTATATTGTCTTAATGTTGGCCCTAGCAGCAATTGCTAGGCCGCCTCCTCTCTTTTTGGTCCTATCAAGTCTGTTCAATGTATACTCCGGGGGGAAAGCTACTGCAACATCAGGGAGGGTGGCTTCATGAAGCCAAGTTTCAGTGACAAGACATATGTCTGGTTTTTCAGAATCAAGTTGTCAGGTTCCTCCGTTCCGTTATCCTCAGGGCTGTGTTGATGCTCTAAAGGGACCCACCTCTGGATGACCCCAAGTCCGGCTTGTCATATAACACGGACTGTTGAGGTAATCGAGCGGGGGAAGGAAAGGGTAGGGACTGTGGGGAGGGATATCTGAAAAAGAAACAAAACACAATAAGCGCTCCGTATGTATGGATACTAGTGTACTAACAGTTTAAACAGAACCCATCAGTATACACAACGCACTCCTTGTCTCACCTGAAAAGCAAAGAAGGTACAGCCTAACGCATTGAGAAGAGCGATGGGTTGTGGCAAGGTCACTTCAGGCAACTAGTGTGTGAAACAAAAGAAACAGTAGAACATACGAGTTGGATAGACCTTTCAGTGATCGTGCTATATATCGGAAAGTCCTGGGCTCAGTTTCTCGTAATGCACCTACCAACTTGTACTTGAAGCGAGACTCCTAAGCCTAGCCGGTGTGGCACCACCCCCTCTCTGGAAGCTCTCTCCTATTACATACATAAAACATAAGAAAAACAATAGTGAAGACTGGCTGCTGGACCGTGAAGCAATACGCCTTGCCTCTGCCAGAGTATGCGTCTGTCAGATTAGTCATACAACGCCAGCATTACATGTAAAGCAATCCAAGGAAGTGTGCAGCATGCCTCTACTGCCCAGGGACTATGATTGCAGGAAATAACGATTGTCAAGAAGGGAGCTGGCAACATACGCTCCATACAACACACGCTTCTGCGCGAGACCTCTCACTCGTATCTGCGCCCACAGAGGAGTAAGGTTACTTTGAGGGTTTGTTTGTCACAAGAGCGCCCCTCTGCATGAGACCGTCCCAACCGGGTCTCTGCCAACAGAGGAGCGAGATCCATTTGAGGGCTTGTGAACCAAGAACGCCCCGCTGCATGAGACCGTCCCAACCGGGTCTCAGCCAACAGAAGAGCGAAGGGTGGCGACAGCAAATTCCGCCTACCTTGATCAAAAGGCGATGTCTCTGGGGTGGTGTAGCCCTCTTACCATCCTGCGACCTGAGGGGAGAGATGTCCTGCCACCAGCGTCATCCGGGAAGAATTATCGGCTCCACCAAAGCCGATCTTCGCCCTTTTGCTTCCGCAACGGGCGCTGCTCTGGTCACGTGAGGCGTGCCGCGCAAAGCCTGCCGGGACGAGTAGTTCTCGGCAAGGCTGCGTTCCAAGCCTCGATTGCGTATGGACCCGGCAGTCAGTGTACTGACGGTCCCGCGATCCTGACACAAGTAAGCTCCATATCTCCAGAGTATGTTTAGGAATTGATTGGGCATTTAGATAGAGACCGGTTAGTTGTTTGGGATGTTCAGCTCCTTTTATCCCTTTTGCATTTGTCAACCTCATGTTGGTGTAGAGGGAGGGTAAAGTGATAACGTGTTCAGTGTGTGAATGATAAGGAAATAATAATGGAGGGTACACCATGTTGTTAGTCTGGGGTTTGGCCGGACATTGCTTGTTTAGTGCCTTGAGTTCTGAACTCGAGTAGCGATAGACAGCCATTAAAATAGTTAAAAATATGGGTAGACCGATGACTGGTGGTCTACAGATTAAAAGAAAGTGAAAATGATTAAATGGACAGGGATTCCGGTGGCCGGCGGCATCCAGGCGCTGACGAGCGCAGACGGGCTTGCCTTTTGTGCGCCGATGCGCGGCCGAGTCCCGTCTAGTTCAAGTAGGAGGGGCAAGGGAGGAAATAAGTGGCGCCTAGAGCGACGTTTACTCACTTCGGGTGTGGCATGTGGATACTGCCAGGTACGTCCCTCCGCTCAAACGGCACCGTCCGTGGCAGAACGGGGACAATGGCACAGAGGAGTGAAATCGGGTGAGCTTAACATATTGAAAAACGGTGCAATATTATTCCAATAAACAGAGAAAAGGTAAGTCTAAAAAGTTTGTCATATATAGTGCCTTGTTTTTTACCTTCCACGGCTAGGTTGGCAATGCAGCTGCATACCTTCCAAGTTTAAGTAGGAGGGGCGAGGGAGGACATGAGTGGCCCCTAGAGCGAGGCCCTGAGAGTGAAGGTTTACTCACTTCTGGTATGGCGTGTGGATACTGCCAGGTCTGTCCCTCTGCTCAAACGGCCCCGGGCGTGGCAGAACGGGGACAATGGCAGAGGAGTGAAATCGGGTGAGCTTAACAAATTAAAATGCGTCACAATATTATTCCAATAAACAGAGAAAAGGCAAGTATAAAAAGCTCGTCATATATAATACCTTGTTTTTACCTTCTGCAGGTAAGTTGGCTGCGCGTCCGTGTCCCTTCCAAGTTTAAGTAGGAGGGGCAAGGGTTGAAATAAGTGGTGCCTAGAGTGCGGCCCTGTGAGTAAAGGTTTAATCACTTCCGGTGTGGCGTGTGGATACTGCCAGGTACATCCCTCCGCTCAAATGGCACCGGTCATGGCGGAACGGGGACAATGGCAGAGGAGTGAAATCGGGCGAGCTTATCAAATTAAAATACGGCGCAATATTATTCCAATTAACAGAGAAAAGGTAAGTCTAAAAAGATCTAAAAAGCTTGTCATGTATAATACCTGTTTTTTTACCTTCCGCGGTACGTCCATGGAGTATGCCCATCAGATCTTGTATATGGGCCATGTTATTGAATAGGTGATGGATAAGGGACAAGATTATGCCCTGCCATCCTTTGATGTTGAAAAAGCATTTTATATTGTCATTTGACCCTGGCTTTTTAGGACCTTGCATCAAATGAACTTTCTGCCATTACAGCCATTTTTAGGTCTCGCCTGAGCCAGCGCATGCGGTGCTCTGGCGAGACTTTTAGTAAGTGGGCTTCAAAAAGCCGACCACAGCTTTTTATGTGGCCTAAAGCTTGCGGTTACGCGCACAGTTACGAGCAGAGGCGCCATCTGGCTTTCCTCTCTCGTCATGGCTCATTAAGCGTATCGCGTGCACCTTCTCCCTACCGCTCTCTGCTCATCAGCTGTATTTTATCAGCGTGACGACGCGCTGCCTGCGCATTCTGTTCTTAGCGCGAGGACGCGCTGCCTAACAGTTTGGCTTCAGTGCGAGGACGTGCTGCCTGTGTGTCTGAAATCTCAGCGTGAGGACGCGCTGACGGTGTGCCTTGCTAGAAGCACTAGGAAGCGCTGTTTTCTCTTCCCCGCTCTGTGGCTTGGTCGACTGGGTTCAACGCGGGGACTCGCTGCCTGACTTGTTTCTTTGGCATGCAATGGTCCCACGCCGTTTCTCGCTTGCCTACTGCCGCTCTCATTCCCTTTCTGGATATCTATGATCTTCAAGCACGAGCGCTACCCATTTTCCTTGTTGCCTTTGCTCCCACCCCCTCCCTCATCCCTCCTCCTCTCCCTTTCCTGGTGAGTGATGAGAACAGCGGGCTGCTCTTTCCAGAAAACTCAAAACGTCTTCTGGAAGATTGGCCCGTCTACTGTTGCACACCTCCCACACACCCTCTACACTCTAATTACTGACAGTGTCTCGCCTTACACGACTCCACATAAAAGCGGCTCTATGCAGGTTTCCTTTATGCACTTTTTGCGTATGCCCATGTAAATAGTGTCTGGGTAATCAGTAATAACTGTGCTTGCCGAGGGGTGATCAGTAATTTAAGTGCACGTAGGCGGTGCATGAGCGTGCAGAGTTTGCTTTTAATTTATGCGGTTCCTGAGTTTAGTTTTTTTATTGCCTGGGCAGCAAGCATGGGAGGCGTGCGGGGGTACTGCTTCCCCAGCACTCCCAATCCCAACTCCCCCTCTTCCCATAACTCAGCAGCGCACCACTCCTCTGCAGAAAACCAGCACTGCGCCTACTCCCCGACCAGTGCACGAAAGCTCCGTACGAGATCTTCTTGAATTGTCACGAAATGCCGTTCGCCCCTGTGCACTCTACTTTATTTTAGTAGGAGAGCCTGCAAAAAGAAGCAGAACTTTATGAAATGCGTCCCTTTGCCTCCTCCCCCTACTGCCTAGTATAGCTGAAGATCCAACTCTTTGACTGTATCAGGGCCCAACTTACATCCATGTGCTGTAACTGTGCTTTTCAACCTCACAGGACTGCATCATTGTCCCATCTGCCTGCTCCTTAACGCTTATGGGTTGTGCGGCATCCATGGTGTTTTAAAAAAGGCTGCAGCATACCTTAATATGCCTCTCTACTGTTTTTTTAGCAGTGTTTCTTATTTCTCTTTCCCATCTGTTTTTATTTTTATTTAGCACTGTTTCTTATCTCTCCCGTCTAAGAGGTGAGGCGCAGCGGCCAGGGCGGCTGACTCTGGAATCTGGGGATCACGGTTCGATCGCCGGCGGCAGATTAGCTGAGCACCATGTGACTCTGGGCAATAGCTTGCTTAATCTTCCCGACGGCCCCCAGCGCCTAGAGACCCTTACGGGTGATTGCTTGCGCTTTACAAATGTGGATATTATTATTATCTCCCCTTCACTGGCTCCCCACCCGCCTTCTTCACTCTCCCCTTTTCTCCCTCCCACTCTCTCCTCCCCTCCCACTTTTAAGAACCTATAAAATTATGTAGTTTACTTTGTCTGGCATATATTTTCTTTCGTGATTTTTTTTCTTAGGATCGCTGCAAATGGTTAATTTCAAACTCAAACATAAAGGCACATTTGATGTCTGCGGGGGAGGGTATCTCTGAAAAAGGATACATTAAATCCATTCTGTGCACCACAATAAGTGAAACCACCAAACGGATCATTGAGCACTCGCCCAGCCCCCTCTAAACGCTCTATGAGTGCCGAGGCTACCAGCCATTGTGCATTCCTTCTCTGCAAAGCTGCATGTCAGGAGACTCGCCTTGGCACGCGCACAGGACAAAATAAAATACATTATAGTTTTATCAACTTTATGACGCTAGGTAAGTATTTGTTAGGTTACCTTCACAAATAAGCTAGATTGTGACGGTAGACAGCTTTAAGTTCAGATGATTTATTTAGGACGTGTGTTACTGTGTTTCTTTTGTCTGTGTGTGTTTCTTTGTGTGGAGGAAAGTCTTGGGGTTTATGGTGCATTTGTGCGTTTGTTTCTTCAGAGACGTGTGCATCCCCGAACCAGTGATGGGATGTGCTCAGTTGGGAGAGTGGTCTTTTTCAGTGATGCCATATAACTAAGAAATGACTCTATGTGAATCTGTTTGGAGATTGCCAGCACTTCAGCGCTAGCACAACATGCATGTGCTTTCTTCAGGCACCAGCCGGTGACACCACCTGCTTCAGTGCAACACGTTGTTTAGTTGTAAAGACAACAAGCATTTGCAATGCAATAGGTCTCGCATTTGCGAGAGTTTGAGCTATTAGCATTGTAAACGACAGTGCCTTTTATTTATGTTTTAAAAAAACCAAACTTAGATAAAAAGCATTGTCATTTACAATGCCAATAGCTCAAACTCGTATAAATGCGAGACCTATTGCATTGCAAATGCTTGTTCTATATTATGTACCAGCCATACTTGCAGCTTAATTTTTCTTATGCAACAACCAAGTCAATAGTCGTGACTTTTTGTAGGTTTGATGTTACTTGTGTCATATATCTGAATGCAATGACAGAAACAGCAAAATACAGGTCGGGCGGCACACTATGCCAAGCACAGATTTTTTGGCGTAGGTGTTTCTGAGCCACGCCCCTTTGAGGACCCCCCCCCCCCCAGTTTTTTTATCCCACTTAAAGCTCTGACTACAGCTCCTGAATAGTGTACTTCACCTGCATGCTCTGGGGATTGGAAGATGATATAGTATGCTCTGAGTTGTATTGTGAATAAGTTTCAAGTTGACGGTAGTTAAGGATCAATGTAATAATGGGAGATTTAGCGGCGGTGCAGTGCACCACAGCGCGGGGAGAACTGATGGTTCTCTGTGTTGGCTTGGCCATATGATTAAAAGGAGCCCGATGGTGGGAGGAGGTAGGCAGTTGCAATTCAAATTCTGGTTTGACTACAACCGTGCGCGCAGCGCTGTGACCGAAACGCCAGTCCAATACTAATCAGAGGATAACATGGTATTGCCAATGAATGCGACATCAGTGAGCAGATTATCTAGTAATATATCGTTCACCCTTCGCTATTCCAAGCGCAACTAGCTAATCCTAACCAGTTTATTTTAAAAAAGAGTTCGCGTACTGGTAGTCCTGGATGTAAAAACAAAGCGGAGTACGCAAAAAGATCAATGCACAAAAAACAATTTGCCCCAGGAGCATGAACTAATCTACTATTTAACTTTATATTCTAAACAGGCTGTTTTAACGATCGACACTTTTGTAACATGCCCACTTGTAATTTTCTCTTCATGTAACACTGCTGTTCCTGTTGTGAAGTGCTCTGACACCTTCGGGTAAAGTCCGCGCTATATAACAAGTGATGCTCTGCAGAAAACACTTAAACGTTCTGGGTCATTATGATTTTGACCTGTGAGCAGAGTTTAACCACAGCCATCCGTAGCAAGTATTTAACCAGTTAAGCTATTTTCACAATATTATAACATGATATTTGCAGGATACAAGCAGACTTTGCAGGCTGCTACGTAAGCTCAGCTGAACTACCATTAAATAGAGATCTCGTCTGGTTTGGAACGATTACAAAGAAAACCAACACACCTGTACTATTGGCTTTCTCCTTGATCTCCAACTCTTCGGGAGCAGAGTTTTTTTTAATACTGAATATGTAACCTAAAGTTCGGTGCCTGGGGGCGAGAGGGGGAGGAGGCAGGCTGCGGGCGGCAGGCACCATTGTTGAGCATGCGCCGTGTTAATTTAAATAAATAAAAAGACTACTTTTAGGTGCACAACAAGACAGGTGCGAGTGCGCAGTGTTAAAGTCAAAGCAAAATACTAAAATGTTTAATTGTACTTGTAAAGCGTGGCACCCGGGGGTGGGAGGAGCTGCTGGGCCAGGCGCCATTGTCCCATTGTCGAGTGCACGGTATTATTAATTTAAATAGCGTGCTGGGTTGTTAATTTAAATTAAAAAAACAATGTTTGGGTGCCGAGTGCACAACAGAAAGGTGCAAGTGCGGCAGAATAAAGTTAAAGAACGTACTGAAAGCAAATTAAACAAGCACTGACGAGGGACGTCGAAAGTCAAATGAAAATGCTTTTTTCCTCACCTGTGTTGCGAGAAATGATGGCAAAAGTAAACAAGCAGGAAGGGGGTGGCAAATGGTGTACGCGCGGCCGCTTTGATGTCCTCAGTGGCCGCGCGGCTCACTGAGGACATCAAAGCGAATGTGATCAGGCAGTGCTTTTCAGGCTGCCAAATGGTGCGCGCGCCCGGTGCACATGCACTGTATTTGGAGGCCTGAAAAGCACTAGTTTGCACTTCCAGATCCCCCTTTTCAAAAGCTCTCGCGAGAGCAGCGCTAAAGCACTGGCTCAGGCGAGACCTAAAAAGACGCACTTTTCCAGATGCACTTTGCAGACCCAACACAAGGGCAGTGGAATCTAGAATGTTCCCTCTTAGTCATAAATCTTCTGCTCACTGGGGATGTAGCAAAGTTGGCATGAACTCCTGGGCGATGTGTAAATGACATTTCATTTAAAGTAAGGGTCTGCATTCGATTCTTGGCTGCTGGTGTGTGCAACTTAGGTTTTTTCTTGTAGACTTAAGATTGTGGTGTCAGATATCATATAAGTGTGCCACTTCCAGAAAGCGATCAAGCCGCATCGCTTTATATAAGCTTTAAACACTGTGAGAAAACTGAGGACATTTTTTATTGTAAATACTTTTTTTAATATGGTCGTTCAGTTGTACATAATGCCTTCTTGGTCATATATAAGGTAACAAAAATGCTTCTGACACTTTTTTATTAAAACTTTTAGCATGCTGCACAGTAGCCACACTTCTCTACAGCACAGCTTAAAGACATTGGCAAAGTCAAGAGCTCTGGCTAAACACTTATAAGGCCCCAAAGGCGAGACCTATTGGCTATGCCAATGCTTGTTTAGTTAAACTGCTATACTCTGCACTACTTGGCTTAGTTAAGACAGATCCTGGGATGGAGGCAGTGCTTTGCGCCGATGAGCATGGCGGTCCGACTGTAAAGGTCCCACAATCGGACAGGGCCATGAGACTCTTTCCGTGAGTTCACAATATCTGGTTTCCCTGAAAATTAGGGGGATGAAGTATGGAAATGCTCTGGATCCCATAGACGCCATACAGCCAGGATACAGTCAGCAGCTACCGCATTTAAAATAGTCACTGTTGGCATCACCGCCTAATACAACCTGTGGCCCTTCTCCCACGTGGACCGGCAACCCTGAATTACAACTGCAGCAGGCAGGGGGTGCTCCTCCCAGGGATCAATTACTTGAGTGAGTGCGCGCCCTCCCTGGCCACAGAGACAAGGGCTGGAGTGCACGATGGGAGGACACACCGACAGGGCCGACAGCCACAGTTCTCAGCTGAAGCTCCTGCTACATTGTTCCTTTCAACCATCGCTGACTGGCCACAGATACCTCAAGTTGAGGGGCCTAAGCATTGCTAATGAATATTATCAACTGTGTGCCCTAACCCCTGGGGCATATATTACACTAGACAGCCATCCTGCATAGGGCTACAACCACATCAACCTGCAGCAATACAGCAGCAGATGGCAGTCATCTTGGTCTTGGCATCTCTGCAAGCCAGAACCATTATCTTTCTCTTCTGGAGTGCCCTAAAATGTATGTCTTAAGCGGCAGTTCGCCTCCTTTCAAACAAAAAAGGAACATTTAAAGATCATAAGCTTTTTAATACAATCATATTATCATTGGTCTTAAAATCTATAACAACAATTTACAGAAATGAACAGTTCATTTCAGGAATATAAACGCCAAGGGTGCAGCAACACTCAGAAAGCAAAACAAAGCTCAGTTACAAATACATCCGAAACAAAAATTAACTTCTGCCAGGGTCACTAATCCTTTTCCTTGTGTCATCTAGGGCAAGGACACTCCGCAAGTATAAGAGGGGCTTGTGGAGGCCGCTGCTGTATCTTGCATCCCCTTGAAGACAAAGACACCAAAACAGGTGCTCCATAACCTTTGGAGAGCATCCTAAAAAACATGAAAACTAACCCAAGCCCCAGTGTCTTATGGGAGATTCATTCACAGCTGGTAGACTATGTGATCTGCTATTTCCCCCACTTTCCTCAGCACTCCACTGCTGGCACCAGGACAGGCATCTGCTGTTTCTCCCACTCTCCTGCTCTGGATGCAGGGAGCAAGGGAGACAGTGTGATAACACCCTTCATGCCTAGGGAGCTCCGTGATTCATAGGGCCACGTAGCTGAGGTCTAGAGCGTCCCGGATGTTGCAGATACCCCCACTGTGAAGTATGTGCCAAAATTAACACTAGTGTGGTTGGACTTCTGGTCAAATGGGGACCTAAGTGCACTCGGGTTCCCTTAGGATGCCCATTGATCCGCATGGGAGTTTTCAGTGCAAGCAGGTACTCACAGCCCTCAGGTCACCTGCTACAGCACTTCAACTGCAGTTTCTTATTTGGTGAATATCTCGGTCCTCGTTTCGTAAAATTCAAAAGAATGTTCATCCCTGAGCGCCTAATGGCACGCTCCAGCCACCACTATCAAGCTTGTAGAGTGTTCTGACACCCAGAAATGTGGTAATGTATTTCTGGAGATGACGGATTCTTTCCTGCCGGTTCTAGCGTTACGCTTCCTCCTCCTTAGCAACAGCTGGCTGTAGGGGCCTAGACCTGCCCACCTGTCCAGCCCGGAAGTTTTCCAGACCTGACAACATCCTGGCAGCAGCACCCATGGTCTTCATGGCAGACAACTATACTTTTTCTGATCAAGTACCCAGGCCTTTAGCCAATTGCAGGGTGCGTGTGTGTACACTAGGAGTGTGTATACCAACTCCTGCTGTCATACCCTGCATTATTGTGAGTGTGCAAAAGCATGTACCTAGGTCAGTTACACCTGACATTCCTACTGCCATTACCCGGTTTAGAGAAATGCGCATTCAGATCACGCAGAGAAAGCACAGTCCAATGGACCCTTATCTCATTTTGCTTCTCATCCCTGAATCTCCAGAAACCCCGATAACAGAGATGGCTGCGGCAGTTGTGCCAGTTTTGATTGCACTGGCTTACCCTAATTCACTGCTTGGCTTGGCACCACCACAGGGTTAGTAAGAGTGCACCAGGATGCCTAGCTCAGATCTACTCTGAACAGTAGGGTTTCTAGTTATTGCAGAGTATATGGCTATCATAAATCCAGAGGTATTTAAACTGCTCCCAGGGTGTGGTTTTCTGCATTGCGTTTTTTCAGGCTGCATTTTTGTCCATCATTTTTCACAGACTATGCTACTTCAGGTAGAGACCAGACATATGCAAATTAGTCTTGGTCCGACTGCAGTTCCCATGTCCGATACTCTTTAGACACAAAAGATAGTGGTGGAATGCTTACAGAATTCTCAACCACTGGCAAGCATTCAAACAGTCACCTTTTTGTTTTTCTCAGTGTGAAGTCGTAAGTGAGATGGTTGTGCTCAGACGTGTGTTCTGTGCTCACTGTGCCACAGCACTGAAACTGTATCTCACTGACAAAGCCTACGTAAGCCAACATCACAATGGGGTCGCTTGTGTTTCCCTTCAGAGGAGACCTGACGTGGCAGCTCAGGCAGAACATCTGCTTTTGAAGCAGGACAAAGAGTGATTTTCATATGGCTGGTCTCTGGCTGAAGTGGTATTTCGGGAGAAAATATGTGGACTAGGGTGTGGTTTGAGCATTTGTCAGTGGCTGACACTTTTGCTAACCTTCACCCTATCACCTTTGTGTTTTCCTCAGTGCAATGCTCCAAGTGTGATGGGTGTGCCCAGACATGGGTCTCAGCTCAATGTGCGACAGGACTCAAACTAAATGTCACAGTCTAGGCATAAGTAGACCGATAAAAACCAATGTGCGACAACAGTGTCATAAAACCAAACAATAAGTACAAAAAGTGAACAAAATAGCTTTCAAACTAAAGTAATAATACTGTATTAAAATAACATGTATTTAATATATAACAACATGTAACATATGATCAACAATTTGTACATAATTCATATGCGAGATAAATAGGAATTACATAAAGTAGCTTTTTTCATAGAAGAGTTAATTTCCAATGTTTTTGAAAGTTACAAAGAACCACAGCTACAAGAACATTGCTAACACGTTTCGGTGTATACATTAAACTAACTGCTTTGTCATGTCATCAAATAGGATGCAGAAATGTGTTTAGTCAGAGTCTTCTCTAAATGAAAGTCCCTGCATGACTATGTGAAGCCGTGCAGTCTCCCATCTCAAGCGTAAAGGCGCAGCCAAAAGCATATCAAGGGAGATCCTCAAAAACTAAGACATCAGATCCCATGGTTGCCACACCACCTAAACATCACAGTCACAATTAGCAGTCTCCAAGCAAAGTTTTAACAATTATCATCCTAGGACATTTTTATAATCTTCCATATATCTCAATCGCCTTGATTCAATATCTCAAATGCGAACATCAAACAGCTCGGTCCGACTGGCTCAACTGATCTTGGATTATATATGCTAAACATCATTGGTTGCTAAAACAATCAACTTTTCATTCAGATCTATTTTGCAGATGAATTAAGTAAAAAAAATGACCATATGTTATATGTTGTTCTAGATGTAATAAACGTTATTTTAATACAGTGTTGCAGGCTTTAGCTTGGAAACATTATTCTTCACTTTTTGGTCTCCCTCTAACTGCTTGTTGAGTTCTATTACACTATAGTTCTAGGATTACTGGTGGCTTAAGCCATTTGGGTAAGTTTAGTACTTTCAGAGTCATTGATAGCTACTTTTACAGTGTATATCTTTACATGTCCTAAAGAAAAACATTTTGAAGACAATCAAATCCAATACGGGGGCAGCTTATTTTCCTATTCAGAGGTGACCTGGCATGGCGGTTCAGACTGGACAATTACTGCTACAGCAATAGCAAGACTTTTGAGTATTGCCGGTCTCTAAAGTGGCATAGTGGATGAAACCATATTGACTATATTGCAAGACATGTGTTTGCAGTGGCTGAGACCTTTGTAATCATTCCACCTGTCAACTTTGTGTTTTCAGCAACTTGGTGGTGATTGCGCGGGGTCCATCTGCTATGTCATCCTGCTCCTCTGCCACATTATTCGTAGTCTTCTGACCCAAGGTGATGATTTATTACTGTTCCTCACAGTGAGTTGTCCTTGAGTGTGTCTCCACTCCGGGAAGTATGGCAGCACTCAAAAAAGAGCTACCCGGCTGTGGGAGTATATCGAGATCCATCCGGCTCACACTTGCTTCCTGCTATTAATTATTTTAATTCCTAACTGCACGATCGCGCCGCGCTTTTACTGGACTAGCGCTGCTTTCTTACCTGCTGCATTTCTGGGTTGATATTTCTCCCTAGGTCCTGACACTGCACGATAATTGTTTGTCACCCCGCATTTTGCGGGAATTAGGGACTTCCAGGCCATACATCCTCCGCGTCGCGGCGATTCAAGGCCGCCATCTTGGGTGGGGGGAGATCAGGGCCCGACACTTTCGGGCGCCATCTTTGGTGTGGCCCTAGTGGTCTACGCAGACTCCCGCGCTTACGGCCATTTAAGATGCGTGGGGTACAAGCGCGCAGCGAAGGCGCGCAGCCGGAGCGCGCCGGAGGTGCGCCAGAGGTAAGCCCGTTTGCGCCCGTTCGCGCACGGGACGCGACCGGTGCGGGAAAGGCTGCCTCTTCATCGCAGGGTGAGTTTATCTATTCTCGAGATGAACTCCTAAGCCTGAATCCCAGTGCCACTATTCAGCCTTTGGCTGAGCTACATAGCACCAGTAGGTTCCCAGAAACATTGTCTTGTGGTCTACTAAATGTAAGATCGCTTAGTAAACATCATGAGGAAATCGTGCTCCTCATAGAGTCCGAGAAGATCGATATACTCTTCATGACAGAGACCTGGACTAGAATAGACAGTGTGGTGGATCTGGGCCTAGCCTGCCCTCCAGGCTATAAAATCAAACATAAACCCCGGGTGGGAGCCAGGGGAGGTGGAGTCGGCCTGATTTTTAGGGAGACCTTACATCTTTCCCAGTTTGACATCAAGGCCATTCCAGGCTATGAACTATTGGGCTTTTCCCTAAATAGTCAGAGAGGTGTTCTATATACAGGGTTGCTGTGTTATAGACCCCCGGCCATTTCTTTATCAGAGGTATCAGTGCTAATTGACCTGATTCATGATTTATCTAACTCCCACACTAGACTCTTGGTATTGGGAGATTTCAACCTATGGCCAGATGGTCCAACGGATTCTGCTTTTAAAGATCTGGAGCAAGCCTGTAGTAATATACAGCTGCAACAGCTAGTATCCTTGCCGACCCATTCAAAAGGTCATATTTTGGAACTGATTTTTGCAGATATAGGGAAAGTAGCTATACAGAACATTCAACCTCAATGTTGGACAGACCATGTGTTGGTTCACTTCACCCTTTCACTCCCCGCAGCCTTTACGAAGAAAGGTAGCCTAGGTGCTACTAGGGCGAGTAGACAATGGTCCAAGCTCTTGAAGCAGTCCACTCTGCCTACCTTGCTTCCGATGGGTTTTTCTTTGGGAGATAGTGTGGATGCAAGTTACGAAACCCTTAGCCAGCGAATTGTGGCTTCACTTGACTCATTAGCTCCATTGTGAAAAACTAGAGATAGGTCCACTCATGCTATGCCGTGGTTTTCAGAGGAACTGCTTCAATCCAAACTCCAGTGCAAGAGGGCGGAGCGTGTCTGGAGAAAACAGTACCGGGAATCAGATAGAGCCTGTTTTAGGCAAACTTTGGCAACTTATAAAGCACAGATTAGATGTGCTAAAGCTAAATTCCTAGAGGACTCTCTATTGTCGGCGGCGAACAAATCTCAGGCGCTGTTCAAAATTGTTAAAGACCTATCGCGTCCTGCCTGTATTGCAAACGATGTCCCTGTATCTCAATCTTTGTGCGCCTCGTTGGCACAGGCCTTGGAGGAGAAGATTGCCACCATTTTGAGCAACCTTGCTATTTCGTCAAGCTCAGGCACCCAGTCTTTGCCCACTCCTATCTTGACATCTGTCATGGAGGGAGATGTTGGTTTAGCATGCCTGAATAGTTTCCCGGTTCCATCTTTCGAGGAATTTAGTGCACTGGCTAATAGCGTCTCCTCGGGCTCGCCCCTTGATCCACTTCCTCACAAATTTTGGAAGCTATTTCGGGAAGAACTCTTTCCGCCATTATTTGCGACCTGCTGTCAATCCCTCAGGTCTGCTCGAGTACCGGATTGCTGGAAGTTGGCAGTGGTGTCTCCACTTCTTAAGAAGGAAACTTTGGATCCTTCTTGCCCTGCCAATTACAGGCCCATTTCCCTTCTCCCTTTTCCAATCAAAATCTTGGAGAAATGGGCTACAAAACATCTTTCCAGCTATCTGGAGACCAATGCATGCCTGGATGTGGCCCAATTTGGATTTAGACCAGCCCATGGGACAGAGTCAGCACTGGTGACTGTGCTAGATGACCTCAGGACGCGTGCCGACCAAGGACGGGCAGCCTTTTTAGTGCTGCTCGACATGTCGGCCGCGTTCGACACAGTCAGCAACACGATCTTGATCAGGAGGTTGGAGGAAGTGGGGGTGACTGGCTTGGCCCTTGATTGGCTGGTGTCTTATCTGGATAACAGACACCAGGTAGTGGCCCTGCCACCGTTCAAATCTACCATCAGAAGGGTTGGGCAGGGTGTGCCTCAGGGGTCAGCCATCAGTCCTATCCTCTTCAATCTTTACCTCCGCCCCCTGATCAAGCTGATAAAATCTTTTGGCATCGCAGTCACCAACTATGCGGACAACACCCAACTTATCTTCTCGTTTGAGGGTAAGGAGGCGGTGTCGCAAGAGGTCTTCCACCGTTGCATGACCTGTACGGCAGATTGGTTATGCCACAACTCTTTACAATTTAACAGTTCCAAAACTGAGGTTTTACATTGTTCAATAGACCGTACCCCCAGGCCTCTTCCGTCGGACTTTTGGCCCCCTTCCTTCTAGGGCACTAGTGCACCGGCAGACTGTGTGCGGAATTTGGGAGTATTTTTCGGCTCCAATCTTTAATTGGATGTATCCGTTAACAAAACAGTGGCAACGTGCATGGCTTTGCTTCGCACGCTGAGGAAGACCCTACCACTGCTCCCAGCACAGGCTAGACCAGAGGTAGTGCGGAGTACCATCTTAAGTAGACTTGACTACTGTAACGCACTACTTCTGGGAGCCCCGGTGACTCTGGTGGGAAAATTGCAGCGCATGCAGAATTTTGCTGCTAAATTGGCCCTCTCCCGCCGGCGTGCTGATTCCTCTACCATTGCGCTCAGGGACCTCCACTGACTGCCAGTCCCTCAGCGGATCGAATTTAAAGCCCTCTGCATAGTTTTTAGGGCCCTTCATGTACAAGGTCCCATCTCTTTGCAGAACATGTTCTCGTGGTACACTCCGTCTAGATCTCTCCGCTCTGCCACAGCCTGTTTGGTGGTAGTCCCTAAAATCCTGAGGACTCGGTTGGTAGGCCGGTCTTTCAGGTTCTCAGCAGCAACTCTGTGGAACTCTTTACCGCTGGCTTTGAGGAGTGTGGGAGATCTTCGTTCTTTTAAGAAAGCTTTGAAAACACATCTCTTCCCAAGAGTGGCGTAAATCATACAGTGATTGATAACATCGTGCAGGTTCCATCAAAAGTCTAAGCGCCAGGATGCCCATTGGGTGACAGTCAATGCGCTATACAAGTATACCTATACATACATACATACATACATCCCACAGCATCAATACCAGCAGTGCATTGGCACCTCCCCTGCCATCTTCTTCAGTTTTGGGACCATGGGGTGCCTGTCTGACTGCCACACATCGCCCTTCTTTAGGATATTCTACCCAATTCTGGGCACATCTAATGTTGGGCCATGCTCTTAGGCCCACAGTTGGTCCCAGGGTCTTAACTGGGCCACTAAACAGCAGTATAACACAGGATTCTTTTTAAAATATTTTTTTCAACAGTTGCTTTGTGTACAACAAACAGAATTGATTGTTCATTTGCATAATAAGCATTGCAAAGATACATGTCACAATGCAGTCACAATAGTCACCAGGATCAATTGAAAGGTTCCCAAAACACAGACACATTGGCATCACAGTGAAGCAAAGTCAGATCCATGAGCTGAGGTTAGCCCTCAGGCAGTCTCTCGTTTTGTGTGGCAACCAGCCATTATCCTTTATAGCTGTACCAATTGTCCAAAACCTTCTCCCATTTCCTTGGGCAGCCCGACTCTGTGGTAGACCATGTGTTATATCCTTTGACACTAGTCCAGGTTGGTTTCCCAACTCATGGGGTTCTGCCCGCTCCTCAAGACCGTGTTATATTTCGCTTAGCGACTCCAGCGGTCAGCGCTAGCCATATCTTCTGATATTTGGGCCACACTTCCTCACCTGTTATACTCAGTAGTAGCCGCTGAGACTCCAATGGTACATTGAGTCATCTGACCCGGGCCAAGACTTGCACCACTCCCCTCCAGTACTGTTGGATTTCAGGACAGTCCTACAGTATATAATAGTTCATTCCACATCCCATGCAACACAAGGGTGTATTGCACCTCCCCTGCCTATGTAAGAGTCTTCTAGAGTTGTACGATCTATGAACTAACCTCAGTTGGGTTAAATGTACCGGGCCCAATTAGCAACCTCTCAAGTGCTTTTCACTGCCTCCACCCAGTACTCATCCTCAATCAGTCCAATGTTTCCCTCCCATGCTTCCTGTAGCTCTGCAAAGGTTCTGGGGACTTGTTCATCAATTTCCTGTAGGTTAGAGAGATTGCTTTGTCTGGCATAGAATCTAACAGTAGGCGAGCCTCCAGTGTTCACTCTCCAGTATGTGCCGCATCTGTGCATGTCCCAGTTGTAGATGTCTAAAACGTTCTAATTCTATCATCTCGTATTCTTTCTGAAATTCCTCAAATGTGATCAGAGCCTGCCCTTTCCATACATCTCCCGGGTGTTCAATGCCCCAATGCCCAGCAGCTACCATCGGGAAAACCCCTGAAGCACGCAACCTCCCACAGTTGAGTCCTGCCCGTCAGTTTGTTCTCCCATTCCAGGAATCTAGTGGCTTCTCGCCATGCCCTCACTACCATCTGAGTATGTGTCAGCATTTCACCCTCCCATCTTTTCCTATATAGTAACGGTATGTAGCTCCAGCTGCCCATTGCCTCTCGATCCAAGCAGTATGCGGGTTCAGTAATATCCACAAACACTCAGTTTTGGATGGCTATCAGCTGGGCAGCTAGCAGTACTTGCTGATGTCCGGAACTGTGAGGACCCCTTCGTATACCCTTCTTTGGAGCTTACAGAGTACAATTCTAGTACTAACCCATCCCACAGTAGTTGCCGCAGCTCACTATTGACTCTCTTAAAGAAACCTGGAGATATATAGCATGGGTGTTCGTTAGAACATGGAGCAGGCACGGGAGGGTCATCATCTTGAAGAGGATAACACAGGATTCTTGAGGGTTCTGTAAGAGTGAAGTGACTACAAGTGTCAATTAGAGATTGGCAAAGGAAGAAGACCACATAAATAAGCAATGCCCCTTCCAGTGCCACACTTAGAGGTGGGGCACAACAGGGATTCTGATGGCAGAGCCTCAGTTGACTTTGCATACTGATTATTACAAACCCAACAAACAAAAGGATCAGTATTTTGTGGAGGACAGCAAAAATACATTGTTTTCACTGGAAAATCCAGTAATACCCTATGCTTTAACTGTTAGAAAGACCTGGTTAGATCTATCCAAAGACTGGAAATCGACCAAATATGCTTAACTCAAAACTCTACAAAATAATAATACCATTTGTATGGATGTTTTACTTATAATTTCAGTGCATTGTGCAACGGAAAGAAGGCTCCCATATTTGAGATGTAGCTATGGTGGCAGCTTTCGTCCAATGACCAGTCCATATCTCCAATCTTCTTTGCCGTGAGTATTTCTTATGACAAACGTATGGAATATGTTTCTCTCCAATTGACTTATTTAGTTATACTATGATAATGCTCAAAACAAAGCATGCAGATCAACCATTGTTCTTCTGCGGACTTACGTCTCCCTCCCCATGTATTCTGCAGCTCCCTACATTCAAATGAATTATAGAACCTGTAGATTTCATGGTATGCACGTACAAATATTTCCTCTTCAGCTTCCAGCACACAATGTCTACCATCTATAAAGGCATCCTTTATTGTAAGGAGTTCTTTCTCTAGTTCTGTTATGTTAAAGTAAATTTCAGGGAGAAAAGAGGTAGAGTGTTTCTATGCCATGATATTCTTGTTGAATCAAAACAGTTCTTAAAGCTTGGTCAGAAGCATTACTCTCCAGGATAAATGTTTGCAATATGGCAGGTCACTAAAGAATTGCAGTGCTCGTAAATTATTACTTTCATCTTGAAAATGATTAATCAACATTAGAGTCCACAGAATCGCTTTCTTAAGAACATTCATTACAGGAGTGATTAAAGGTGGTCCATTTCGAGTAGATTCACGATGATAGAAAAGTTGGCCCGTCGAAGATTGCCTTTACAACACAGGTTTCCATTGCTGTGCTTTTTGACTATTTAACAGAACCTCAAATTTCATTTCATTAGACGATGGATGAAAATAAAAAATTTCAAGTTTGGCAAATAGATGTCATAATAGTTTCAAAATATCCTTGACCTACTTCATGATCTTTTTGGAAAAAATCTAAATTTCATTTAGGTTATTACCATTGTATATAAAACAATGTTCGAAAATATGGCACCCATGAATTGTTGAAACATTTCTGGGGCATTACAGAGTCCAAAGGGCATTACCTGGGGCTGTATTACACAAGATGCCCTGGGGGCAGCCTATTCTTAATAATAGGGCACACTTTTCCCTGTTTGTGCACTGCGCACCTGTTTTAAGGTGCACCAGGTGCAAACAGGGAAAGTGCGCCCTATACATAATAGGGCCCCAGGTCTTCATAATGCCCAAGTACAGAAAACTTGCTCCCACTCCTCTCCTGCCTTTATATGTAACAAGTGGCATTTATGATTAGTCTTAAACGAGGTGACTGAGAACGTTCGTTATACAATACATCTAATCTTAGATATTCTGGAAGGAAGGTATTTTCTAGTTTCATAAATATTTTCGCCTCCTGCACATCTTCCAGAATATGTAGGAATTATGTAGTGTTTAACGATCTTTCTCAATCGTCTGACTTAACCCTCCAAGCAAAAGTCTGACTGGCAAATATTTGAGCCACAATCCAGTCTAGTGTTTCTTTGCCCTTTGCATCCTTCTAGATGGAGAGCAACCATATGCAAATCAGTTTTGGGCCTTCTCCAATAGGAACAGTCCAGCGGAACTGTCAGGTCACCTCTTTGAACGAGAACACAATCGAACTTCAGAGTAGTTTTCAGCCTAGTTGGATCTCTCTTGTATGGTGTAGCCTGGACTCTATGTCGCACACAGCTCAGCCAAATCACATTAAATCTGAAATGAGGTACCCCATGCAAATCCATTTCTGAATCCCTCACTAGGCTCTGCCGATACAGACCAATCATGAGGCGAGTTACAATAGTTAATACTATAAGAATCCCAGAATGGACCAATAGAAGGATAATTTGTGCATTGAGAAAACACACTTTGCATTATTTAATAAGCAGTATTTTAAGCCATTACTGAACTTTATATGCCCTGCACACCTCTATAAAGGGTGCTTCCGGTTAAATAATCCTAAGAGACCATCTGCTCCTTGATGTGTTTGCACATGTTCCTGCCACCTCATTCCATGCAAACACTATGAAAATGCAGTCTTTGGGGATACAATATGCAGCAAGGTACAGGATGTCATTTGTTCAATTAGAAGAGGCAGTGGTCATCTGCAGTGTAATTTACAAACTCTGGGCATTCTGCTCGGAAGCCCTTTTAAGGGAATCATCTATTCCTCCCGTAAGTCCCTAAACTCGTTTTGCACAGTATGGAAATTACATCTACTTCTTATGGCTGGAATCACAAAATCAGTTCCAGGTCTTGTTACCTTAGTTTTTCTGTCTATTTATCTGTCTGTATGTATTTAGCTGGTGTTATCTGAAACACAGGACTCTCTCTACAACATAATTTGGATATTTAACAAAATAAGTCGAGCTAAACCCAATCAAGTTACTGGAGAAAATGTGCCACGTGTGGTGAGTGCAGTTGCAGACACTTTGAAAAAGTTAACAGGTAATCTCTCAGTGGTTGAGAGATGTATCCAAGTATTAACCTGATACTAGTAAGGTGACACGTTAGCCTCAACAGCAATACTGTCACACTGTGGTGAAATGGGGTTGGGCTTTTGTCAGTAGTGATGGAGCATGTTTATTTGAGAATAATTTTGCTTGATCAAGTCTGCTCATCAAGGGGCTCATTTATGAGCCACTGGGTCACTTTTGCGCCACCGGTGCGTCACTTTTTGTGACGCACCAGTGACGTAAAACATGCGCCATGTTGCGCCATATTTACGAAATGTGATGCATCTAGGTAGATGCGTCACTTCGTAAACCTCTTCGCTACATTTTACCTGCGCCAGGTATAATGTATGCAGGGTGGGTGTACCCCCGCAAGAAAGGGTCGTAGGAGTGGTGCAGCCACTTCTAGGACACCAATGCGTCAAAACCTTACGCCTGCCTCATGGCAGGCGTAAGGGTTACGCAGGCCCTTTCTCATGGGGCTTGCCCCATGTGAAAGGAACATTACTGGAGTTGCGTCAGGCTTCTGACACAACTCCAGCACTGCGCCACTTTTTGGACTGACAGATACGTCAGTTATACTGACGTATCTGTCCTTCCTAGCGACATGATGCGTCATATGCGTCATATTGTAAATATGACGCATCATTGGTGTCGCAAGGAGGGTGCACTAAGTGGCACATCACTGCTTTCAGGCAGTAATGCTCCACTTCTCGTAAATGAGGCCCCAAGTGTGTACCAATATTTATTAAATAAGCTATGACTAACAGTGTGGTCTTTTCAAACATCAAGAGTTATTTTTTTAAAGAACTACATCGTAAAAGCATGCAGGAGTGACACAACAGATTTAGAGTTCTAAAGCTGCATTGTAAATGCATGCAAAAGGGTTGCAAACTGGAGTAATGAGAGTCATTTATGTTATGAGAGAGAAACTTACTAAATGTACTGAAAAATATAGAGTAAAAGTAAATTGCAAGTAGCAATATAGAAATATGATTATGAAAATGCTTAGAGTAAAATTATTCTTGCTTATGGTGTTTTTCTGAAAATGAAAATGTTGTTAAAAGTGATTGACTACATGTTTATAAATCGAAATCAGACTATGCTTAAGTGTTTCATTGAAATAATGCTTACCTATATCATTTCTCATGTTTCCTTATTTCCTTAAAAATCTTTTAAAAATGGAGAGTTTTATTCTTTAGAAAATATTGATTTTGTGGTTTTCCATGTAGGCCTCAAAGCCTGATAAAATATTATTTTCTTTTCTAACATGGGCCTCAGAAACAATATTTTGTCCTTCATTATTTCTAGGAATTGTAAAAATTTTGAGGGATAACTACCATGGTGGGAAAAGGTCATGTGCATCCCTGCCCCTGCTCTTGCAGCTCCTCTGGTCGCTGGCTAATTCCTGCAATTCTTGGGCGTGACATACTGTTGGTCTGAACTCTGATTTCCCTGAACTGAACTTTCCTGAATCATTTTTGCACTTTGTGAAGACAAGTGGTTCGGAATTGGTGCCTGCAATGAGTGTACATGTTCTTTAGCTGTGGTGTACGTGAGACGGTGCTAACAGGAGGGGGTTAACCCTAAACCCCCTGAATTATTGACCAGAGGTCACACAAAATTGCTGCAAGCCTGTGCACACGTCAATATCAATTGCAGAGTAAGTACTCTGTGTCATAATTTTCTCAGATGGAACATTCAATGTACAGAAATGTAATAAAAATAACGATAAACAATCAGGAGTATTGTGTTCTTCTTTTAATCCTGAACGGTTGACCAGCCAACACGAGTTTCGTCTGGGGAGGTAGCCCAAGACTTCTTCAGGGCTTAAGGCAATGAAAAAGAGACCTTGGATCTCTCTGCCGGTTGTACTTCCATCCCGGCTGGCTAATGAAAGTGAGTATTTGTCCAAATAAATGAGGGGTCCAGAATCAAGACCATAAGGTGGAGCCAAAATATGGGCTTCACTCTTCACCGGTTATACGTCAGTCCCGGCTGCAAGGAGGAGGAGGGTGTTTCTAGTCTAGGAGCGGTCCAGACTGGGGACCGTGAGGTGGAGCCATAGTGAGGGTTTCTCTAGTCGGCGAGTCAGCTGAGTGCATACACGCGGTGTTGCAGTGCCTGGGGTTCGGCAGCGCACTGGTTTGAGGTCCGGCTCTCGTTCGGGGAATTCAAAAACAAAATTGGTTTTTGAATTCCCCAAACGAGAGCCGCAACACCTCGTGGATGAATATTAATTTGGTTCTTAATTAAGCTTTAAATTGACAAAAATAGCGAGATATTGCTGGCACTAAATGTGCCGCATGATTTGACTTTTCGTCCAGCATTACTCCGGCAGCAATGGCACATAGGGCCTAATTACAAGCAGGGTGAAGCATTTTTACCAGGGGGCCAATGCCACCCCTGACCACAAATGCCTCAGTGTTTCCACCTCAAGTAATCTGAGGGCCATTTTAACTATATTGGGAAACACACCGGGTGAAGCCACGTCAGCCCACACCCAGTCGCTTTCTGCATCACAGTTAAAGCATGGAAAACAACACTCACAGCCCCAGACCCTCCCCTACCCTCTAAGCACTTACCCGTTGGGCAATAACTTGAAATTGCTTGGTGCAGGGTTGCAACTACCATGCAGCATCAGTGATTCTGGACCCGGTAATTTTGGCAGCCCTACAGGCTCATAATGTTGAACTCCACCACAGGAAAGTTCCAGAGCTATTGCTATAAAAAGATCCATAGTGTGTGCTGCGAAGGGCTGTTCTGTGACTCTACCTGTGGTGATGAAAGTTTAAGACAAGCAACTCAATAAAGCTATTCTTTAGAAGGGGGCATGAACATTTGCGGACTGAATTATGCCTTTGAAAATAAGCAAATATGTTTTCTGTGAGCAATGGAGAATAGATGTGGAGAAAAAGATCTGCAGATCTTGGGAAGCAAAAACATAGTAGCAGAAATAAAATAGTTTTAAAGATATTTACTGTTCGAATTATTGTATTTTCTTTTTTTACAAAGCGCTATTACAATTGCCAATAAATACAAGAGTAATTATTCTGTGACTAAAGGCTGTCCAACAACTATGCTGACCTTTTTTCGCAGCACAGCAGCTTGGTGTTTTTCAGGTATCTGGACGTTTATGTGACACTGCAGCTATTATTGTGTAGCAAAACGTTGTGACATTTTCAGCACTGGCCACTTACAGTCACCTAACCGCCAGAGTACTCGGAAATAGGAATAATGGGGGAGATTAGCGGTAATGAATTGCGCCAATAGACTGACATTAGCATCTGCTATTCGGGAACTGGAACAGTTGCTGCATGATAATCCATTCAACGTCAATGCCTTGGCAATTTCATATAGATTCAGCCTTGATTACAAGCGAACCAGAAAAGTTCACCCTCTGTGCCAACCCCTGAATGCCCACGGTTTGGACTTTTAGGTTCTGCATTGTGAACAAAAAGCTATAAACTGCCAGGTGGTTTAAACTCTGCACCCCAACAATTTTCTTCATATACATGTCAGCAGGTCAACTCTGCTGCCATATAATGCGGGAAAAAGTCCAATAAATAATGTGACATGCGGGTTTCAGTGCGGAAGGTGCCAAATTTAAAGGGTGCAACTTGCAATTTAAGGTAATCAGCCCACTTGATGCATTCCAAACACTGGTGCAAATATTTCACTCTGCAATACTGAGGCACGCGTATTGGCCTTCAAAGATCTCTTCATGATGTCACAGGTATGTTGCCAATGCTATGCAGCATTGGCAAAAAGCACATTGCTTAAGGAAAATACTTTTTCCTTATGCTGTACAGCATTGGCAAAAAAGGTACGAAAGACACAGCACATGCATATCTTGACGTTTTGGAGCTGTCTCCTTCAGAAGGTGTGTATATGCTTGATGACTAGGCTGTCCTGTTTTCTGTGTTTATTTTTTTCTGTGAATTTCAGTGGTGTTATCCAAACTTTTTTAAATCAATGCTTAAAATCATTTATTCAGCAGCCAAAATAGACAAAAATGTGTTTTCCAGTGTTTACATAATGTGTTTTTTCGCAGTTACAGTCATAAATTACCTATTTCATTTAATGGAGAAGTAATGTATGGCATGTAGTGTCTTCCCATTAACAGTGCGCCCAATAGGTTGATGTTAGACTGTGCATAAAGCAAGAACATCTGTGTATTGCACTCTCACTCACAATCACATCTCATTACACTCTCACATCTCATTCCCTCTCATACTCACTCTGTCTGGTTTATAGGACTCTTAATGGATAAACAAATAAGAGTGATATAGTCAAATTCTTTATTAAACAAATTTGCTGACACAGTTGGGGGTCATTCACCTTCTCCTTACTGTTAATTATGACATTGTAGTAGTGTTCAACCCTTCCAACAGCACTGTATCTTGTGAAAACTTTACAATTTTAAATGATACCAGATACTTTTTTGCCCTGCATTGTAATGCACCTGAAATGTGATGCTTCAAACATGGCCACCATTGTTATTTTGCACTCTTTACCTGACCATGTGAATATGGTAATGGTATTGTTTGGACATTGATAGCTGCCAAGTATCCCCATAGAAAATGTCTCACTTTAAGTCAGTCATGTCCTTTTAACAGACGTCACATTGTATCCTGGGATTTGAAATTGTGCTGTTAACATTGTAAATATGGGCTTAAAACCTCCAGCAGTAAAATGCAGTTGAGTAAAAAGCACGGATTAGCTCAAGGTATCACACATAACAATGGGACACCTTGCAGCTATGAATTCTGTTGGTATGTGGAAGGGCTTGTGTCATGCTTTCAATACTCTTTTCATTGGTACCTGTCACTACACCTTTCATTCAATGTTTAAAGCCTGGGTTTTTTGGTAGTTCACCAGCTATTAATTCTGACTTGTTAGATAAGGCCACTGATGTTTTCAGAGTTTTTACTCATTCTGAGCCTGTGGATAAATGTGATATTACATATTCACCAAAGTTCTTCTGAGCCTTTTTACCAATCACTGAAAGAATGAAATACTGCCGAAAGATCAAATATGATTTAAATATTCCCAGATTCACTACAGTGTATAGAATAATGAGATCAAAGCTAAAATTTGCTTCTAAAGATGATGATGACTCATGAGGCCCTTTCAGTTTCTTTTTATCAACCTAAAACAGGATAGCCTAGTGATGACATATATGCAAGCCTACTGAATGACAATTTTTCTGTTTACCAATCCAAGACTGCAGATGCCTTGGAGCAGTAAATAAAGAAATTAATGCATGTGTTAAAGCAGAGCGGCTCAAGTTCAAATGGGAGCTATTGGGCCTGCCACAAAATGTAAAACTAAGTATTTCAAGGACCAAGAATGCTGGGGAAGCAACCAAGGATTGGGTTGAGTAGTAAATGGGTGAGAGCAATGGGTAGTGGGCGTGACGAGCAGAAGTTGGGGTTGGGGGAGAAGGGAGCAACAAGGAGCACATGGGGTGGTATCCAACAGCAACAGCAAACCCCAAGGAAGAGAACAAGTGGGGGCAAGGGGAAGCAACACACAGTGTTGGGCCAAGTATTTTGGGGTAAGCAAAACACATGCACTCTATGGAGTGCTTAATTTTAGCACACTCAATGTCAACAATGGAGGCACACAAGCGAGTCAATCAAAAGGATAGTAAACTGCTATTCTCCAGAGGAGCGACAAGAGTGAAGGCAAGCCACTGAACCAGATGAATGCAAAATAAGTCGCAGTAAAGCTAACCAGTTGTAAGCAATGGTTGGCCTTTAAGCCCACCGTATTTGTTTTGTATAGTCCAGAACGGGGACTTTGCACCTATCTGGTAGTTAGTTGTCTGGTTGGCACAATCTTAAAACTGCTGGCATAGGTCGAATTACTAAAATAGACTAGCACATTTCATTTATTAGAAATGAAAATGTAGTTCAAGATAGCTGGGATGGCTGGAACTACCATAATATTAAGAACATATCCCTGATATGCATAGTAGTTCAATGCGTTGCATATTTCAACAGGCAGCCATTCACTTGTAGCGGTTTGGAACTGGGTGCAGGTCAATGTGCAAAGGACACAGGAGTCATGTCTGCCCCTGATCGTACTTCATACCAATTACTTTTACCACATTGCAACCCCTGAAGTGAGTGAACTTTAAGAAACTCCCACCATTCACATAGTCCTTGTGTTCCAGAGTGCACAGAACTTGCGTTGCTCGCCTTGAACTACAAATGTGAGACATGCTTAATGTAATCCTGAGAGCAAATTTGTATAGCTCATTCTCCAGTGCATATGTTCGCTCCATGATTTAGTAATGTCAACTGGAAATAGTCGGAAAAACAGTACACTTTTTTTCAGGACATCTTAATGTCTGAGCAGTCAAAATAATAGAGGCAGCTTAGTGTGCCAAATACTAACTTGTACAAGCTTTCTAATTTGCTTCTCTAAACCAAAGACTATAGAGTCAGATGTACTAATCATTTTGACAGTCACAAAGACCTGGAGTTGGTGTTTGTGACCATTACATTTTTTCTTTGAATGTATTAATCTCAGGGTTGGGCAAAGATCTTACTTCTGTAAACGTGTTAGTTCTGTTGAATTACTGTTGTACTCTACTGCTCACTGGGGTAAATGCATTACCACACATCATCCTCTCTATGGACTCTACTCGCTCTTTCAACAGAAGCAATATCTCATGGGGAGATTACCATGTCCTTTCCACAGACTTCTTAATTAAACGACTTGGGTATCTCCTAGTGACCAATTTGTTAAATAACTAACTGTTACCACAAGAACAAGTGGAAGGGATAAGAGTAAGGGACATATTTACAAGCACCTATTGCCACCATAACGTCACTTTTTAAGACGTTGTGGTGGCAATAAGGGCTTTTCCTTATTTACAAGGCAGCGTTAAGCTTAACGCTGCTTGTAAATAAGACACCCTTTCACGCTATACTGAGGGGTATATTCACAAGAACGTGTGATAACTGCCGCAAGAGTAGCTTAACGCAACTCTCAACATCGCAGCCTATCACAGGAAAATTACGCCGTGCCAATCAAGGCTGCACAAAAATCAACGCCACGCCGCAAGAATGCGAAACACGAATGCCAAAAAAGCTGCGATGAGGCCAATCAAAACAACGCGAAACCAACGGAAGGCGAGCAAATCTCACACGTCTGACAGGAAAATGCTCTATAAAAGTAACAAAAACAACACACCAGAAAGAATCCAAAGTGTGTAGCAACATGGATGCACCCTGACCCAGCGCAGAGGCCAACGGGAACCCCACAAGCCCCACAGACCACCAGCAAGGAACAACGGGGTCGGGGAAGGCCAAGGAGAAGAGGGAGAGGAAGACGGGGTGCAGACCGCAGGAAAACAATACCAGCATCACGGAGGTGACAAAACACTACCAGCAACTGACTCACAATCAGACTATCTTGAATGCAGACGGAGTGTCGACGAGGCCAATGGAGAAGGCCAAGAGGCGCTGGCATGACGTGGAAACCTAAACCAGGCACAAACCCGCTGCCAACAGGACGGCAGCAATGGCGACAGGAGGGGGGAGTCCTGCGCCACAGGAGGAGCTGGAGGAAATGGAGGCCAGTCAGGTCAGTGTAGAGACGTGCAAGGAGTTGGGAGTCTGGACACAGCTCGATAGGACCTGACACAACAACAACAGGGTGAGGATCTAAAAGGGACTGGGGGACGGGGGAGATGGGCTCAATGGCACACATGCACATCGATGTGTAGCACACTGCACAACCACAAATACCCAGGGACATGTTCCCCATCCCCGTGGCACACTGCAGCACATACACATAGCAATCATAGCACATCCCATGACAATGCGGCACAAAGTGCAACACCAACACTGCAGAACAGGGGACACTACTGGTTCCGCTCATGCGCAGAAACAGGCCAATCACATTGGACAGAGCAGGTAACTGTGAGATGCATATGTACGGGTACAACCTCACATCAGTCATGTAGTCCAAATATCCACTGTCCCAACTCAAATTGCCAGCACCTCCCAAACGGTCATGATGTACATTGTCGCACAGTTTGCATGTCCACAAGAACAATGCGCCAACATAAATGTCAACACAATGTCAACATGCATCTCCCATTCGCATTGCAGAGGGACAAACAACACCTCTAGCAGGTCACACCTGACAACCCATCAGTGATGCCGGAGACGACCACCACACCTTCGACACTGACACCCTACAACAGCCCATGGACATCCCACGCAACCCACCACCAGGACCAGGGCAGACAAGCCACTTAGAGGAGAACCCAGCCCCTGCAACAGACCACACAGCATGACGCACCCACAAGCACGGCTAGCACACAACACTTCACCGACCCACACATGGCACACCAATGCCAGGTGCCAGAACGCCAAAAGGAGGTGGCCCAACAGGTGCGGGTGTGGTCCAAACCCATGGAAGGCGTAACAGAACACATACGTAGGTGTCCATTACCCTTCAGGGACCACCTACACCCCACAAAGGAGACTTCCGTAGAGACACATGCAGATGCACATCCCCAGTACAGAACCACACCCAGGGGCACACACATATCAGTCACACACCCACGTTGGCTCTGCGTATGACGGCACAGTCCACTTCCCTTATGAATTGAGTGGGTGACCACAAAGCTACATGTTCAAGCTCTAACCCGCTGCCTGCAGTGACATGTCTGCGTCCACTGTACACAGTACAATGTAATGTTGTAGGGCCCAGGGCCCTCATACATACAACAAAATCACAGGGACACACGCAGATATCATGTCAAACTGGCTTCGGGCAAGTGTGCCCGGCCCCTTTATTGGCAGGGCCACATGTACAGTGATGCCTGTGCTGGATGTGTGTGGGGTGGGTGCAAGCCAGCCCTCAGGGAGTTGTTGGTGCTGGCAACAAATACAACTGTTAACACAATTAATACGGAAACAGACAACACCAGCATTACAGGGACAACTGCGGAGCATCATGGAGGTAGCCTGAGCAAGTCCAGAGGGCACACAATGAGCAAACAGAAGTGTCAGTGAGTTACAGTGCACTGAGTCTGGGGCACCAGAGCTGAGCGCGCTCATGTGAAGAGAATGTCTAGGATTCTGTCCCTTCGGGACCTACATGATGCAGCTGCAGGGTGGGGGGTGTCGCAGCTGCATCATCTTCCTCATCGTCGTCCCAGGTCTCCCAGACCACCTGAGGGGACATCGCTGTGTGAACCCACCACAGTACATAACCAAGGCAGTAATGGACGATGATTCGTGGTGCACTGAGTCAGTGGCACCTGGAGTGCTGAGCAGGGGATCAGGCAGAAGATGGTCTCCAGGACATGGGGAGGCAACTCCGTCAGTCTGCCAGTACAACCATTTCGACACAGGCATTTTGCGGTTGGAGTCGGTCCTGGCGGTGGGGGCGTGTGCCTCCTGCGGTGATGAGACGTCCAGGCTGGTCAGGACTCGATTTGATGTGTGAGCCCTGGTGGGCCACAGTTGAGGCCGGAGGATGCGGACAGCACAGGGCCACAGGATCATGGCGTTGATGAACCCAAGGCCATCGCTTCAGAGGCCATCCAATATCTCAAAAGAAGGGGTCCCGGACATGACCAGCACAGAGTTAGTGGCCCCGGATGCACTGCGTTCGGCACAGGCACCAAGTCATGGAACGGTGGCTTGCAGTGCAGTCAGATGGCCCATGCGACCTGAGTGGGTTCTCATCAATGTCCGAAGTGTATGTTGCAGAGGGTTGCGGGGGACAGTGGAAGGTGTCCTCCAGGGCATGATGCAGAGGGTGGAAGCTGTCCGGAAGCAGTAAATGGAGGGGTGGAATGCCACAGGCTCGTTTTCGCCACAAAGTCAGTATCACCACCATGATGGCAACGACAACCCCAAGTCCATGGACTCAGTCGCCACCAAAGTCCAACCAGAAAGTGTCCATGGGTCTCGGGGAATAGACATAGTGGCACCGTGGCAGAAAGGGGATGCAGTCTGCGATGAGGCCTGTACAATGACATCAAGTCAGCCATAAATAAATCAAGGCTAAATTCAAAATTGTGTGTGACCTATTTGACCATAGTGTAGGCCGGGTGCAGCGGTCAGCAAGGGCCCACAGCCACGTGTTGTTGGGATGATATGCACATGGTTGGTGCCACCTGATCGAAGGGAGTACAGTGAAGTAGAATCTTCATTATTGTGCGTACACGGACAATGTATGATCAAGACTCAGTTCCAAATGTGTGACCTACTTGTCCGTAGTGTAGGCCGAAGGCAGTAGTCAGCAGGGGACAACAGACATGTGTCGTAGGAAGGCCATGCACTGAGTTGGTGGCACCACATCGCAGGGAGTACACTGATATTAAATCTGCAATGAACATATGTATTCTGCCATCGTGTAATCAAGACTCAGATCTAAATGTGTGACCTACTTGACCGTGGTGTAGGTCGGAGGCGGCAGTAGAGCATGTCAACGAGAAAGGACTAAAGCGGGCCTGTGTCTTGGAGGTCGTGATGGTCTGAGGAGGCTGCCAAGGTTGCCGGCCTTGGGCTTGGAGCTTGCGCAGGCACGTGGTGGACCCTCCTTGACACACGCTGGTGTCAGAAGGTGATCAGTGTGGCCTGGCTGCTCAGGGGCTAGCCTGTCGTGTTCGGGTCCAGGCGGCCGGGGTACGGCAGATGCACAGGATCGCAGGCAACTCCGCTCTCGAGGAAGGTGTCGGCCTCGTGGCGTGGTGAGAGGCGCTGCCCTGGCAGGCACGTTGGGCTTTCTGGAAGAGGAAAGGACCACAACCATGGCTACGTGCTTTTTAGTCACACCCCTACGCTGGCCTGGCATACGCCGGGCCATCCCACTCCGCTCACGCTTACGGGGGGACGTAACAGACAACATTTCCGTGAACTCCCCAACTGGCTGGGGTGACATGGTTGAGTCCACTGTCCACTACACTCCATACACCAGAGGTGTATGTCGCCATGGATATGGGTGTGTTCTGCTTACTGCGGTCTGTCCAGCACATCACCGCCACTCTTGGCATTGTGTGTTTTCCGAATCATGGTTCTCCTGCATCCCTCACACATGCCTGGTTGCCACCTCTGCAACCACATTCGGCTAGTGTGTGGCTGAGGTGCCATGCCATTAATGGCTCATGTTCACGGCTTGCCCAGGTTACCATTGTGAGTTGTTCTGTCGTGTCTTGTGGGTGGGAATGTTGTTTTGCATGTTGGTTGTGATTTTGTGACGTGTGCATTGCCAGAGTTGTGAGTTGCATGGTTGTGGAGTTGAGGTGAGTGGGGTGTTCATTTGGAACTTGCCAAGGGGCTGTGCCTTTCCCTTGGTGCCATCCTGGGAACGCTGGTTGCTGATGGACTGGTGGAGGATGAAGGAATCATGCACACTGGCTGGGTTTTTGGAGGCGACATTGGTGGAGGTTCAACGGTGTTCGGATGTTGCCTGCACATTGATGTGAGACGTGTGCTGTCTGTTGCGATGATTGTGTGCTGTGTTACCAGGGGGCACAGGTAGGATATGTGTGCTGTGGATTGCCCCCATCACCTGCGTGCATCCAGCTATGGCGTATGGTCCTTGCTTGGTCTCCAGCGGATCCTGCGCATTGTGTTGGACATATAGGGACTGGGGTACCAGGCTGATGGTGATGTCCAGGACAGGTGTGAGGGACTTGGATGTGGCTGGCTGTGAGACTCCTCCGACTCTGGCGGGTGTTGGTTGGGCATACCAGGGGCCAACAGGTGCAGCTCAGCCAGCAGCTTTGTGTGGGGTGGGATGTTGGTTGTCCGCTGTGTTGGTGTCGTCGGCCTGTTGGGCAATGATGGTCAGGATGCGTACGATGGTTGTCCTTTTGAGCATGTAGTGTCAGATGTTGGGTCTGTGAGGCTGGTGCGTTTCCTGGGGGTCTGCTGTCTTTGTCTGCGCTGCCTCTGTGGTGGTCCGGGGGGGGGGTTTCTGGGTGGGGGTTGGGGTCCTGGGGTGGTGGCAGTGGGTGTTGGGGCCCTCTTGGGTGTCCAGGCCGCATGACCAGTGGCTCCATGGCATCTGTTGCCCTTCCAATGTGGCTGTGGGCTGGGCTCCCTTTTGTGGTGCAGGCTGTCATCCGACTTTGCACCAGGTCTGAGCAGGTGTTAGTTTCTGGGTGCTAACGCACCTTATCGCCTGTTTTGTGTTCTTATCGCCGATCTGGCTGGTCGTTGAGAATGTTGAGGTGTGGTGTTATCGCGGCTTTTCGCCTGGGAACGCCTACTCTGCATCGCATTAGCGATAGTTGCAGGGGTCATCTGTGGCGATGTTTTTTGCGGCTGCAATTGTGGGTATACTGGTGCTGTGGGCTCTTAATACCAGCTTGTGATTGGGGCGATAAGTTTATCACAAATTTGGCTGCGATAAAGTGCCGTTAACTCGGCAATAGATCCTTGTGAATATGCCCCTGAGTGTGAAAGGGGTGGGCAATGGGTGTTGTGGTGGCCGTTCCACCGCAACTCCCATTAATTTTGATTGACGCTGCCCCATATTTACAAGGGTGGAGTAAATATGGGGCAGCGCCAAAATTCAGACCATGGAAAACCTGGTCTTACCCTGGTGCAACGAAGAGAGAATTTTAATTTCTCCTAGCTTTTGCTTTATCGATGTGTGCTGTGTGCTGCGTTGTGCAGCACACATAGAAACAGCAAAATGCCATTGATTGCTTATGTGCAGGAAGGTGTCCCTTTCTACACATAAGCAATCATAAATAAGAAAATGACATTTTGCAACTTCCATGTGTGCTGTATTAAGCAGCACACATAGAAATTACAAATCACCATTTCAGATTGTTTATGTGCAGGAATGGACACCTTCCTGCACATAAACATTCTTCCCCTGCAAAGCAGGCACCCTTGCACTATGGTGCAAGGGTGCCTTCGTTGGCACTAGGCAGCTAAATTAGCACCAGCACAAGGGGAAACACAGGGCTGCACCTTATCCTTGTAAATATGGTGCAACCCTGTTTTTCGGAAGTAGCGGAGCACAGCATTGAACCACTTCCTCGCAAATATGCCCCTAGGCAGACCCCCAGGATATAGCGGCATGGATTAGCAAATTGAGTGGCACAAATATGGAAATTTAGCGGCACAAATATGGAAATTTAGCAGCAATTTTGCGGCATTTTAATTGGCAGTTTTTCCTACAACAAACACAGATATCTTCGTTTGTGAGTTATTTAAGAACATGAAGCTATGTATATTTGGTTTATTTACAATGTAGACACTTTGTTTGGATTCAAGGCTACATATAGGACATAAACATTTTAATGAATAAATGCCTATGGAATCTGTATGCTTGTCGTGTTAATCTTGCAGTTCTTCTGAGCAGTCCAAATCTAGCCCAATATTGTGCTGCTGATTATAATGCAAAAACAATAATGCCCGGATGGAGTGCTCTGAGAGGGACCGTCGTCTGGCTGACAAAATAATTTTGTAGATGCTGATGCTCCTTCCAGCATCTGCAGAACTGGTCACACAGTCCTTGTACACAGCTGCAAGCTGTGAAAGGACTGGAATGCAGTCAGCCATCCCACGCCAAAAGAGGTCAGTGTCAATCACCCCAGAAACAGATGCCTGTACTGCTTCTGGGCCTACATGTTCAAAGTAGAGGCAAAGCTCCTGATCGGGAACTTCGCTGAAACCAGGGCTGGCAGAATATGCAGTCTTGTCCTTAGGCAGGATGCAGAGTTGTGCCGGATTGAAAAGGCGCACTTGCTTCAAGAACCCAATGCCTGGTTGGGCCTTCCCCATGTATTTGCCCGCCTTTTCCAGAGAATTTTCAAAAGCTTCATTAAGCAGGGCTGTTATCTTTTTTTTCTGTGTCAGAGTTAATTTAGCCCCTGCAGTGGTCTGTAGAAATGGTTGTAGTGACTCCAGAGTGAGGAGTGAATTGTTTGTTAGGTCCATGTGAAGGTCCTCCAAATAATCATACACCTTCATTGTCACTGGTGTCTGACTCTGGAATATGTCCATCAGATGTAAAATGTTTTGGCATTTTTCGGCCACAATGTCCAATTGCACTTTAATGCAGTTTCTTTGGTCGCTGTTCAAAATCCTTTGCAGATTTTCAAGGGAATCTGGGGGAGACTTGCTGAGTTGCATCTCAGACTCAACAAACCCAGCATAGGCCTCAAAATGCTTGCAATGGTACTGGAAAGCAGCAAACCAAGAATGTAATTATTTTAAAATAATTGCCCCCAGAGCCCGCGCGTGCCCCTGTGCGGCGGGCCCAAAGAATGCCACCTGGGCCCGACGCAACCCGGGCACGTGGCGGGCCAAACATTTAATTATTTTTGAAAAATTGCCCACAGGGCCCGCCACGGGCCCCTGTGTGGCGGGCCCAAAGAATACCAACTGGGCCCGCCGCACAACGGGCATGCGGCGGGCCCAACATTTAATTATTTTTAAACAATTGCCACCAGGGCCTGCCATATGCCCGTGTGCGGTGGGCGCAAAGAATGCCACCTGGGCCCGCCACACACCGGGCACGCGGCGGGCCCAAAATTTAATTATTGTAAAAATATTGCCCCCTGGGCCCGCCGTGTGCCCCTGTGTGGCGGGCCCAAAGAATGCCACCTGAGCCCGCCGCACACCGGGCATGCGGTGGGCCCAACATTTAATTATTTTTAAAAATTTGCCTCCAGGGCCTGCCGCGTGCCCGTGTGCGGCGGGTGCAAAGAACGCCACCTGGGCCCGCCACACACAGGGCACGCGGCGGGCCCAAAATGTAATTGTTTTTTAAAAATTGCCCCCTGGGCCCGCCGTGTGCCCCTGTGTGGCGGGCCCAAAGAATGCCACCTGGGCCCGCCGCACACCGGGCACGCGGTGGGCCCAACATTTAATAATTTTTTTTAAATTGCCCCCAGGGCCCGCCGCGTGCCCAGTGTGCGGCGGGCCCAAAGAATGCCACTTAGGCCCTCCGCACACCGGGCACGCGGCGGGCCCAACAAAAAGAAGGAAGCAGCAGCACAGGTCAGGAGACCTACATGGGAACCCCTCAACGCCAGCCAGATGATGAAGAGGACAGAAGCAGCAGCAGGGCAGGTGAGGGGTGAAGGGGTGTAAATAAGCACTCCACCTCGCCTGCTTGCTGTGAGGACCCGAGGACCCCTCCTTCTATTGGCTCCATGACGAGAGCCACCGGGCCAATAGAAGGGGTCGGATTTCGCAGTTTTGTAAAAATCGCGGCATTTTTACCAAACTCCCGATTTTGCGATTTTTTTGCAAATCGCGAAGTCCTGGAGGGTCTGCCTAGGTGTTTTATTTCCTTAGCAAAGATCCCTGTAAATAAATTACAGCTTTTTCCTTCCATATCCGGCTTAATTGGGTTTCCTATTTTTAGTGATATTAACTTTCTTAGGTGGTACTTGGCTATCTTCTTTTAACCTCTTATGTTCTCTCTTCTCTTGTAGGCTTTCGGGAATGGAATGCTTTGGCGCCTCCCCTATTCGGAGCAACAGAAAACATATATCAAGTAATTATTTATGTCAGCACATGTATTTCTTCCTTTCCTTTTCTGTGTAAGATTTCCCTCTTATGTGGTCTTCTTTTTAGGATTCTGATCACCGAGAATTGTATTATTATTCAGATTTCGTTTTCTCCTTTTCTTGAATTACTTTTCTTTCCTTCTTAATAAGGGGCCCTCTTTTTCTCTATGAAAGACTTTTACTAAAAAAACTTTCCTTCAGCTGGTTTTTAATTATTAAGGTTTTATGACCATTTCCTCTTCGCGCAGTTTTTTTCTAAACTCCCTGCTTCTTGTCTTGCGCTTCTTATTAAGGCCTGACAACTGCAACCCATTTTCTTGCTTTTCTTTACTCCTTATCTAATAAAATAAATAAGGCAAATTTCGTTAAAACTAACACAAAACAAACACACAAAAAGTGTTGTTTTCCAAGGCATATTTCTCTTGTGTTTCCCCTGTACCTGCCACTGTAATTTCCTTAATTACTAGGGTATTTCCTTCCCCGTTCTAAGTCGTCGTCCCCCCTGATGTGACCAGCTCATACGCAACCACGCACCTGGGTTAGCCACGCTCCTCTGAAAGTGTGGTGGGAGCTGAGTACTGATCTGGTCCCTTCCTGAGATGAGAGGTACTCGGCAGAGAGCATTTGCCTCCCAATTGGTTTCTCCTATTTTCTTCATGTTCCCGGTATCTGGCCCTGTGGCATCTCACCTGCACTGGATCATGTTACTCATTCTGTTCTTGCTGTGCTCCCTGCTTGTGGAGTTCATTTAGGCATTTCTTCTGCCTTCGGCTTGTGTCTGTGTCCTCTTTCTCCTTCCATTTACAGGTTCCTCTTTGCACTCCATGGGGTTGATGCAGAAGAGTCTTTAGTCTATTTCTATTGTTTTCTCCTCACCCTATTGTTTCTCTCCCTTTTGTCTGTCTAACGTTTTGTTTTCTCTTCTCTTTAGGGTATCATGGCATGAGATGGTTGTCAGAAAGCCAGAATCCATCTACATTTGCAGCTAAGTCTTTTGCACTAACACATTTGCTTCTTGGAAGAAGTGAGGTCTGTATGTACCAATGTGTCCCAATCTTAAAAATTGCCTGACAGACAGATTGTCAGGTGGGTGATGAGTGATTTATAGAAGTAAATAATTCCATTCTGTTGGCTTGTGCAACAAAATGGCATATATTTCATTGTTAGCATGTCATACCAATAGACCCAAGTAGCTGACCTTTATTCTGCTAAAGTATGAGGTGAGTGTTAAGTCTGGGCTTTGTGAATTCATACAGCTTATAAAATCATGCAAAGAATTTTCTATGCCAGGTTATGTATCTGCACGCAAACGGGTCTCATCAAATAAGGCCTAATTCACGGGGAGGGATCAATATCACAATACAAAATCTAAAGAATGCCCCACATGGCCATTAATAAACATGAATTGATAAAAACACAGCATACACAATAATCTAGTGTGTTCGACTATTTATCTAATTTCACATTTCATGAGTATTATTTTCACTTATATTTTCCATTTTTATGATAAGCTTATCGATTTGGTACAGACAATACAGATATATACACCAACTCACATTAATCAACACAAATCAAACATAACATGAAACAATTTGGATAGGTTATTTGAATATCCAGCATTTACTAAATACTGTGAGTTATTTACGTTGAGTCCAAATAATCTCACTTCGATCATTGGATTACCCCTGTTGTCACATGGGGTTAAAGGGCAGTTACACATAGTCTTAATCTGAACGATTGAAAGGATGGCCGATCAGATTGCTGAAACAACAGCACTTTGACTGGCCACCTGTTAGACCTGGCTTCCAGGGCACCAGGGCACTCAGGGGTAACTGCGCTCCAATCGCATCAACTGGAGTGTTCCCCACTGGTGTCCTGGGGCCGCAGTACTAGTGGACCCAAAACTGGATAACCAAGCACTCCTCTCCAGCACTTGACTCTCTCAGGGTAGCGAGACAGAGCAGTTCAAGGTTTACTCAAGGAGGTGAGGTGGGGTTAGACATTCAGAATACAGTGCACACCGTACCTCCAGCTGATAAACTCAATGTCCAGTCAGTGCTTTTCTTTTTATAAAAGAAAAGTACTTTAATACACACAAAATAATTATACTATACATAAAACTAGGATAAACAGTGAAAACCAGATGTCTCTACAGCCCTCTGGGATAGAGTTCAGACCCCAAACAGTATTTTAGCGCCTAGACGCCAAGCACTATAAAAAACAGTTAACATGAAAACACACAATAAGCATTGCATATTACAGACCATGTTACACAGGCCTGCTCTCATTCCCTAGAGCCTTGATACCAATCTTTGGATTGAAAGGATATAGTTTCAGCATATGATGTGAAGTCAAATGTTCTTGATCAGACCCATAACCCCCACCCAAAGCAACAGAAGTGCCCTCCCGTCGTGACTCGTGAGTGAGGACACCGCTATAGTGGTGTCAGGGATCCTGACCACAGGTGCCTGATGTATTGGCACAGTTTACTGGAGTCCCACTAGTCCAGTAGCCACTGGTTAGCTGTAGGAAGGTAGGGGCTGGACAGAGTGCCAGTTCACCCTGATACCCCCAGAGATCACAAAAAGAAAGGTGGGGGCTGTGTCACTGGGCTCTATTCCCAGCTACTGCTTCTACAGGCTCCCACAGCGCAGGGGAGGAGGTTAGAGGGGATTTGATCTCACCTTCAAGGACTAGAATCAAGCTTTCCCCTCTCTGGCTCCCTTGATGTGCTGCAAGCTTCCTTCCACACCAGCTTCCTTGATGTGCCACAAGCTTCCTTTCCACATCAACTCCCTTGATGTACTGTAAGCTTCCTTTCCACACCTTGGGCAGCTGTCTGTAATTTCCTTGTTCAATAGCGCACGCTTCACAAGTCTCACAGAAACAGCTGGTCTTTTCCCATGCTGCTGGTGCGCTGGATTCTCCTTGAACTCTTAGCAGCAGACTCCATCCGTCATAGAGAAAACTGCCTTAAGTTCCAGACGCAGTGAGCAGTGTCTTATCTCCTGCCCTCACACTGCGGGTTGCGCCTGGCTATCTTCATACCAACCTGGTGTGGCCGCCTGTTCAGTCATTGACCAGTTTTGAACAAAAGCTGACCACTCAGGCCAGACTGTTATCACCTCAGATTGATAGGCTTATCCAATCAGAGGGTTTGCTAATTTTGAATTCTGAATACACCTTCAATCACAAACCATTCATGGCATGTCCACTGCATGGCTAAAGCATGCACAATTGCCCTCCCTGTTTCCTGGTACCAGCCTGTACAAATCCCTAAAGAGGAATTTAGTTTAATTAACTCCAGACCAGGAGGCACTGACCAGTGGGGGAGGGTCCTCTTAGCAGAGATAGTGCAGCTAAACCCAGATAAGAGCTGAGTGTCTACCCCAGCCCACCAGGCCTTTCCAAGGAAATGGGGAGGGGCCCAGGGGAGCTGGGATGTCCGGCAGAACAGCTCGCATTCCTCACACTAGCTCAGCTCACCATTCTTCCCCAGTACACCCACGGGCTCTCAAACACACGTCAGGTAGACAAAGGCAACAGGACCACAGGCATGGCAGACTGCACAGACTTGGTCAGAAGGGTGCCAAGGGACTCACCCCTCCAGACTATAGATTTATTGCTGCCACCACTGTCAGTCTACCACAGCCTTAATAGAGAGGGAAGTAGCCACTCTTTGAAAAATAGGGGTGCACTAGGCATGCCCCCTCGACCTCAGAGCCAAGCTCTAGGGTCTCAATCCATGTAAACAAGGAGACCCTCAGTGGACATGTATGATTGTCATGCTCACTGAGGTTGGGCTCTAGAAACCATACAGTAGCTTTTGAGTGACTTGCCTGGAGATCAGCATGAGGCAGGGAAAGCACTCTCTCTAGAGACATGCAGGAGACTTCCCGTCCCAAAACCACCATTTCAACTAATCAGAAGAGGTCCTTGTTTTCTTGTGTTATGTGGAATGCCGATTCTTATTGGCAACTGGCTAGAAACCAGCATTGCTTTGGGGAGCCTGTTTTGCAGTCCAGGGAGAATATGATACCCAAAACACAAGTGTTGGTCTCTCTTTGGGGAAGAGATTTGCCTTTTGTCACGTCCAAACAGAAATTGGCAGATTTTTAAACCAAATTTCACTTCCTAAGTGGATTCAAAATATACATTCCAGCAATTTAGCATTTTAGCTAAATGGGCGACCCTCACCTAATCACTGGTAACTGACATGGGCGATCATTATCGAGCACACCACGTCGAGGAACCATGAGTCACAGCAAGGGGTTTGTGAAATTCCTGTAATTTGCTTTTGCATAATTATGTGGAATTTCTGAAAAATTACCCAAAATTATGTGGAAGAACGCAAAATGTAAAACTGGCATTTAGCAGTGTATTTTAGCCTGAACTGCATCCTTGTGTTCCCTTTGCACGCGAGGATGCATTTCACATAAAAAAATTATGCAAAAAACCCCCAAAAGCACTTATCCTTCAGTGGCACATTTGCAGTCATTTCTTACAGCAAATGGCGAGTAATTATGTGATGTGGCATAATAGCATTATTTTGGAAGTTTTGCTTAACAGAAGTGGCACAAAATTACTGACGTAACAAAAACTTCGCCTGGGCCTAGCCACAACCAGGATTTCAGTAATCTCATTAGTCTCTTAAAAGTAATACTAGTGATTGAATGCTCAGTGGTTGATGGAAAATGCAAAGCCTATTCGGACCTGGAAACATGCTCAGCTGTCGCCTCACACTTCTTCCTTACTCAGAAATAAGAATCAGTCTATGAAACCAGAATATAAAATGCATTTTAATTCCCTTACTATTTCTATCACCAACCCACAGAACACCTCTCCCTCCCAATTTGCAGCAGCTTCAAAGTATTGTCCCAACTTCTGAAACATGAACCATTAAATCCCCACATGAAAGGTACTTTTGAATGACAGTTATGATTTAATTATTATGCCTTACTAATGAGCAAGGCAATAGCCCGATCTGATTTACTCCACCTCGGCCAAAACATATTTCTTATGGTGATTCTAGAAGACACTTTCATACATGTTGAACAAGCTCCTGACTCTTCCCCGGCACAGTGATGCACACCATGTGCGATTACCACTCTATTCACCCGCTCTGTTACATGGGTCACCATAAAAGCAATGAGAGAGGCAATACGAGAAGCTCTTCTTAACCAGCCCCTCTAAAATTCCAGAAACCAAATCCATGAACTGCTACTCATAATGTTTGAATGGCTCATAAACAGAGACATTTCAAAGACAAGAGAGGCACTCTATAATGCTCCTCAAGGACTCATCTCCATAAAATCTTTATTCTTTATCTGATGGTCTCAAGTGTGGGGAACCATGGAAAATATGGACATGACTATTTGACTCATACCTTATCGCAATGTGTGGTGAGAAATTTTCCCCTGCCAGGAAACAAGAGTTGCTATCCCATAACTTAGGCATCAAGGGTCGGTACATTTATGATAGTCTAGGCCCTGTGGCCATTGGTAATTTTGATGGAGAACCCAGGGATATATACAAAATGTAATTGGTTATGTTTGAGAAACTCTTTGGTCCTCGTATAAATGTGGTTATGGAAAGGCACAAGTTTTTCATGAGAATTCAACCCAAAGATGAAAGAGTAGAAAACTATGTGGCCTCATTGAGAACTCTCACCAAATGTGTGAATTTGCAGACTTAGCTGATTCACTTATCAGAGATCAGTTTGTATACTGCACTACTGCTCTGAGAGTGCACGAGAAACTGTTAGCAAAAAAATACCTCCTTAAGGGATGCCTTAGCCATTGTAGAGGGTATAGAGCACACAACATCCTGGGTCAGAGAAATGCGTGATACTTCTTCCTCCACTGTTAACTGGGATAGGTATGGAATCCAAGCATGGTGATGGGGATGTAAGGTATACATGTGAGACACAAAAAGTGTTGGCTTAGAGACTCAAGACGAATTCTGATGGACGGAGAGATACAAAGGCGGAATGTTACAAATGTTGCAGTCTAAACCATTTATCAAACAGCCCCAACTGTTTTGCTCGAAATGTTAACCGTAGAAATTGTGGGTTAAGAGGGCATTTGCCAGAGTTTGTGAAAACACTAAAGTGGGGAATGTGGTAATGCCTCCAGAAACAACCCATGATACGCAAACAAATGATGGACGGAATGCTGAATAATTCATACATTCACCCCCAGTGAAAAAATCTGGGTTAAATCCATTATTTTTCTGCTTACTATGCCATCCCAGTTTGGACCCAGCTATATGCAAATCAGTCTTGACCCTGTGCCTCATGGGAACAGTCTAGCCCGAACTGCCAAGCCAGGTTCTCCCTGGAACGGAAACAAACATCCTGGGACCAGTTTCGGGGTATTACCCCTCATCAGCCAGGCTGGCTTGAATCCAGTGGCAAAAGTGAGTAAGAGACCCACGTTGGGGCATACCCATCACATGTAGGATGAAAAGTGATAAGCAAACAAATGTTGGACGGAATGCTGAATAAATCATACATTCACCCCCAGTAAAAAGATCAGGGTTAAATCCATTGTTCTTCTGCATGCAATCCTTCATATCACCACCAGTGATAATATAAAACAAGTTGGGGGGCAAGTTGATGGTGTGTGTGAAACTGGGGGGGAAATTGATGGTGGGACTATTATTATACCTATATCTGACATGGTGATAGGAGTTAAAGTTGTGCCAATTTTGGCTGACTCTGGTTCACCGTTCATGTTAGCCACAGACAAGAACTGGGACCAGATTTTTTAGAAGGAGAATTACGTTGCTGCAGCCAAATAGACGTCTGGAGGGTTATGGTGGTCAAAAAATTGACACAAACATATCGACTATGTCTACTGTTACCAATGTGCAGGATGATGTGTCCATTGTCAATTTGTCGCAACAATTGTTAACCAATGCTGGAATTAATGTATTAAAGAAGGGATTAAACTTCTGTCCATTGTCTAGACCTAATTTTACGCAGATTCACATAGATATGTTTAAATTTGTTAGGAGGCTCAAATTAAAAAGATTCTTTGATACTAATAAGAAATTGTGTCCAGTACCCATATACACAGTGGACAAGAGTGGACAATCAATTAAGGACATCCAAAATATACAAATGCTGCTATCACTTGATGAAAGTATAGAATCGGTGCCTAGCATTGGGGAAATATTACAAGATCTTGACATAGGAACCAATTTACAGACAGATAGTGGGCTGAGAACAAAATCTATCTTCACACCCATGTTACCACCTGATAATATGATCAATTGTTTCTATAAAGCAGCAACTAATGAGCTTTACAAATTAGAGGACAAGGTACAGTGTACACCTATTAGATTTAAAGATAATCTAACTAGGGAAGAAAGAACAGCCCTCAATAAATTGACGGAGTACTCCAATCTAGCTATTAAAGAAGCTGACAAAGGGGGCAATATTGTGGTGATGGACAATGACTACTACATTGGAGAAATCGATAGTCAATTATCTGACAGGGATTCGTACTCGAAGATTTCTAAGAATCCGATGCAGGAAGTTAACCAACTGGTCTCCTTTTAGATATGGAGTTCAAGTATATGTTCAACCCCACACCTAGAGCAGCTTATATATACACTCTGCCCAAGATACACAAACATCCAACAGCTCCTCCAGGCAGACCCATTATTTCTGGGATAGGGGGACTGACTGAGCGTATCTCAGAATATATTGATATCTTTTTGCAACCGATTGTATGACATTTACCTGCCTTTATCGAGGACACCAAATTTCTTCTTAATAAATTAGAAGATCTTGTTTGGACTGATGAACTTACTTTTGTCACCTTAGACGGGAGTGCATTGTACACCAGCATTCCCTTTGACAAAGGAATGAAAGCCATGACTTATTTTCTATCCATACGTGACGCGACTCTGTATGAATACACTGAAATGTCACTTGAGCTTAAGCGTCTGACACTCAATAACAACTACTTCATGCATAATGATACCTGTTATAGACAACATTCAGAAGTGGCCATGAATGCTAAATTTTCCCCATCGTTTGCCAACATTTACATGGTTTTTTTTAAGAACATCACATTTGGAGATTGTATCCACCCAATTTGACAAATTCTATTGTCTATTGAGGTCGTTTCATTGACGACATTGTCATGATTTGGGGTGGTGACAGTACGACCCTAGATGCATTTATTGAATATCTTAATGTCAACCAATACAATCTGAGTTTCACACATAACATCAATAGAAGGCATATTGATTTCTTGGACATTAAACTCTTTGTTGAAAATGGTACACTTGAATGTAAACTCTATCGCAAAAGTACAGCATGCAACTCAGTGTTGCATGCTAGCAGCGTACATCCTGATTCCCAAATTCGTGCAATACCCTTTGGCGAGATGACTCATCTAAGGAGGAATTGCAGCAATGATAAAATCTTCCAACAAGAAGTAGATACTTTAAAACAACGTTTCCCTATCAGAGGATATGATCGCACCACACTAGAAGAAGCTCAAACTAGGATCAAAAGAATGAAACGTACAGGACTGTTAAAACCTAATTTAAAGAGGAGGAAATCGGAGAGAAAGAGAATTGCACTTATAACGCAATTTAACTCACATAGTAGCAGTGTGTTTAAGACTGTTCATAGACATTGACATCTTTTGAAATTGGATCATGATTTGGATCCGTACATATGCAACAAACCGCAGATTACATATAAAAGGGGTAGAACCTTGAGGAATATATTGAGCCCATCAATCATTGGAAATAAAGATATAGAACAAATACTCATGTGGTTACCAGTGAAACCCAGGGGGTTTTATGAATGCTCTATGTGTAGGGTATGCCAATTTGCTGATAACAAGATTACTAGTTTTAGTTACAACACAGGGCAGGTACATAAGATACACCATTTCATGAATTGCAATACCAAATACATAGTGTACTGCATTATCTGTCAATGTAACTTAATCTATGTCGGGAGTACCACCCGGCCGCTGAAAGAGCGGATACAGGAAAACATTAGAGCCATTCGTAATGGCAACACTAACTATCCGCTGGCATTACACTACAATACCTCACACGCAACCTCTGAAGTACTGCAGATTAGATTTCATGGCATTGCCATAGTGGAAGATGATCCCCGTGGAGGAGATACAACCACTGCACTTAGAAAATTGGAATCTAAGGGGCTTATCAAATTGAAATCTGTTGACCAAGGGCTCAATACTGATAGAGAATTGCACGTTTTCTTACGGGACTGACAATAATTCTGCATATTAACGTTGTCATGTTAACATTGCATCATTAGGGTTATGATACCACTGCATGGTAATTAAGTGACATCCTTTTATACTTCAGACCCTATTTTGTTGGAATAAATGTGACAAAAACAATGCATGGATATAACACTGTCTCAATCAATTGAATATTTCAAGTGATGATATGAAACTATGTTTGGAATGTGTAATTGAATTATCTTTTTATTTTATTTCTCCTTTTTGAAAGTTTGAATATGGTTTTATTGGTTTAATTGATTCATTGGGCTGTTATTATTTTGTTTTCTATGTGATGTATTGGGTTTCTCCCTCCTTCTGGCCTAATTCTGATTACGAACAATACGTAATGGTGATGGGTTACTATACAAGTTATACCTTTCTATTGTTGGAATAGATCCACCCTATGTTGTGTCTTCGTCTGCGCATAGGGTAGTTTAATTCACTAGTGTAGACACAGTTTCAAACATGCACATTTGTATCTCATTATATATTGTTACCTATATGGTTCCCCTCTGATTACATTGCAGCCTTTGGGACTCGCATTTCCTTATAATTTTAACAGGATACATTTTGCAATATCAGGCACACAATACGTCTTAATATTTTGCTCGTTCGGAGACATGAATCTATCTTTATCAAGAGATCGAGGGACTCCTCGAAATTCACATTATTACTCTTTTGTGTCGATTTTTTCATTATCTTCACAGTATTATGCAATCTATATTTTTGTGGATGGTCATTAGAAGCGCTAGTATATTGGCTCTACAATCATTTTTGTATATGTTGACCCATTAACGATCCATATATGATACACTAAATTTTATGCATGAAGTACTTGTTAGTACTCTTGTAGATGGTACATAAACCCCCAATTGAACCCTATATTTGTACACGATGATCCACTAACGATCTACATATGGTTTAATAAATTGTATGCACAAAGCACCTATCCTGATTCATTTTGATGGTATAGAAAGATGGCGGATAATTTCGCACAGTGACGTTTTCAAGACTAGTTGCATGTGACGTTAATATCACGTGCTCTTGGATCATGTGAACCTTTAGCAATATCGGTCTAATACGAGACGGCCACCGGTATCTCGTCACATATACGGTGAGTGGCTTTACGCATTTCCGTGTATGGATGCATTTGTATATAGAGTGAGTCCACTGAGGGGCCTCTTTTATACACGTTGGTATTACTTTTACATCTTGATCCCATACTTATTGGATTCTTTATTTCGTTATTGTGTACATTTTAAGATGGCGGCTAAGCTTGTGTAGTGACTTTTTTAACATTAGTCACAGGTCACGTGATTGTCAGGTGCTCCCAGGTCATGTGACATTGGTGTAACAATGGTTAAAAACAAGATGGCTACGGGCATTCTTTTACATACACTGCGAGTGGTCACACGCGGTTTTGGAGTGGAGATACAATCGTCTTTAGGGTGAGTCCACTCAGATGCCTCTCTGATACACGTTGGTGTTTAGTTTTACGTGTTGTACCTATACTTATTCGGCTCTGTATTTGACTATCAGGTTGATGTAAATATTTATCTTTTTTATGGATTTAGGTCAAGACTGTAGCGGCGTTAAGTACACATTTTGGAATTCGTGACTCATTATCTTTCTTGTGTCACATCACAGTTGTTTATTTTGGGTGAGTGTCTCTGTTAGAAATGGTATTTCTGGTTGGCTAAGGCTTGCGCCAAAGCCAGGCAGAAACCACCACTCTAGTCAGGGCAAGGGAGTTACACGCTGAAGACAACCCCTGCTCACCCCCTTGGTAGCTTGGCGTGAGCAGTCAGGCTTAACTCAGAGGCAACACTCACTCACGGCAGCAACACACTAGGCACACCACAAAAGAAACTCCACACAAGGTTATATAAAAAAATAGTCTTTGTATTATCATAAACACATTAGAAACATAATCACACATTTACACTGTGCCAACTGGCACTAGGCAATATTCACAGGGAATTATATACAGGACCAGGCCAATCGGGCCATGGTCAGATACATCAGAACTGGTAAGTAAATATAAACCACGACCAGTAACTACTGGTACAATAATGACCTAAGCATTATCACAGTCACATTAGACACTATCCTAAAATATCATAGCATGACATTAGGCATAAGCAGTAGGCATAAAACACATTAGGTATAGATCACATTAGGCCCAATCCTCATAAGCATAAACACATTATGCAATAGTCTTCACCAGCATAAACACAAAATCACATCATGCAATCACATTAGACCTAAACGCCTCAGTTATAAACCACCATGGACATGTATCCTACATTAGCGGTGCACCTCAGTGGCACTTATCCTAAACATGTTATGCCACACATAATCAGCAGTGGACTATAGTAACACTGACAAGGGCCTTGCACCCTTCTGGTACACACAGGTACCACACCTGACCCCAGGCCAACTGGCCTATCCTAAAATATCATAGCATGACATTAGGCATAAGCAGTAGGCATAAAACACATTAGGTATAGATCATATTAGGCCCAATCCTCATAAGCATAAACACATTATGCAATAGGCTTCACCAGCATAAACACAAAATCACATTATGCAATCACATTAGACCTAAACGCCTCAGTTATAAACCACCATGGACATGTATCCTACATTAGCGGTGCACCTCAGTGGCACTTATCCTAAACATGTTATGCCACGCATAATCAGCAGTGGACTATAGTAACACTGACAAGGGCCTTGCACCCTTCTTGTACACACAGGTACCACACCTGACCCCAGGCCAACTGGCCTATCCTAAAATATCATAGCATGACATTAGGCATAAGCAGTAGGCATAAAACACATTAGGTATAGATCATATTAGGCCCAATCCTCATAAGCATAAACACATTATGCAATAGGCTTCACCAGCATAAACACAAAATCACATTATGCAATCACAGTAGACCTAAACGCCTCAGTTATAAACCACCATGGACATGTATCCTACATTAGCGGTGCACCTCAGTGGCACTTATCCTAAACATGTTATGCCACACATAATCAGCAGTGGCCTATAGTAACACTGACAAGGGCCTTGCACCCTTCTGGTACACACAGGTACCACACCTGACCCCAGGCCAACTGGCCTTACACTGAGGCTCCAATGCCCTATGTCCAGACAGTCAGGACTCTAAGGGGGACCTCTCAAATGACCCCCTGTCTGCCTCAGCAGCAAACACAAATCGCGCAATATGCTGGGGCCTGGGGTGCTTCTCACCCCTTTTCTGTTGCAACCACAAATGCCCCCAAGTTGCAGCTGCCCCCTGTCTGGTGGGGCAACTATGGAAAATTGTACTTGCACTAACTGTGCCTGAGGGGAACCTCACTTGGGGACTCTACGCACAAAATTGCCATCTCGGTGCAGCTGCCCGCAACAGCGGCACAGCTGTGAAATTTGACTGTGCACCACTGTGCCTGGGGAGCCCCTCTGTCTTGGGGCTCCTCTCTTGGAAACAAAATACCCCCCTGCAACTAAGGAGGCGTCCAAACTGGTGCACGCACCCCTAGGCCACTCGAGCCCCACTCACCGGGCTCTCCGGGGACTCCTTTCAGGCTGCGGGGCAAGCACCGACAACGTGCCTTGACTGGCCCTGTCTCCTTTCTCCGCTTTCCTCCCAGATGGGGTAGTGCGGGGTAGGCTCCCGCCGGGATGCAGACTCCTCTTCTGGTTCTGCGGCTTCTCTGTTTCACTCTGTCATTCTAGAACTCAGGCGCAACTCCACCTGTGTTCTGACCGGCGCTTTTCTTCTCTTTGGCCCCACCCACAACCAGGCGCTGCCGCCTGGCTTCCGGGTCGGGCCGCCGCGGTGATCTCTCCTAGATCTCAGCGGCTCCTCTGGGTGGCAGCAATGCGGGGTAGGCTCCCGCTCCAATTAAGTACAAGTGCAGGGTAGGCTCCCACCACAGGCACAAATGCGGGGTGGGCTCCCGCTGTGGATGCAGAATCTGGAATCAGAACCGATGCGGGGTTGGCTCCCGCTCGGAGCACACAATGCGGGGTGGGCACCCGCTTTAAAGACACCGATGCCCAATCCAGCGGCAGAAATGTGGGGTGGGCTCCCGCCGAAGCACACCACAATGCGGGGTGGGCTCCCTCTCAATTCCTTCATAACTCTGGGGAATCCCTACGCCGGGGATTCCCTCCCTCCACGCAGCGCTGCAGGCCAAATCTAACTCTCCTCTGTTTGGTGTCTTAAATATAGTGCTCCCGAGGCGCTTGAATCCCCCAAGCTTCAGGGTAAAGGCTGGACAAGGAATCCAGCAATAGAATAATCCAGCGCTCACAAGGCGCTAAATCCAAGGCAAGGTTCAGGGTAAAAGTCTGAGGGCACAAGGCTGGGCTCAGGCAGGCCAGCACAGAGGGCCCTCCAGCAGGGAGGCAGTCCCTCATGGCGGTTCCTCCTGGAGTCCAGCAGTAGCAGCCCCCAGCGTCAGAACCAGCACAGGAACAACCCCATGGGGTCACAGCCCCTACATTTATACTTAGTTTTTCTTTGTCTGCCCTGGCACAGGGCTTGGGGAAACCAGTTAGAACTGGTTCTGGAGCACTCTGTTTACCAGGCTCCTCTTCCCTATTGTGAGGTGGGGAGTCCTCATCAGACACACCACAGGGGGGCAGAGCCAGCATTGTACAGGCTGGGCACAGTCCTATTCAGAGTCAGGGGATTACTCCTCCCACTACTCCCAGCGCAGATATCCCAATTAGCCTAGTGCTGACTCACCCTGTCCCTCCTGGGGCCACACACACCTCCCAGCCCCTGTCACTCACAAGCCAGACATGCAATTCACATCAGGCAGGCAGACACATAGCACACAGAAATGTCAACTTCTAAAAGTGGCATTTCTAAAATAGTTATAATAAATCTGCGCACATCATTGCGTAGCATTTATTATCACTATTCCAAACATACCAAACTTGAACACACTGCACCTCCCGTATCAGGAATTACCACTGAAACACTTATCAGGGAATCCCCAATGCATGTCTATGGGAGGGCAGCCCCACAGTAGTGAGAAACCAAAATGGCTGTTTGTCACTACCAGGACATGTCACACACTTAAGGTACATGTCCTATCTTTTACCTACAATGCACCCTGCCCATAGGGCTAGCTAGGCCTACCTTAGGGGTGACTGACATGCAGTAAAAGTGGGGTCTCAGACATGGCACACACTTGAGGTGCCACATCACAGCGGCAGTGACACTGCGTTCAGAGGCCCTGCAATGGCAGAGACCTGAGATAGGTTTGAAAGGCTACTTTGGTGGGTGGCGCGATCAGCGCTGCAAGCCCACCAGTAGCATTTAATTTACCAGCCCTAGGTATATGAGATACCACTTGACAAGGAACTGACAGGTAAATTAAAGATGCCAAACAGGTGTAGACCAATCTTATCAAATGTAACACAGAGAGCGCACGCACTTTACATTGGACAGCAGTGCTAAAGTGCCCAGAGTCCTAAAACCACCAACAACATGTCAGAACAAGCATTGGCATAGCCAATAGTTCTCGCTTTTGGGGCCCTATAAGTATTTAGTTATGCAGCACAATATCCTTGGTGCAACAACACCAACTGTTTCATGGCTAAACACTTATAAGGTCCCAAAGGCGAGACCTATTGGCTATGCCAATGCTTGTTTTTAAAGGCCGATAATATGAGTAGAGTTGGCTGATAGCAATAAACATCATGTATATAGCACCCAAAACCAATGGGGTTAAACTATGCTATACAAAAGACACAGGGCCATATTATCAAGAACGGTGCAAACATTATCGTCGCTTTAGCGACAGAAAACTGCCGCTAAAGCGGCGATAAGGGGCTTGATAATATGCCCTAGAGAATTCTAATAGAAGCCCAGGTTTGATGTCCTTGACACCAGAACATGGGCTTCTATTGGAATTCTCTAGGGCATATTATCGAGTCCCTTATCGTTGCTTTAGAGGCAGTTTCCTGCCACTAAAGCGGCGATAATGTTTGCACCGTTCTTGATAATATGGCCCACACTGTATTATGCCCTGTAATTTCACTTTATTTTCTGTGCTTCCTGAGAGACTGTGTGCAACTTGAAAGCAATAACAATGTCAATAAAATCGAAAATATAAATTATCCCCGACTCTACACACTGTAAACTAGCATCATCCTACCCTTGACTGGACTATATACTCTGCAAAAGAGAAGAGCAGCATTGGATTCTGGCACAAAGTAAAAAGTGACCAACAAAATAGTACAAAAACAAACGTTGGGGTAAACAATATGCATGACAGTAAACAGTAAACACAAGAAATAAATTCCTAACTAAGAGATGGTTGGATCCAAAAAAAAGATAATTAAGAGACATTTCTCTTCATAAACAGAAGACCAGTTACGGAAGCCAAGATGTAATCTTAGAAGAAGAAAATCAGCGTCAACAAGCACTGTATATTGAATTTTGTCTGTGAAACACAAATGAAAAGACAAAACTACTATTGAGGCACAAGGCAACTATAATAATAATTAGATTAGCACTTTTAAAATATACCTTTATCCACTCAGCCCAAAATGGGGAATTAGTCATTCAATTGCACAAAGTGTCTTTACAATGATAGACAATAAGATAAGTTTATGTACTGGTGCTCCTGCACAACAGTAACAGCATTGTGAACAGAGAACTAAAACATTTAAAAAACACAGATTTTCTTTCAACCCAGCACAAATTCATGCACAGCATTGCTTGTGAAACAAAGCAATGAAAAAGATGAAACAGAAAAATAAGATCATCAATATTAGAATAAACAAAGAGACAACGAAATATGCACTTGCAGAAATACAAAGGGGCAGATTTATGAGCCCCTTGCGCCTCATTTACGCCGCCGTTGTGTCACTTTTGTGACGCAGCGGGGGCGCAAATCCTGCGCCATGCTGCGGGGTATTTACAACGTGACGCATCTGGGAGATGCGTTACATTGTAAAGCCCTGCGCCAGCAGTAGGCGTACCTGTGCAGGGGGGGGCGTTCCGTCGCAGGAACGCCTCCTAAAAGTGGCTGAGTGAAATCTACAAGATTTCACTCAGTCACTTTTGAGCCCATGCTGCGTCAAAACCCTGCGCCTGCTTGAAGCAGGCGTAAGGATTGACGCAGCATTGTAATGATAGGGCACCCCCAAGCCTTGCTGGAGCTGCGTCGCGCTTGCGACGCAACTCCAGCAATGCGCCGCCCTTCCGCCATCCGATGCGTCACGCATCTGTTTATCCTTGTGCCACGATGCGCTGCATTGTAAATGCGGCGCATCTATTGTGGCGCAAGGGTAAACTTTTGTGGCGCATCTTTCCTGGCGCATCCCTGCTGATTTGCAGGGATGCGCCAGGAAACATAAATCTGCCCCAAAGCATTTAAAACGATTTGAAGTTAATATGCAACTACCACTGACAAGCAAACAGAAACCTTATTACATCGTACTTATTTTATGCTCCATCGTTCAGGCCCTCACACCAGTAGCCTCGATTAACTTCAGACCATACAGATTGCTGCAGCCAGACTCATCCTGGACCTACCCAAACAGTGCATATCACCCCCCCACCTCAGAAACCTCCACTGGCTCCCCATCCAGAAGAGATGCCAGTTCAAGATCCTCACGAACACCAACAAAGCGCTCCACAACGAAGTTCCATCATACATCCTACAGGATTGAGCTTGCAACAGCCTTCTAGACACCTGTCTTGGTCATCTCCAGCCCTTGCACAGATTCCCCACATCCGCCACAGAGGTAGCCGTTACTTCTATTATATCGCCGCCAAGACCTGGAACGTCCTGACGCTCTGTGTAATACACCCTCGCTCGTGGTCTTCAGAAAGTGACTCAAGACCTGGCTGTTCGACTGAGACATGGCTTCCTCAGTGCCCAGATACCCCTAGGGTTGACAGTGCCGTGCTATACAAATACTGTTTGAAATTGAAATGTTTAATAATGACAACTGATGCAACATGCTGATAGACTCTTCTGCTAAGCACGAAACATCAATGCATACCTCTAATACTATATTTGGTAGAGTAGCCCGATACCATGCCACAAAAGACTGTAGGACATATTATCAACGGCCAGCGATAATTATAGCTGGCAGTGCTTAGCGATAATTTTGTTATCGCAGGCTATCTCTGGAATTTATCGCCCTCGTAGCGCGTTATTAACAACGCCTTTCTCCAGGGCGATAAGAATTCCAGAGATAGCGAGGTTATCGCACTTTTGCAGGGAACATCACTGGTTTTCCAGCGATGTTCCCTGCAAAATGGCGATAACCTTGCTGATACGACCCACAGAGTCGTATCAGCATACTCCACCCCCTATGTTAGGGATGGCTAAATCAGGATTCTAGCAGACGTTAGATTTTGGCAAAAACAGCAGTTTTCGCCAAAATCTAACGTCTGCTAAAATCATGTGGGCTGCCTTGTAAATATCGCGATGTAAACATCAGCAATATTTGCAAGGTAGTCCATCCAGGGTATGCCCAGTAACGCCCACTTTGCATCTCATTGGAAATGCAAAGGGAGGTGTTGGGAAAAAGGGTGCTAACATGCGATTATGCATGTTAGCACCCTCTTGTAAATAGGGCGCTGGTTTTATCTCCGCTTTTTTGGCTTTGTAAGCCAAAAAAGCGGAGATAAAGCTCTTGTAAATATGCCCCTGTGTACTTTTAGGCAAACAATTGAAACAAATGCAGGATTATAAAACAAGCTCATACACACAAAGACACACAAAAGTATGAGAAAAACAAGCCTCCAAAATGTAGTAATACACATATTCCACCAACAGGTATAGCCCGAATTTCTGATCACAAAACCATCAATGCTTGTTAACAATTAATCAGTAATTTCAGACAAGCACACCTTCGAAATGCATCCCTTCTATCAAACACAATCGCAAACACATTTTTCCGGATAGTATTTAGCACCATAATCTCCAAAAACAAAATATAAGAAACTGTTTTATCAACACTGTCAATCAGAAATACACCATGCAAACTACTCAAAAATCACAAAAAAGAAATTTCACACTTTTTCTGGAAATTCAACTTCTTCTGGAGGACAAATTACTTCTTAATATTTCAACAGCCCCTTGCCAAAATACATGGAGTTACAGTTTCTAACATCTGACTAACCAAATCAACTATCTACACATACACACACACACACACACACACACACACGCACACACGCGCATACCAACAGTTTCAATATTTTTTAATGCTTATTATCGAATACTTGCATTACTGTTAATATCACGTTTCATGCAAGACAATTGTGCTTTTATAAACTTGCTTGAAATGATTAATGTAAGACTTTTTTTATCCAGTTCACCAAATACTGATTTGCATTCAACGTGTATACATATGTCCTCCACGTGTACCAGGCAGAATGCATATGTTTCACCAAATACATTGCAGAAAGACCAACGTGATGTATTGTGAAGGATGGTTTAATATGTAGCAGGAAAAAAGGATGTAGTGCGCGCACTTCCTGACAGTTTGTGGGTTGCTTGAAAGTTGTGACGTGCTCCGGGGTATCACTCTCCGAATTTGAGTGTATGATAATCGTCAAAGTGCACCCCCAAAACTTTGGGGTGTGTCCCCCAGGCAACAGTGTAGTCCTCCCGAAGGGGTTTCAAATATTTGTCAAAGGATTATGCTCGATTCATTATTTTTCGAAAAAACTTTATTGATCATTCAATTTCATCTTGAATGAGTACTTTCGGTCCATTGCGATAATCAAGGCTTCTGTTATGCACTCCCAATGCATTTCGGCTGTAAAGCCTTCATCAGGGGAAATCTACGAATGACGATTAATATGTAGCAGCACACTATATTATTCAACTTTGTTTTTTGCTCTTTCAAAGTCTGTGCGTCCAACTGACTCTCCCAATGAAAAGACATGTGATTTTGCGGAAAACTGCAAGCTTTATATATTTCTTATGCGAGACACATTTCTCCCAGAGATGTTTTTTCACACTAGTGCTGCAATCGAGTGAGGGGCATATATTTAGAATTTAGTAGACAGTGTACTCTGCCACAAATGTGACCGAGTACCCTCTATGCTAAACTCTTGGTTCGCACATTCTGTTGGAGTCGGGTTAGAGCAGCCATGTTTCCGTTGGATGAGCCCCCGCTTGCTCTGCTGACAGGGACTTTATTGGCATCCACCCAGGTTACAGTGCAACAGCATAAAATCCATGTCTTGTCCAGGCTCCCTTTCCATCCCAACTGTCCCAGTTCCTAGGGATACCGCAGCATTCCAACACTAAGTCTTGATTCCTTCAAGAGCATTAAAGGAACAGTGTACATAATGTACAACACACTCAATCCCTTCCTAAACAACTAAAAAGAAATATCTCAATCCAAGTGCCTGCTGTCCCACTTGCAGGAATAAGTCAGGATCAGTCCATCCATACCCAATGAGAACAAAATCTCAATCCAATCCTCTCAAATCACGTCACCATCTGACCAGTTGAACAAAGCAACAGCATACACATCCAACTAATGCCTAACAAACCCCCTTTTGCCCCTAATACACATATAACCACCCAAACCAGAGCTAAAGTCATAACCAGCAATTGTCAATTGAGCCTCCTTTGCAAACGGAAACACATCTAACTTTCTGCCCATGAAACAAGTATAACCTCTTCACAAATGCAACCAAGATTTTCTCAGATTTATAGAAATTGGAATCAATTCTGATGCATAATCCATAGCAAACTCTCTACTGCATGCGGCATATTCAACAATTCACTTCGAATTAAAAATCAAAGTTATTTGAGTTGCAAAGAAACATTTTTTCTCCCCTGAAAACAGAAATGTGCACATGAGTTTTCCATTTTTGAATGCCAGAAGTACAAGTAAAAATGTCTCACCTACATCAAGAAGAGTAAACATTACTTACCACCAAGTAAAGAAAAAAACCTGTTTGTTGAACAATATAAGAACCACTGCCCTATAAAGCCGTTTTAATCTGACTATTAAACCTTCCTTGGAAACTTTAACCCACTAGACTGTACTTTCTCATTGCTCCTAGTTTCAATGACCTAAAGGCATATTGCATCGAGCATACATAAGCGAAAACTTCCCAATGATACTTGCTCAAGCTGTTCATCACCAACAATTGTAGCCTTGGCTCACAAGGACCCACTTCAATTGTCCAGCTTTATTATCCCCATCACCCATTACCGCCCTGTGAAGGTGAGGGGCATTGTTTAACATAAAAGGATAATTAGCAGGATCATAAAGGCATTCACATAAACAAGCTCAACAGCTAAGCGTACTCTTGCTTTGTCTCAGGTGAGCCATCCAGGAACAGACATGACTTCAACCCTACAGACCACAGCACTACGACAGTCATCATGGATTTATTGTCACACTCAAAAACTGCAGAAAGGGAAGCCCTCCTCTCCACTGCCTTTGGCAGAACTCCGCAAAGAAATAGAGGCCATCAGGGCCTTAGAAAGAAGGGGGCTCCAACCTCCATACAGACAGGCTTTTACAAAGTCAATAGGCCTGCTGTTGGATGTCACTCTTTTGCATCTGTCAATATTTGTTAGAAATGGGGTTTCTAGGTGGCTAGGGTGTGCAACTAAGCCTGACAGAACCCATCACTCTAGTCAGGGTAAAGGTGTTACACACCCAAGATAACCCCTGCCTACCCCCTTGGTAGTTTGAGAGAGCAGTCAGGCTTATCCCAGAGGTAACGTGTAAAGCATTTGCTCAACACACACACACCAGTGACACAATAAATACACCACAAAAGAGACGCCACACAATATTATATAAAAAATATCTCATATCTTGTATATAATACATAGACCACAATCAGATAAACCAATAATCCCTTTGCCAAGTAGGCAATTGTCATAACATCACAGGTAGCGCAATAAAGTAAAGACATATAGGTTGCACACGTCATGAAAGCACCTTCACTGTACAGGTAATCCATCCCCTGACATGATACCCATTATTCTGTTATCACAAGGCGTAAAACAGTATACATCTTCACATCAAGGCATAAAATGGAGGTGAATGTAATAAATCACATGAATCATCACCTACGTGCGAGAAAGCAAGCACTGTATTATCCTACAACACATAACAGCCACAGAGGGACCTGAGCCTCTATTAGGCTCATTAAAATAAAGGCTCAGTGCCGATCAAACAGACACAGAGCGTAGGCCGCAGGAACACCAGCGCGCCTACTGCAAGTATTGTGGTAATTTGCAGCAGATTCTTGAAATGTGGCAACTTGCCTACTGGGGGGGCCTCCATCGAGGACTCACCCTGGGATTGTCACCAATGAAACCAGGTGCCCCCAACCTATGTATTCCTCCCCTTATGTATGTGCTAGCAAAGGGGGCGGTCCGCTTTGGGACCACATGGGAAACCTTGACTCGTCCCTGAGATCCACTTTCACCGGCAGCTGCCCGCAATCCTGTGGCACAGCTGCCAACAATGTCGGGTAGCCTGGCCCCTGGTGCAGAGGCATTCACTGGCCTGAGCCCTCACAGGGCTCCCGGCAGCACTGCACTGCCGGCAGGCCTCCCTCCCCAGCCCGCCCACAGTGAGACAATAGCAGGGCTCCTCTGCTTTCTCCCCAGGGTGCAGATGGGCTGAGGCGGCCCGCAGTGGAGTCTTTCTTTGGGGGCAGGATCCCGCCAACTGCTGACGTCAGCGGAGGTTCTTCAGCCCTGTTCTTGCCACTCCCAGGGTTTCCTTTCGCGGCTGCAGTGGGCTGAATTTTCACCAAGCGATAGTTGAGGTGCACACACTTCCGCTTCGGCAGTCACCCGTCAACACAGAGGGGGGTGCTCTCAGGAATGACCTGGCACTGGCGTTGTCGACTAGTGGGACTCTTAACTTGGTCTCCACATTGCACGCTCTGGGGCAGTTGCTGCCAGGGAGAGGGAAAGCCGTTCCTCAACAACAAACTCTCCCCTCCTGCTGCTATAAACACGAAGGACAGTGCAGCACTCGACACGCGCTGAGGGTAAACCATATAAAGCTCACCACGCAATGGATTAGAGTGATCCTTCTTGAAAGGGGAGGCACTCTCTGCACGCTTATTTTATAAAAAAGGTATAAGAACAGTCCAGTCCTTCTCCTGCTCCAGACAGGAGTAGAAACTGCAGGCTGACCCACCCCAAACACAGCAAAGGCAGAACTCCTCACACAGCTCTCCAAGCTCTCCTTCCAGGCAGGTTCCTTTTAGATCCAGTAAGGATCTGGTGAAGTCTTTTATCTCCCTGAAACATCCAACAGGAGGCAAGCACACAAAGGCTCTTGGAGATCTTCTCAAGCAGGATACCACAGCAGGGCAAAAAGAGTCAGTCTTTTTCAGCTGCCCACAGATAGAAGCAGCAACTGAAGGCCAACCCACCCCTCACACAGAAAAAGCAGTTCTCCTCACACAGCTCTTTAGCTCTTCTTCTTGGCAGTGTCCTCTAGTTTCCAGAAGTGATCTAAAGTCCTGGAGTTTTAGGTCCAATACTAATACTCCAATTCCTCATTGTAGTCTTCGTTATAGAGTTCCTGAGCTCAGTTCAAACCCGTTCTGTCCTCCCTGGTCCAGGTTGACCACAGGGGATGGAGACAGCATTGTGCAAAGGAGAAACAGACTATTCAGGTGTTAGTGAAAACTCCTCCCACCACTCTAAATGCAGAATGGCCTATTCAGCCTGGCTATAAAACACTCAGGAAAGGCAGGACACACGTTCACCCCCCCTTGTGACTGCCTAGAGTGAATGCGCATCCCCAGCTCCTGTCACTCCAAAATCAAACTGTGAATACACAAACAGAGTCACACAGAATGGTAAAGCAAGAAAAGGCCCACTTTCTAAGGGTGGCATTTTCAAACACACAATTTAAAATCCCCCTTCACTAAAAGGTGTGTTATTAAATTCTGAGTTCAGAGAGCCTAAACTCCATTTGTCTTACTTGTCTCAATGGAAAGTTACACTTGTAAGATGTTACAAGGCAGCTCCTATGTTAACCTATGGGACAGACAGTCTTTCAATAGTGCCAAACGAGATGCACAGTATTTTACTATCAGGACAAGCAAAACACATAAGCACATGTCCTATCTTTCACATACACTTCACCCTGCCCATTGAGGTACCTTGGGTCTACCCGAGGGGTGCCTTACATGTAAGAAAAGGGATGGTTATGGCCTGGCAAGTGAGTGCACATGCCAGGTCGACATGGCAGTTTTAAATCTGCTTGTGCTGACACTGCAGTGGCAGTTCTGAGACACATTTACAGGGCATCACATGTGGGTGGCACAACCAGTGCTGCAAGATCACTAGTAGCATTTGACTTACAGGCCCTGGCACACTCAGTGCACTTTAGTAGGGACTTACCGGTAGATCAAATATGCCAATCATGGATAACCAATCATAATCACAATTTACACACAGAGCATACGCACTTTAGCACTGATCAGCAGTGGTAAATTACCCAGAGTACTAACGCCAACAGAATAACCTGCAAAAAGGGCCAGGTCTAACAATGTTTGTTTGTTTTGTCATAGGTTTTGTAAAACTTTATTGTTAAGGGACTGCTCAGTCCTCATCAGTATGTACAAAATTATCAAAATTTTAATAATTTGTTTTGGTTTAAAAAATACAGACATTTTCCATTGTGGTCCCTGGCACTGAAGGTAACTACAGTGTGTGCAGATGTGCTCCTTGTGAAGGAGCAGAATGGCGACACTCATAGTGAAGCTAGCCAGTGAGTCTATATGCTGTAGCGGGCAGAAGAAAAATCTAAATAACACAACAACAGACCACTGAATGAAAAGGACTGACAGAAAGCCTGCATAATTAAGAATATTATATGTAATTGTAGTAAATTCAAAAGGTCGTGGCTAACGTCAAACCAAAAAATAGAGTTCGACATCTTCAACCTGTCATGAAGCACAAAAATAATAATATCAAGCCAGATAAAGCAGATAAAGCTTCCTGTCTCCCAGCCCGACTGGTACTGAAAATACTATCTAGAAACGTTATTTGAGGCTGTAAAACAAGCACCAAACCCTGCAGCTATCACAATTATTCCTCATGTCAGCGAAAAATGCCTGTGTGTGAATGAGATACATCTAATAAAATGCACAAGGTGAGGCCACCCAATACCTTCTACTTGTCAAAACACATGTGCAGCACTTTAGCAGAATATCTGACAACCATAACTACAGTATCTTGATTCAACCCTCTTCTCAGTTATACCCTCAAGATTTGCATGTGCTGTCCACTATTGTGTTTCCCTTTCTTTATCATTAAATCTCTAGTGCAGGACTGAGAGACTGTTGTGACTGTGGTGGTGAGGGTTTTGATTAGGTAAAGATGCCGATCTTAGTCCACTAACGTTCTTCACTGTGAAGCCAGAACACTAGAATATATTCTGCAAAGTCTGTGACTTTCCCGGAGGTATGGAATAATGGGAAAAAGAACACATCACAAGTTGCGTGGTCTTCGGAACATACTGGCCTCACAGTGTTTGCACGGGCTAAGCAGAGATATATTTGCTATCATAGGAAACACAGGCTACACCTAAATCATGCCCTTATAAATCTAACATGAGGAACACATTGAATAATTATTTTGTGAGCTGACAATGCGTATCAGGTAAGTAAATATAATAATGACTTACCTTAGGTATACTATTTGTTTTACCCCAGTGTTTAAACAGATGAACTGTGATTCGAACCAAGATGTCCCAGAAACCACCCTCTGATCCGTAAATTCTATCACAGGATTTGGCTTCAGAGGAACAGCCCATGTAAATATCCATAAACTTCTCAGAAACCATGAAAAGGCCAAAAGTATAATAAAACATAAAACTGGGAGGGCAAACAAAGAAATGTGCAAAGACACACGTAGGGAAAGATTTGGATGTTGGTTGGAAAGCCTCTGACCGCAGGTCGGAGTCTTTCCGACCAACATCCTCGGTTTACTTTCCGACCGCCGTATTATGAATACGACAGTCAGAATTCAAACCAGCCGGTCATTCCGGCTGGATTCAGACGAGCTCAAGGAGCCCGTCAGCCAGTCGGAGACTGGCCCGTAATCCCTATGGACGGTGTTTCCGTCATAGGGATTACGATGTCGGTTTCCAACAGGCTTTCCATGTCAGGCTTTCTGACATGGAAAGCGACATTCACCCTGTGTCCTCCAGAGGTGCCTCCATCAGCCTCCAAAGGTGCCCCCTGTTAATCCCTGCACCATGTGACAGGCACCCTGAGGCGCCTGCCACGTGGTGCAGGGATGAAGAGATCCTCCCATTTCTCTATGGGAGCTAGTGCTACGGCCGGGTTACGGTCTCAGCACAAGCTCGCTTAGACAAATGGGAGTGCGCAACAACACAATGTGCGGTATCATTGTAATTGTGATGTGGGGACCGCTTGGTCTCGGTGTCGGTCAGATGCAGCTTCAACCAACATCGTAATAAGGCCCATAGTGTGTGACAGCAGGATACATAGAATTAAATATGTTGGAAAGGTATCAGCTTCATTTTGCTGTCACTACTTATCTTGCCCAGGATGGAAACACCCCAGAGCTGGGAGGGCTGCAAAGCATATGGCGTGTAATTGGTTCTCGTCCCAGTATGGTAGAGTTGAGCTGGGAAAAAAATAGGAACTGTCACCAAAATAAAAGTGGCCCCCTTTAGGGAACCAAGTAGCTAAAAAAAGTGGCCAAATTTGCAAATGAGGGCAGTTTTGAGCTTCCAAAGAAACACTGCATATGTATTTGCAAGGTATGGGAGACTGCATGAATTTGAGCTTTCTGCAAGCAATGTTTGTGGTAATATCAGGGAAATCAACAATAAAAAATAGCCTACCTGACCATAAAACAGGCCCACAAACTACAAAAAAAATGGCCCAAACACCGATCGAACTAGCCTATCAGACACTGACTGATTACCCTTGAGGCTAGTGCGACCCTGAAGTATGGTCCCGAAAGCCCATTCGGGTAGACCTCCTCTTTGTGTGCCTCAACTGCTTACCTGTTCTAGCCCTCTTTTCTCTCTTCATTAATTCTCTCAGAATCCTCTTTTTTTAAGTTGCCAAGTGCAACTGTACTTCTTTCGGTGAGAGCTTTTTCCAGGCAATCACTTCTATGAATATATATAATGTAACTTGCAGCTAATAGAACAAAAAATATATTCATTTTTGTTGTTACGTTTTACTATATAAAACACAATACCAATACAAAAGAAAATGTTTAGCCTTATTTTAGACACAACGTTTTTTACCATGTTACAATCCACCCACATTTCTAAGTAGACAATAGTTATAGTAAGGTCCATGTACATTCTCATTGTGACTCATCTTGACATACCCTTATCGAAAGTGATCTATAAATGTGGAAAGCTACCACACTTTAAATCTATCTTTTTTTCAAGTATTCACACTGGTTTAGCCATATGTTCACTTTCAAATAGAAAGGCACTTGAAGCCCAACTTTTTATATCTCTGCAAAAATGGATCTGAGGACCTAATTACGATCCTGGCAGTCAGACCGTTAGGCCATAGTGTTGGTGGTTGGGAGACCGCCGTCAAGCCGGCGGCAACCCGACCAACGTATAATGATAGGACTGCCGTGATCACGGTGGTCTGTCAGCGACGGCATGATCAGGCTCACTATCTGAGCCTGAAGGCGATGCCGCCACAGTGCAGGGCCTGCACTGTCGTACGCGCCCTGTTACCATGCAGCATGTCGTGCATGGCTCACAGTGCACGCAGAACAGTGCATGCAGAGGAGGGCATAACATGTGCCCCATGCACTGCCCCCCCGGGCAAAATCACCCGAGGGTTCCTGTTTTGGGCCCCCTCTTCACCTTTATACATGGCAAACTGCAGACATGTAAAAGATGTCGGAAATGCAGGTAGTAATCTGGACGGCAGGTTCTGACTTGGCACCTACTCCATTCACAGCTGCTTTCCTCTCTGCCGCCATGTCGGGATCCATGATCCTGGTGGTGCTGCATTCAACTGGCAGGGGTCCGACTGCCATGATCCAACTAAGATGGTCAGGCCACGGACATGCGGCAGTCGCACTATCACCAACAGCTGCGTGGCGGTCCGACCGCTAGGGTCGTAATTAGGCCTTTAGTCTACATAGTGCAGAGTTTCTATAAACTGCCAATTGCAAACAATCTGGATTGTCTATTTATATATTCTTTCTCTACATTAACCAGAAATAAATTATACCACTCCACCACATGTGCGCGGTATAAACCATTAACACATGTGGACATTTTCTCATGAGTATCGCAGTGAGTCCCTCTGTAACCCAATTTTCTTGCAAAGTTTCACATGACACCCAAGGCACCTGTTCTTTGAAAGTACCTGTCCAAGACTCACTTGATCAGCTGCTTCCAGGTGTCCATCTGCACGCTTGCTAAATTAAAGTCGGGCATGAAAATTCACGAGAAGACTCATCGCACTATTTCGGAGTGAAAAAATTCAAAGAGCCCCATTACAAGATTTGTGCCATCAGAAGTCTCTCCTCTCTATAAAGACAATAGAAAGCAGAGTTGCTTCACATATAAATGAGTACATTTCTGGAGAGAACCTGATGGGGTTCTCTCAGTAGGTTTTCAGAGTTAGATGTAGCACTGAAACAATGTCACTATGGGATAATGCACCGTGCATCGATGAGACAAGAGAGCAAGAGAGACTTCGTTTTTAGGTATCGACTAGCGAAGGCTGCGCATGCGCAGTCTCGCTGGCGAGATTTAACGTTTTCCAGTAGTGGGGCTTGAACCCGCCCCTCTTCTCCATTGGCTGGCCTCTTAAATGCTGGTCAGCCATTGGAGAAGAGCTTTGTCTGTCAATTCAAGCCCCGTCTTTTTCGGATTCGGGGGTGTGTTTTTTCGCTTCTTTCTCTTTTTTAAGCCCCGTCCCTTTTACACTGGTGGGCGTGTTTTTTTGTGTTTTTTTTACAGGGACGTTCTCGTGTTTATTCGAGTCTCTTGCTGGGATGTACAGAGCGATTTCCGAGCATCTAAGGTAAGCTATCTTTGTTTATTTACATTTCTTGCTTGCTAATTTATTTTTGGGTGTTTGTTTTTGAGGTCTACACCGGCCAGGTAAGGCATCTTGTCTTTCTTTCTCATCTAATTTTTTGTGTGTTTCTTTTTCAGGTCTACCCCGGCCCGTGTCGTCTCCGTGCAGCGTCGTGCAAGGAGTGCTTTGTGCGGTATGTATGCTGCTGGTTGCGTGTCTCAGGTAAGCCATCTTGTCTATGTTTCTCATCTAATGCATTTTTCTGTTTCTTTTACAGGTCTACCCCGGCCCGTGTCGTCTCCGTGCAGCGTCGTGCATGGAGTGCTTTGCCCGCTATGTATGCTGCTGGTTACGTGTCTCAGGTAAGCCATCTTGACTATTTTTCTCATCTAATGCATTTTTCTGTTTCTTCTACAGGTCGCCCCCGCCCGTGTCGTCTCCGCGCAGCGTCGTGCATGGAATGCTTTGCCCGGTATGTATGATGCTGTTTGCTGGTCTTAGGTAAGCCATCTTGTCTTTCTTTCTCAACTAATGTTTTTTTGTATTTCTTTTTCAGGTCTACCCCGGCCCGTGTCGTCTCCGTGCAGCGTCGTGCAAGGAGTGCTTAGCCCGGTATGTATGATGCTGTTTGCTGGTCTTAGGTAAGCCATCTTGTCTTTCTTTCTCATCTAATGTTTTTTTGTGTTTCTTTTTCAGGTCTACCCCGGCCCTTGTAATCTCCGTGCAGCGTCGTGCAAGGAGTGCTTAGCACGGTATGTATGATGCTGTTTGCGGGTCTTAGGTAAGCCATCTTGTCTATGTTTCTCATCTAATGCATTTTTCTGTTTCTTTTACAGGTCTACCCCGGCCCGTGTCGTCTCCGTGCAGCGCCGTGCATGAAGTGCTTTGCCCGGTATCTATGATGCTGTTTGCGGGTCTTAGGTAAGCCATCTTGTCTTTCTTTCTCATCTAATGTTTTTTTGTGTTTCTTTTTCAGGTCTACCCCGGCCTGTGTCGTCTCCGTGCAGCGTCATCCAAGGAGTGCTTTGCCCGGTATGTATGCTGCTGGTTGCGTGTCTCAGGTAAGCCATCTTGTCTATGTTTCTCATCTAATGCATTTTTCTGTTTCTTTTACAGGTCTACCCCGGCCCGTGTCGTCTCCGTGCAGCGTCGTGCATGGAGTGCTTTGCCCGGTATGTATGATGCTGTTTGCGGGTCTTAGGTAAGCCATCTTGTCTATGTTTCTCATCTAATGCACTTTTCTGTTTCTTTTACAGGTCTACCCCGGCCCGTGACGTCTCCGTGCCGCATCGTGCATGGAGTGCTTTGCCCGGTATGAATGATGCTGTTTGCGGGTCTTAGGTAAGCCATCTTGTCTTTCTTTCTCATCTAATGTTTTTTTGTTTTACTTTTTCAGGTCTACCACGGCCCGTGTCGTCTCCGTGCAGCGTCGTGCAAGAAGTGCTTTGCCCGGTATGTATGCTGCTGGTTGCGTGTCTCAGGTAAGCCATCTTGTCTATGTTTCTCATCTAATGCATTTTTCTGTTTGTTTTTCAGGTCTACCTAGGCCCGTGTCGTCTCCATGCAGCGTCGTGCAAGGAGTGCTTTGCCCGGTATGTATGCTGCTGGTTGCGTGTCTCAGGTAAGCCATCTTGTCTATGTTTCTCATCTAATGCATTTTTCTGTTTCTTTTACAGGTCTACCCCGGCCCGTGTCGTCTCCGTGCAGCGTCGTGCATGGAGTGCTTTGCCCAGTATGTATGATGCTGGTTGCGGGTCTTAGGTAAGCCATCTTGTCTGTCTTTCTCATCTAATGTTTTTTTGTGGTTCTTTTTCAGGTCTACCCTGGCCCGTGTTATCTCCGTGCAGCGTCATGCAAGGAGTGCTTTGCCCGGTATGTATGATGCTGTTTGCGGGTCTTAGGTAAGCCATCTTGTCTATGTTTCTCATCTAATGCAGTTTTCAGTTTCTTTTACAGGTCTACCCCGGCCCGTGTCGTCTCCGTGCAGCGTCGTGCTTGGAGTGCTTTTCCCGGTATGTATGATGCTGTTTGCGGGTCTTAGGTAAGCCATCTTGTCTTTCTTTCTCATCTAATGTTTTTTTGTTTTACTTTTTCAGGTCTACCCCGGCCCGTGTCGTCTCCGTGCAGCGTCGTGCTTGGAGTGCTTTTCCCGGTATGTATGATGCTGTTTGCGGGTCTTAGGTAAGCCATCTTGTCTTTCTTTCTCATCTAATGTTTTTTTGTTTTACTTTTTCAGGTCTACCCCGGCCCGTGTCGTCTCCATGCAGCGTCGTGCAAGGAGTGCTTTGCCCGGTATGTATGCTGCTGGTTGCGTGTCTCAGGTAAGCCATCTTGTCTATGTTTCTCATCTAATGCATTTTTCTGTTTCTTTTACAGGTCTACCCCGGCCCGTGTCATCTCCGTGCAGCGTCGTGCATGGAGTGCTTTGCCCAGTATGTATGATGCTGGTTGCGGGTCTTAGGTAAGCCATCTTGTCTGTCTTTCTCATCTAATGTTTTTTTGTGTTTCTTTTTCAGGTCTACCCCGGCCCGTGTCGTCTCCGTGCAGCGTCGTGCAAGGAGTGCTTTGCCCGGTATGTATGATGCTGTTTGCGGGTCTTAGGTAAGCCATCTTGTCTATGTTTCTCTCTAATGCATTTTTCTGTTTCTTTTACAGGTCTACCCCGGCCCGTGTCATCTCCGTGCAGCGTCGTGCATGGAGTGCTTGGCCCGGTATGTATGCTGCTGGTTGCGTGTCTCAGGTAAGCCATCTTGTCTATGTTTCTCCTCTAATGCATTTTTCTGTTTCTTTTACAGGTCTACCCTGGCCCATGTCGTCTCCGTGCAGCGTCGTACATGGAGTGCTTTGCCCGGTATGTATGATGCTGTTTGCAGGTCTTAGGTAAGCCACCTTGTCTATGTTTCTCATCTAATGCATTTTTCTGTTTCTTTTACAGATATACCCCGGCCCGTGTCGTCTCCGTGCAGCGTCGTGCATGGAGTGCTTTGCCCGGTATGTATGCTGCTGGTTGCGTGTTTCAGGTAAGCCATCTTGTCTGTCTTTCTCATCTAATACATTTTTCTCTTTCTTTTACAGGTCTACCCCGGGTCGTGTCGTCTCCGTGCAGCGGCGTGCACGGAGTGCTTGGGCTGGTATGTATGCTGCTGGTTGCGTGTCTCAGGTAACCCATCTTGTCTATCTTTCTCATCTAATGTATTTTGGTGTTTCTTTTACAGGTCTACCCCGGCCCGTGTCGTCTTCGTGCAGCATCGTGCATGGAGTGCTTTGCCCAGTATGTATGCTGCTGGTTGCGTGGTTGCTGGTTGCTGGTTACCCCATTCCGTCTCGTGATCCTGTTGCAGCGTGTTAAGGTTAGTTATTTTGTCTTTCTATTTGTAGTTCCTTTTATTTTTTACTTATGTTACTTATGTCTTAAAAATTATTTTTTACTAAATCTGTGTCGAATATAGTGTTAGTTTTTTGTTTGTCTAATCAGCGAGACTGCTATCTTTTCTAACATTGGAGAAGGGATTGTACTGTCGGTCGGGCTACGGCAAGTTTCCGGTAAGTCTATTTAATGTTTAATTGCTTTATATCTTCTAGTTATACATTTATTTTTTATTTACATTATACATTTGTATGCTTTTATGTATTTGGCCTTTGTTTAAATGACTGTCATTGCTCAATGTTGCTTTTGTTTCTTTGAATGTTTTCTGATTGTGTAGCGGCGTGTCAGGTAAGTTAGCCTGTTTTACTAGGGTGTGACGCAGCTACATTAAGGAACAGTGTGATATTTGGCTTTTCTGTATTATGCTACTTTTTGGTTGATTGAAATTGCTTTGTTACATTCTCACTACAGCTTCTTTAAGGTAAGTCCAATAGGTATTGTTATGTATTTATTTTAAAGTTAATAATTAATTCTTAGGATAATCTGTTTGTGTATTATTCTATATTTTGTCCAGTTTTTAGTTTGCTTTTTTGTAATAGTAATTGAGTTTATTTAGATATATAGGTAATGTTTTAGGGTAATGCTAATAGACGTTGTTTTTGACGAAAGTGCTGTTGATCGTATTTTGTGGGAAGTTCCTCATTTGACTACGGCAGGGTGGGGCACGTCTTTCATTGAATCTGCGGGTGTCGGTATGTTCTGTTGGTTTCCAGAATGAACGGTAGGGCGTGACGCAGCAACATTATGGTAAGTGCAATCTTTGTCTAATGTTTATATGTATTTAGTTTAAAAATTACTGTTAACCTTATGAATCTATTGTTTATGTATTTGGCCCTTTGTTAAATGACTGTCAATGCTTAATGTTGCTTTTGTTTCTTTGAATGTTTTCTGATTGTGTAGCGGCGTGTCAAGGTATGTTAGCCTGTTTTACTAGGGTGTGACGCAGCTACATTAAGGAACAGTGTGATATTTGGCTTTTCTGTATTATGCTACTTTTTGGTTGATTGAAATTGCTTTATGTTACATTCTCACTGCAGCTTCTTTAAGGTAAGTCCAATAGGTATTGTTATGTATTTATTTTATAGTTAATAATTAATTCTTAGGATAATCTGTTTGTGTTTTATTCTATATTTTGTCCAGTTTTTAGTTAGCTTTTTTGTAATAGTAATTGTTTATTTAAATATATAGGTAATGTTTTAGGGTAATGCTAATAGATGTTGTTTTTGACGAAAGTGCTGTTATTCGTATTTTGTGGGAAGCCCCTCATTTGACTACGGCAGGGCGGGCCACGTTTTTCATTGAATCGGCGGCCATCGCTATGTTCGGTAGAGTTGAGTGACGCAGCTACATTAAGGTAAGTGTGATATTTGTATAATGTTTGTATGCATTTAGTGTAGGAATTTTGTCAACATTATGAATTTATTAGCTTTTCTGTATTATGCTACTTTTTGTTTGATTGAAATTGCTTTATGTTACATTCTCACTGCAGCTTCTTTAAGGTAAGTCCTCTCGGTATTTGCTATGTGTTTTTTTTAGAGTTAATAAAGTGCATGTGTGTGCCTCTGTGTGTGTGGCTCTGTGTGGGTTGCTTTTTTTGTAGGTGGCTCTATGCGTGGGTGGCTCTGTCTGTGTGTGGATAACTCTGTGTGTGTGTAGGTGGCTCTGTGTGGGTGGCTCTATTTGTGTGTGGGTTGCTCTATGTGAATAGCTCTGTGTGGGTGGCTCTGTGTGTGGGTGGCTTTGTGTGTGTGGCTCTGTGTGTGGGTGCAAATGCAATAGGTCTCGCATTTGAGAGAGATTAAGCTATTGACATTGTAAATAACAATGCCGTTTCTTTAAATGTTTTAAAAACAAAAACATAAACAAAAATAATGTCATGAGCAATGCCAATAGCTCTAACTTTAACAATGCCGAGACCATTGCATTGTAAATGCTTGTTTATTCTACTAGACTATTGAGTGAGACTCAGCACAGTGGATAATGGAAGGCTGATTAACATGATACCCATTGAGGAGGCATACTCAGCATCAGCAGGTGTCTTCCTGGTCAGCAAATTGCATTTCATCTGAATATCATAAAAGGAATGCAATTCCAACTGGAGTGAGTACATGGTTGGAGAATCAGTACCTTGGTGAGTAAGTGAAGGAGAAATGGTCAGATGGCACAAATCATTTGTGGGAGGTTTCCCGAAAATGGCTATGAACAATAGAAAATCAATCGATATTCAATTATGGTTCCTAATGTTTTTATGCACCTTGTTTTCTTTCTTGCAATTTTCCGTCAAACATTTGACTTTATTGGTGGACATTTTTAACCTTAGAAAGTTATTGGATGATCTAATGTTTTCTAGGTGATGCACTTTTAATTGGTTTTACTTTGTTACTGTATAAGACCATTGATATGTGCAATGCTTTAATAGGCTTTTTTTTTAGAATTGATTGATACAAGGGAGAGTTTACTATGTCTGAAACAGATCAATTGCTGAGATTGCTGGCCAATAACATACCTAAAGATGTGTGTACCATAAGGCTAAACACATTCTGTGACAGAATAATGAGATCCATAGGGGATCAAGTGGAACATTGTGAACCTCGTTTTCACAAACATATGGCTAAAAGAGTTGTGGTAAGGGAATACCATTTATTTATAGCATATGTTTCATCAATTATATAAATCAATTAAATCACCAGGAACAACCACTGGACTGCGATCTACATTTTGACTAGGAAAGAGCAAGGCCTAATTGCTGTCACCTCTTATTATGGTCTGTTTTAAAGACAAACTTTAGAACTCGTGGCGTTGCTACATTATTGGGTAAAGTGCTAAAAGTCCTCCAGCTTCAAGTATCCAAGGCCACTGGAATTTTGCAGTTCTGCTGCTGCAGCAGTTTTCACATAATTCTAGATTTGCAGCATTTGCCACATAGTCCATCTTCTGCTGAACAATCTGCTGATTTTAACAAAAGAAATGTTGTGGCAGATTTACAAGCCCCTTGCGCCTCATTTGCGCCGCAGTTGCGTCACTTCTGTGACGTAGCGGCGGCGTAAACCTTGCGCAACGTTGCACCCTATTTACAATGTGAAGCGTCTAGGGAGATGCGTCACGTTGTAAAGCCCTGCGCCACATGAAACCTGCATCAGGTTTCATGTGGGTGTTACGGCGCATGGTGGGCGTTCCCTCGCAGGTACGCCTCGTAATCGTGACACAGTGAAATCTACAAGATTTCACTGAGTGACTTTTACGACCATGCTGCGTCAAAACCCTGCGCCTGCTTGAAGCAGGCGCAAAGAGTGACACAGCATGTTAGGCATAGGGTGCCCCTGAGCCTTGCTGGAGCCGCGTGGCGCTTGCGACGCGACTCCAGCAATGCGTCACCTTTATGACGGGGGATGCGACACGCATCTGCCCGTCCGTGCGCCACGGCGCGCAGCATTGTAAATGCGGCACATCAGTGGTGGCGCACAGGTGGCTTTGCCTGTCGCAAGTGTTCTGGCGCATCCCTGCTGATTTGCAGAGATGCGCCAGACCTTGTAAATCTGCCCCGTTGTTTCTAGCTCAAACAAATATGGCGGCTGTGCACCGGAATGCTTTTCGTAAAAGCTGGCTAGTCATTTTACAGTTGCTAATTGCTATGTTTGGGAGTTAAATTGGTACTAATTAAGGTGCACTCTTTTCTCAGATACTGTTACGAGGTGTATAAAATAATGAAGTAAAACTATAAGCATTGTGCTGCATAATTTTCCTTTTCTTACCGCATAATTTGGTCAACCCAGCCACATAATTTGGTGTCCTCCTTTGCCATGATTTGATTATATCCCAACATCAGCCGATGATTTGTCCATGTAAATAAGTCAAATGAGTTAGAGGTCCTCAGCCCGACTTCTGATTCTTGCGCTATCCCTGTTTTGTTGCAAACCGTTTCAAAAATATTCTCTCCAGTTTGACAGGTTTCTGTGTCTCTCTCACTCAGTCACTCTTTATGTCTGTCTTTCCCTTTCCTTCTCTAATAAGGAAAGCCCTCCATTTATCTGCCTTTAAAGCATGGAAATCGTGGAAACAATTAAAGAGATCACTTGGTCCTACCCCTGGGATTACGGAAAAGGATTTGCATAATTCTGTTAATAGATTTATAACTAACATGACCGTCATAGAAATTTCGATCACGCCCATGACGATGCTACTGGGTCTGTCAAGGAGGTCTATGACCGATCTGGGAAAGCAGCAAACTAGGAATTTAATTTTCATGGCAACTGTGGTGGCCCGGCTGTGCATAGCCTCCTTTGAGATGTAGGGAGCAAGAATTTATGCCATTTTTAATCTTGAGTACAGTTTATACTCTCTTAAAGGACCTCGTAAATGAAAATTAGGATTAAGGATTTGGGGGGCCATGCTAAATCATATGAATGCTGAATGAATTTTAATTTCAATACCTGTAAAGTTTGATCCTTCTGGGGTGATGATCATTTTATTGTTTTACAGTTGTTAGTTTGTGAATCTGTAAGACTTTTTTGATGTGTGACATTTCCTGATGAAGATGAGGTGCTCTGTACTCCAACCGGAATGGTTTTTGTCTCTGTCCGGACTCCACAGCCCCTCCCCAGGGCATACATAACCTTCTAAAAAGGGGAAAAGTTAGAACAGATAGTGATATCAAGCAATAAATCACTACTATGCAATCGCAGACAAAGTATTACTCGTCCAACTAGTCCAACTGGGATCCTGCTAATCAGGGCCCCAGTCTATCTGCCTTCTCCCTAAATTGTTATGTTCAGTACTTAGGTACACCTCAGATTGGATACAGGTGTACCCTTATATGTCCCAAGTATATGGTACCCATGTACCCATGGCATATGTACCCCAGAGGTCTCCCATGGGCTGAAGCATGCATTATGCCACTAATGAGAGACCATTCAAAATTGAACTACAGCCTGCCATTTCAGCTGGTGTTAGTTGGTGCTTGCACCACTTACTTAAGATGTAGGCTTCCCATATCTAGGGTCACTGAACTTAAAACCTACGTCACCCCTCTAGCAGGCCTTTGCAATCCTGAAGGCAGGGTGCTTGGTTCTAAGTTAGAGGGTGCCCCTGCATGAGCAGGACACCCCTACAACTTACAGAGTCCATTCTCATGGGTTGTCAGTGAAGCAGCCATATACTATATAGAGGGGCACCGCGTAATTATGCAATGACCATCTTGAAACTGGCTGCAGCAATTCCTATCATGTTTGGTATCAAACATGTTGGAATCATACTCCCACACCGACGGTGTGAGAGGTATGATTCCAAGCACTCGAAGAGCGCTCTGTTAGGCTCTCAGTGTTCCCAGTACCAGCCTTTTTGACCCGGACAGCACAAAAGTGTTGCTGCCAGCCAGAGACAAGATTCTGCCTTCTTGCTGCTTAGCCAAGCTTGAGCAGTGGAAGGCAGAACAATAGGCAACTAGTCACAGGGAGGTGTGACCACCTCCCAGGCAGGATTTAGTGTGTTGGGGTAGTGTGGGTGCTCTTGCCAGTGCCACTCAGTCTGCATGAGGGGCACAGTTGGTGTCCCCGTGCATAGTCCAGTTCAAACCAGTCCTTGGAGCCATTGGCTCCAGCCCTGGCACAAAACTGTACAAAGTACATGAAAGTAACCTCCCCCTGTGCAGAACCTCCCCTGGCAGTGTCTGCTTGAATCGTCCCAACCGTTTCCTAAGGGTACTTAGGGCTTACCTGGTTGTAGGTCCCTAGATTCGTCGTGGGACAAGATTCAGATCAGACACCACTTCTTCTTCTACTTCGCTGGACTTAGTTTGGCTTCGACTTCATCTCTCTTTCAGTCTGCTGCATTATCTGTGCCTGTGTACCATACCAGAACCTTCTAAGGCCTGTGGGCATCAAAGACACCTAAAGGAATCTCCCTTGGAGTGACAGAGTCACTCCCCTGCATTTGCAGGCACCGCAACTAAGTCGACTGGTCTACTGATCCTGAGATCCTCCGGACTCCGTAAGGTTCTGCAACACAGATGGTGGTTTTCCTCAGCTCCTGAGGCCTGCCCTGCCTTCTCACCAAGTTTGAGGCCAGTATCCCTTGTGGGAGTTGTAATAACCGAACCCCTGTGCACTGCATCAACTTGCAGTTGCAAAGGCTTGTTGGCTTCCTTCCAAGTAACGCCATCTTAGACCACCTCCAATGACCAGAATCTTCAGCCACACCACAGTGTGTGCATCGTGGCCTGCATCTTTTAGTGAGCTGCTTGAGGTCCTCTCGCAACTCCAGTGACTCCGACCTGCGGGTCCATTTGAGGGTCACCTTAGTTTCTTTTGGGCTCCCCTGATTTCTTGGGACCTGCCCTGACTCCCCTGCTTGTAGTGAGTCCCCTGGACCTTGCTGGTCCTGACTTTGCTCCTTCTTCAATTCCTGCATTGGTTGCATTTGCCAAGGCTTGTTTGTGCTCCTGCCAGACACCAACCCCTCAGCACTCGACATCCTTTGTGGGACAGTTCGTGCACTACTCCTGGTCTTCCTCAGCATCGCCTGGCCCTCACAGGTGCAGAGTAAAGGTCATCGTCACCCATCCTGCAACACACAACATCGGATGGCATTTGTCTTCCAAGTCTCCTGGTCACTCCTGAGTGACATTGACTCTTTCCCCTCTGCTTGCAGGTACCTCTCACCTAGAATCCACCTTCAGATTCCACCGGACACTTTCTCCTTCTTCAGCAGCGGTACTTTCCTGAAGTCCTCCACTGGGTTAGAGGGCGGTTTCCAACATCACTTCACACATATGCACCCGGCTTCCCTGGTGTAGGTAACGTGGATACTAGGGTATCCACGGGTGGGTTGGCTCTCCAATACTCTGTCTTCCACGGGGTTTCTTCAGGATCCACTTGGGAGGGTCCTTAATCTTTAAAAATCCAACTGCAACTTACCCAAAGCGTTGTATGAGGCACGCGGTCTTGTTCCCATACTGCACACGCTCTCCGTGGGGTTCCTAGTAATTCACCTTGGGTGGTTCCTTGGGTCCCCAGCACTTCTACGTCCTCGTGACACTGTCTTGACCCGAGTCATGGTTCTTATACTACTTTCTTAGTATATGGTTTGGTCCCACCCTGGGGTCCACTGTGTATTTCGTGCTATTTACTGTATTTCTATGCAAAGTATTCGGTGCATTGTGTTTATCTCCGTGTAGGAGATATCTAAACGTATTAGAGAGGATTATATAATAAATACATATTTTTTATAAATACCTTGTGCGGTTCTTTTGCACTTAATCTATACTATAAGATTGCATCTGGTAAAACAAGCTGCTTTACACTCCTGGACGAAGCCCGAAGGCTCCTCTCCACAGGTACCACTTAGAGAGCTTTCTAAGGTTATCTAACACCTTTTAAATCACCATAAGGGTTGTTTGGACTTACATAAGTGGACATCATATACCAGGTCAGCTTCTTACAATGCACAATCCTATTTACTTATTTTATATTTCTAGTGTCTGTATTTTACCTCAAACTGTCTCTGTCTGTACAAGTTTGTCTGTAGCTTCCTTTCTTTTGGTCAGACAGCTTTCCCTCTCCCTTTATATATTTTGTGGACTGCCTAGTGGTGGCACTGTAAGACTCAGAGAACCCATTGGTCATGGTCACTTACAACTACTAGTACTACTACTCTGCCGTCCAGATTGCATGCACAAGTAAGGTATTTTATGCATGTTTATTGAGATGTGAAGGCTTTCTTTTACTTTCTCTTGTCATGCTCAATCAGTAAAACAAGAGAGTGGCCGTGGTCATGTTGAACACCTCAAAGTTGTGCCTTCTTCTTATCTGGACCTAGTATTATTTCCAGCAGTTGATGGTGAACTGATTACCGTGCACCATTGTAGCTGCACCGACCACCAGTGCCAGCGCCAGTGGGGATGGCGATATTAGCCAGAAAGCAGATGGGGCAGCTGCAAGGGGAGAGCCAGTAGCAGTGGCGGGTGGTGGTAAGTCATATTGCTTGCATATTGATAATTAATTATATACTCGCTGCAAGGGTATACACTGTATTGTTGAGACTTGTGAACAGTTGAACACACCCTTCTTTAGTTAGCATATACAGCAGGAGTTGCGCAACTAATGGCCTCTTCTATCTTCAACTCAGCAGAGAAAGTTTCATGAAGAATGAAACCTTGATGGGTTGATGGAAAAGATTAAGACGGATGGCAGCAGGAAGGATGGGTGAAATGTAATATGCTGGAAGAGAAGGATGCGTGGGTGAAAGGATGCATATACTATAGGGGGCTGATAGAATGCATGGGTGGGTGAAGGATGGAAGAAATGTGAAAGGATGCCTGCCTCGGTGGTTGAAAGTATATGGGTGAAAGGAATCCTTCCGGGGGTTTGATGGGTCAAAGCAAAAAGGCATGGGTTGTTAAATGTCAAATGTATGTTGGTGAAAGGTTTGTTGAGAATGCGAGCCATGTTTGGATGGATGAATCCATTGGATATATGGATGGATGGTATTCATAGGTGAAGACTGGATGGAGAGAATATAAAACTTAAATGGTGACTAAGAGTGAAGAATAAAAAATACTAGAAGAACAATGCAATGATGAATGGAAAAATCCCTGGGAAGAAGAGTATACAAGGAATGTTTTTTTAAAATCAGGGATTTTGATTCAATGGTTTGAGGTGGTATTTCAGACTACTCCCTAGACTCGCAGCAGTTTTCAAGCAAAACATATATTATATATCCTTCCTAGTACCCACCCATCATCATCAATCACCTCCCTCTGAGCCCCTAACTATGGCATTTCACCAGTGACAGTTGTAGCCTATCGGCTGCATGGTTACATCGGTGGCACTGCATTGTTGGCTGTGCAATGTGCATCTGCCTCATTTAATGTGTATGCCCCTTTACAAATGTCATGACAATGCGAAAAATAAATTGTTGTGTTTCCCTTCACTCCCAGCACCCATTCATTCACATAAGTAACTCCAGTCCTTTCCTAACTTCCTTGTTCAGACCCAGCCTTCCATAAAATTTGAAAAAATACATTCTTTGCATGCGCCACTTTTGTCTGGCCAAGTGATTACGTTTTACGTCAGTTCAAAATTTTCCCTTTCAACAATTGCCGAACAAAGTGACTCACTACCAGCAAAAGTTTGGGTACTTGATGATGATGCTAGTGATCAGTGAAACGTACACCTATCCGGCCTATTTCCTCTAACTTACCGGCCAAGCAAATCGATTTTGTTGGAAATGACTAAAGTCAAATGTGGTGATGGGGGGGATGGGCGGTGAGGCCAGGGAGTAAAGTGGGACTAAAGAGTAGGTGACTTTGCATTTTGTAGATGGGATAGTCTGTAATGAACGCGTCAAATACAATATCATGTTCCTTAATCCTTTCCCTGTACTGTGGTTGAATGGTTGAATTTCCAAAATATATTGAAAGCTAATATTTGAGTGATCTTGCGGCATTATGGGAGGCTTCTTAGTCATATTATCTTGGTGCCAAGGACATTGCAGCTGTGGCTGTTATGTAGTACCCAGGTAGAGATATTTCTAATTGACCAAGCCGTTTTGACATTACAGCTGGCACTGCTAATAAATATTGCATGAGGTGCCAACCAATGTAATCTTGGCTGAAGTAGTTACTATTAAGCCCTGGCGTAAAACTCCACTCCATTTCCCGTGGAGAAAGCAGAGTTACCATTAAACTCCGCACCCTGCAACAGAGTAGAGGTTTTATTGGGTTGGTGTGCTTGAAATGTCCTGTCGCGCACGTGGAAGCAACTTGCCGGGTGCTCACGATCGCCCGCTAGGTTTTCAGGGCAGTTCGCGAGTGCCACGAGATTTGCTTGCCGGCCACATGCTCCCGCAAGATTTTGCGGTCGCTAACATGTCATTTGGGCACACCAGAAACTTCCGGCAGATGTTTTCTGCCGTACGCGATCCCGAACACACAGGATCTACCGCGGCTGCAATCTGGGTAAGATGCACTCTTCGAGAAGCATCAAAATCTTCCCAATCTGATGATTTGGAGTTAAAAACCTCCTCGAATTGACATTTGCTGTTGTTTTTTTGTGCAAGGAGTCTTTTTTTTTCCCAACTTTTTTTCCAACTGAAAGGAAGTGCCCCAGATTCTACAATTTCCTGTTCCTGTCCAGCAGGCTCCTCACAGTGCTTTGTCCATCTCCTGGGCACTTTTCATTTGGATTTGGAGCTGGAAGAATCACTCTTTGTGTCTGCTGCATATACCATTGGAATTAAGAACTTTGTATTTGAGATTTCATAAGTAAGTTGAAAAACTGGTGTTGTTTGTTTGATTGGGGCCATGCACCTGAATTTATTTGTACTTTTAATGTATTTTAAAAATGTATTGTGGTGGGTGGCCTGTTGTTTCAGTAGGGGGCCTAGTGATTTCTTTGCATTTAATTTTTCTTCTTTTGTAAAGGAAAAATGTTGCACAGTTTACAAAATGTTCTCCATGTTTTTAATACATTTGCAATATTGATTTAATTCACTATGTGGCTTAGTCTGCCAATTGGCCTTCCAGCGAGTAGGCCCAGTGCTAGCATGAAACAACTGTTTCTGTGGTGTCTGTTGAATTTGAAACAACATTTAGGCCATGGATGATTTTTTTGTGGTATTTCATGTTTCTTCCTTTAAACAGTGTATAGGACTTATACCTTTGAACAATGTGTGTTGTTGTAAACATTTTCTTTAGTTCTATAAATTTTCGTCATTGCTGAATTAATGCTGTGTTCTCTGTTTTACCATCCCTTCTATGTCTGGCCAGTGTGTGTTTGTTTGTTTGCCATAGGCTACCATTTGCCATTGGTCCACATGCTATGTGGCCACTGGCCAGGGGGGATTGTTTATAGTCAGTGAACTGTCCATAGGCCTGCATGTGCTCTTTGTTTTACAGGCATCCTGCCTCTTGTTGTGAATGACCATGTGGCTGGCGGCCATTTTGTGTATCCAGCCAGGGTGCTTTTTCCATAGGCCTGCATGTCTACTTTGTTGTGGCCATTCCTTCTTTCTGTTTGTTGTTGCTGGGACGATGTGGCTGGTGGCCATATTGTGTAGCCAGCCAGTTTGCTTTTGCTATAGGCCTGCATGTGTTCTTTGTTCTAGGCCTCTTGCTTCTTGCTGCGACCATGTTGCTGGCGGCCATTTTTTTGTATACAGCCAGAGTGCTTTTGCCATAGGCCTTCATGACTTCTTTGTTGTGGCCATGCCTTCTTGCTGGTTGTTGTGACCATGTGGCTGGCGGCCATGTTGTGCAGCCAGCCAGTGTGCTTTTGCCATAGGCCTGCATGCCTTCTTTGTTCTAGGCCTCCTGCTTCTTGTTGTGACCATGTGGCTGGCTGCCATTTTGTGTAGGCAGCCAGTGTGCTTTTGCCAGAGGCCTGCATGCCTTCACTTTTCTCCCAATGTTGCCTTCCTGCTCAGTGTTGTTGATGACAATGGGGCACTGGCTGGCAGCCATTTTGTGTGTCCAGCCAGTATAGCCCTTAACCATAGGCTGCATAAATGGTTGAGCAACGAGATAGCAGAAAGATTAATGACTTATTATATCTTTGAGGATAACTTCACTTACATTAAAAAATGTATTTTTCATTTTTTCATTTTTTTATTAATTGGCCAATTCAATTTTTTATTTTTTCAATGTTCTTTAAATTTTTGTATTTTTTTTGTGGTTCATACCATTTTCCACTACATCTGACATCAATCAACCCCATATCTGCTATAGGTGCACAACAGTATTCATTGTCTAGGGATTCTTCAGCGCTGGTAAACCCTGTTGGGTAGCTGCGCGCTTTATAAATCTTTCTAAAAAAATAAATGATTCCTTCCATTTCCTACTTCCATTGTCATTTGTCAGCTGCACTTCCCTAAGTGCCACATCACATGTGAGTGATGTCACATGACACACATAAAGTAAACAGTTTCATCTGTATGTTGCTGTTGTTTTTTCCTCTCTCTTTTCCTTCCTTCCTGAGTGTACCGACAGTTACCATGAAAGTTATGTTGTTTTGGTTTTCTATTTTAAGAATAGATACACTGCATTGCTAATTAATATAATAGGGAGTAACCAGTGCCACACTAAATTTTATTGTATTTGTACTACTAATTGAACAGCAACAATGCCTGCTACGTTTCATTGATGCACTTCTTGCTTCTTTTTTTTTTATGTGCACAAGCTACAACATCACCCACAGACCTACCAGAAAGAAGACCTGTGCACAGTGTGACGCATGAGTGACCCCCACATCACAGACATCTCTTCAAATTGTGAATCTAAGTGCCACTGCTAACTGACAGCTTCGAGATGGCACCGAAGGAAGGTGCTAAAACTGCTACAAAGAAAGTGGTCAGCGAGAAGAAGGAGCTTACCAACCCCACCACTGGTATGTGGTCCCAGATCTTTTTTGTAAAACAAATAACTGTGCCTGCTGCACCGGCCTCTGGGGAGCAAGCTGGGAGCAGCACCCCCAAAATCAGTTGACCCACCCAAATCTAGGCCCAAGCCCATATATTTCACAGAGGCAGCTAGTCTAATCACGGAAAGGCCATTGTCGAAGCGCAGTGATGTTGAAATTGACTTATCTCTTTCGCAAAGTAGTACCCAATTTTTGCAGGAAACTCAGAGAAGTGGAAAACAGCCACAACCGCCAATAGTAGTTTCTCATGAAGCAGGAGCAGTTCAAGAGATTGAGCTCCATGCTGAGGAAGTAGAGCAATCTGCTTCAGAAGATCCATTGTCTTCCAGTGCTCCAGCTTGAAAAAGGAGGGTTAGTAGTGCATCATCTTCTTCTTCAAACCCCCTTCTGATGATCTAGACACCACATGGATCCCGCCTCAGTCTGAGAGTGAGACACACCATGAGACGAGGCTAGGGAAAAGGAAGGTTTCTGATAGTCTTAGAGTTGGGGAGGCAGATGGAAAAGAGAAGGATAATGACGAGCTAGTCATCATGGATGTTAGCCCAGCCCCAGGAAAAACCAATGTTACCCCCATACCAACTTCCCAGGGAGAATGTGACAGTCGCACCATAGATCCAACTACTGCCAGCTGCAATATTTGCCCTGGCAGCGACCTACATCCACAGCCACCTCAGTAGAAGGAGGTACTGCAGAGAGTCAAACGTCAAAACGCCCACCTACCACCAGTTCATCCGACATTGGCGATGGCACCAGCGTCAGAAAGTTAAGCTCCCCTGTTTGGGACATCTTTTAGGTTAGCCAGAAGGAGGCAAGCATTGTGGAGCAGGTGTTGAGCGGGGTAAGCTTGATACAAACTATGGTACCGAGGGCCAGACAACCCATTTGAGAAAGCACCATATCATTCTTTGGGAGGCGCACCTTAGCGGCCAAAAAACTGCAAGTGTTGCCGGCGAAGGGGCGTGAATGCAGGCTGAGCAGGGAATCTAAAACCATTTATGTTGAAAGGTGAAGAAGAGGAAGACAACTTTGTACGCAAAGCAGCCCCCTCCCCAGCAGTACAGTAGTATCTCTCACATCAGCAACATCGCAATGGCACAAGACTCAGGTCGAGACGCCAAGGCAAGGAGGACAGTGACTGCCCTGCTGAAAAGCACATTGAGCCTACCACCGTCTGCTCTCAAGAGTATATCCCATCAAACTAATCAAACATTTTCTTAAAAGAGCAAGGTATTTTGATCACGAGAGCATGTTCAGAGCCAACAACAAAGAACAGCCAGAGAAATTTTCCTGTGTCACAAAACACTCCAACATTGACAATAAGGTACGCCAAATTATCAACTCGCAATGGTACCTATTGAACATCAGTGAAAATTAACCCAAGCTGCCTAGACCCCTCTTTGCCTTCAAAAGGAATAAAAATTTCAGAAACCTTCTTGTTCTAGCAAAGAAAACAGACAGTGAGAATTTTTGTCAAAAATCCATCACGGGGGCGATCCTGTGAAGGGGAACCATAAATGTAGTACTTGCCACACTTGCCCTCAAGCCATACTGGCTAATAATATTAGGATAAACAACAGAACTGTGTTCCTCAAAGAGATGGCCAACTCTCGGTCCTCCAATATTGTTTACATCATCTTGTGCCCTTACAATTTGGCCTAAATTAGAGAAACAGGCTGTGAATTTAGGAAGAGAATTGGCGAGCATAAATCAAACATTAGGACCGCCAGACAATCTGCACCATTAGTAAATCACTGATAGATAGATAGATATTGAGCTTTATTCGATATGTAAATACAATATCAAAAAAGTACACATGAATAAAAATCCTTAAAACAGCTAAAATTACATGCAGTCAATAACGTAAGTAAAATCACAAAAGTTAAAAAGATAGGTACAGCTAAGCAACAAAATTTAAAACAGGTTAGGGTTGCATTGATGACCTCAGCCTCATCGTCATTTTCAGGTAAGATGACATAGCTGCCAGGACTAAAGGGGTTTCCAAAGATTTTAATTTGCAGTATGCCAGTTTGCATGTGCGTATACCCCAAGATCTCAGCAGTGGTTTTAAAAAAGTAGTCCTTGGCAGGTGATAAAATCTGCAGAAAAGGATGCAATGGATGTTGGATTGAGGCGAGAGGCCATCACAGGGGCATTTTTGTAGGTCAGTGTCCCAGCAATTTGGATTAGGGAAAGTAAGAAGTCTGAAGAACGTGTTAGTGCGAAGACGGGTCAGGAGCATACGAATGAATGGAGATGGTTCTAGTAATAAGTATTGCTGTATGCCAGTCACAGTGATCGAATTTTGGTAATCAACAGTGGTGGACTTCTGTGATTCTAAGAGCCAGCGTTTACGGTGCAGATGATTTAAAACAAGTCGCTTAAGCTCGGCTTTGGATATGTGAGATAAGGTTGATGGATCAGCAAAAAATTCCGGATGCCCGATGTCAGTGGATAATCCTTTTACATAGTTCAGCCATTTAATGTTCCTGACCTCTGTCAGTTTTAGACCGTCTACTATGATTTCCCTATTAAATGGTGTATCTTCGTTGATCCAAATTTTATGCCATAGGATGAGGGGAGAGGAGTTAATTGTGTCTGCAATGTATGTGAGGCCCAGTTCTGTGTGCACCATATGGGTAGAGGTGCCGGGGGGAACAGCCAAGAGATAACGTAGAAAAGCATTCTCGAGGCGCTGAAGATGTTCGACAGATTCAATCCCCCAGATCCCTGACCCATAGGTGCCGGTTGAGGTGCACTTCGCCCGATAGATCTGGAGTAAGGGGCGTAATGGGCGACCCCCTAATTTTTTTGAAAAGTTTGTCAGTGCACCTATTGCTTTAGTCATTGCTGAGCCTCTGGCTTGGGCCGCAGCTCTCCAGGTGCCCCTCTTATTAAAAGTAATGCCCAGGTAAGGGAAGCTATCGACATTGGATAATTTGTTGCCATTCAAAAAGATAGTACATGGCTTTTTCCCAATCCCTGGGCCACAGGACATACTATGGGTTTTGGAGGTGTTAACTTTTAGGCCTCTCTTTGACATAAAGTCAGAAAATTCAGAAACAGCCCTCTGAAGCCCCATGGGAGTCTGGGACATTATTGCCGCGTCGTCGGCATAAAGCAAGATGGGGATCGATTTACCATTAATTGTTGGGTAATCGTGGTAAGTTCTAGACAGGTGGTGACTGACAGAGTTGATATAAAGGGTGAAAAGTAAAGGGGCTAATATACAACCCTGTCTTACACCTCGCCTAATAGCGAATCTGTCGGAGCATTCCCATTTGATGCCATATCTCACGCGGGCCGATGCATCCCTGTACAGCTCTTTAATGAATAATATAATGGTAGGGTTTAAGCCAATTTCTGTGAGGGAGTCCCATAACTGCCCATGATCAACACAGTCAAATGCTGAGCTGAGGTCAACAAAGGTTATGTAGAGGTTACCTTTTTTTGCCTGAGTATATTTGGCTATAATAAGGGACAGATTAAGACCCTGTTCAATGGTGCCTTTGCCTTGCCTAAAACCATATTGCATTTCGGAGTTAATATCTTGAGTGCTTAGCCAATCGTGTAATCTATTTAAAATAATTCGCCCGGCTACCTTCATGAGGGAGTCTAAAAGTGAGATAGGGCGGTAATTGGCGGGATTATCCCTCGCGCCTTTTTTAAAAATCGGGACGACAACAGCCGATGGCCAGGTGGAAATGAAACCAGTGGAATTCAGAGAGTTCAAAGCGTTAGTGAGCAGTGGGGCCCATAAGTCAGGGTGTGACTTAAAAACGTCTATAGGGACGCAGTCAGGGCCTGGGGCTTTCCCGGAGGGGCTGTCATTTAAAGCCATTAGTACTTCATCATGGTCAAAAACAATATTTAGGGGAAAAGAAGAGGGGGTAGTTGAATCAGGAGGGGAAATGGATACAGAATCAGTTTCAGAAGGTAGAGTGACCAAGTTAGTAGGATTGTATAGAGAGCTGAAATGAGTGACCCAGGTTTCGGGGGTGATGGCTGAGTCCAAGGTCGAAGGCTTGGAAAATCGGAAAAAGGGGGCATTGACTGCCCTCCAGAAGGCGGTGTTATCTTTCTTTTCGGAGGCTTCCACCAGGGCTACCCAGGCCGACAATTTCAGCTGTTTTTTCCTTGCCTGGCGTTTGGTACGGTAGTTATGTCTAGCGATCTGGATCTCATGACGGTTTCTAGGGTTGGATTTCAGAGCTGCTTTCAACACGCGCAAGGCTTTAGAGCAGTCCCTGTCAAACCAACCGTGGGGGGAAGGGGCAGATTTCTTTGGCGCGCGCGCAAGAAGGTTTTTGATTTCTGTCATGATTACGGAGAACGAGCTGGATATTGTCTGTGGGGTTTCCGTAGATGACAGGCAAATTTGAAAGTGATCATAATTATTGGTAACCAGGTTTATTAGGAAAATGGAGGGGACTACTTTGTCCCATTTGAGGAAAAGGCCCATGGTGGTGCCCAGCTGCAGGGGAGGGGAATAAGTGGTGTTCTGCCTGGCCGGGCCTTTAATATTCGGGGTTAGCTTTAAGGTAACCTCGATGGGGTAGTGGTCACTGATAGGAATTTCAAGGGTCTCCCAATTGGTTATCAAGCCTGAGTACCTTGTGGATATGAGTGAGTAGTCGATCGTGGTATGACAACCTCTCCCATTATAGGTGGGTTTAAAGGGCTTAGGGGGAGAACATAAATCATTAACAAAGGATAGATTGAAATAAAATAATAATCCGTTTAACAAGTCTCCCAATTTAGAGTGACAGAAATGGTTAGGGGAATCATCCATTTCAGTCATCCGACCACAAGTGCCTCTGATATTCTGAGAACAAAGCAGGCAGTTGAAATCGCCTGCCAGGATAATTAAAGTATCAGAGTTGTTTTGGGACTCTTTGTTTATTAGGTCGGATTTTAATCCGTTAAACACCGGGTCCAAGTATGCATTTGGGATGTTATTATAGAGATTGACCAGAACGACATTATGAATGGAGCCGCCGGACAAACTGATTAATTGGTAGTAAGAAGACTGTGTAATATAGGTTGGTTTTAATCGGAGTTTTACAGAGATGTAGGTCGTGAGTCCTCCCTTGTGTCTGCCATAAGGACTGGGGGAGGCTGGGGTGTGAAAGGTCTGATAACCTGGAAGATGAAGGTCTGTAGGGGTCCAGGTTTCCTGGAGGCAGATTATACTGTATCGGGAGACGATTTGAGTCCATGCAGGGTTAGACAGCTTGTCAAGGAGACCTGCCACGTTCCAAGACAAGAGACTGTCTCCCTGCAAGGGCTCAAACGTACAAAGAGTACCAGGCGGCGAGTCTGTTACAGCCTTGGCAGTTTCTATAAAAGGCGGGGAATTTGTCAAGAGATGAAGGTCCCTGTGGATCAAATGGGGGGAATGGAGGGTGGTAGTCAGGACAACCGGCGGAAACGGTAGCACTGGAAGTGAAGGATGGGAAACAGTGGCAAGAGGTGATTTCCACCCCATGGTGGTACTAGGCAACGTATTAATCGTGATGTTAGGGTTGTCTGGTACTAAGGAGGGTGACTGAATACTCATTTGAGATGAATTGTCAGCCATCGGTCCAGGGTGAGAGAGTCAGTCCTGTTCGTTCAAACCCGAGAGGGTAGCGTAGCTGTTAGAAGTGGGAATAGTGAAGTGACATATCTCGGGAGTGGCCCTCGATAAGAGGTATGAAGGTGTGGGATGTGTCAAAAGGGAGCGGGGGTAAAAATAACTTAAATCGGCCGTTGAAATTCCGGAGCCCCTACGCGGGGAGTACCAGTCCACAATATGAGGGAGCACTCTATGATCTCGAAAATTAATGATGATGACGTCTCCCTGTTTGTCCTTGGGTCTAGGGCCCAGCCAATTTAATCTCCTGACGTGTAGAATCTCACCATTGATTTCAGGGGGGAGCGGTCTATTCTGAGTCAGCCAGTGTACTACTTTATTTTTGAGTTCCTGGAAGCTCTCCGTTTTACCCTGGGCAAGAACTGGGACGCCAATGAGGGTGACTACATAAGGTGCTGCTTCAGGGGGCAAGTCAATGTGTGAGCTTCTATCTAATTTGTCAGCTGAGGAGGGCTGCCTATAGAAGTTAATACCCCGGGGGTCTGTGGAAATGGGAGTTGGATCTTCTCTAATTGCTCCTTTGACGGAAGATTGTATCTGTAGGGTAGACAGGGAAGCTTGTGTGTTCTGTATTTGGTTGGATGGGTTGGTCTGGGTAGTCGTTAGAGTGTGAGGTAGAGAATGGGTGACCGAGGGGTTTTTACGTAAATGGGAATTCAATTCTGTGTTTGAGGCAAGAAGAGACGCATGCGAGACTTCCAAAGATGCTAGCTGTGATGCGATGTTCTTAACTCTCTCCAAAAGAGGTGAGAGTAAAGATCTTACCAAGTGCTCTATGTCGGTAAGTAAATTAGAATAAGGGGAAATAGGAAGCTGCGTGGAAGATACTGGGGGCCTAGTTCGTGTGGGGGACCGTGTTGGTTGGGGCGCATTTTGAGGCGCATCCAAGTGGCCATCCTTTCTCCTTTTTTTTGGTGGAGCAGACCGGGTGGATTTTGCTATTGCCTTCGAGCGGCTGGGTCTGTTATTTCCCGGTTTTCGCTTAGGGGTCTTAACAATGTGGGTAGGTGATAAATCCACGGGAGGGGTGCCGACAGTGAGTTGAGAATTGAGGGAACGAATTTCAGGCTCGGTGGAAATAGAGGCTATGTCTATTGGATCACGATGAGGCGCAGATGGGCCAGGATCAGGGATTGAATCAAAGTCAGGATCCCTAGGTGGCGGTGAAATGGCCTGTTGAATATGGCCCATTGAAGATCGCTTCTGAAAAGCGGGGTCCAGTGATAAGCGGCGTTCCGTGATGGCGATCTCTTTTTCTAGCGCGGAAGCGGCCCTGGTAATAAAGTGGTCGAGTGTCCCCCTGACTGAGCCCCCAACCAGAGAAGGCCTTCGTTTAGTCGTGTGAGAGGACATATTGGTTAACTTGGTAATATCGAAACGCAGATCACATAAATGCAGTTATACCATGTGGAGAGTAAGACACTTAAGCCTGTCAGGAGTCTATGGCGGGCAGTTCCTGTAAATCCAGAGGGAGACAAGGCACAAGTCAATCACCTGGTTCAGGGAAGGTAGGCGACGGAGTGGGGAGGACAGGGGGGGGTGGCCCAGCCCAGCCTCGATCGGCCTTGGACGGCCCGCCCTTAGCCCGGGCTTAGCCCGGCGTGTCCCGCGAAGCGGGAGGCACGAGGTCACTTTGAAGGCCTGCCGGTGTAAGGGGAGGGGCTGCTGCTGATGACGCTCCCCCTCGCTGCCTCAGGGCCCTCTGGTCACAGTAGTTGCTGTATCGGTAAATCCGTTAGCCGTCCGCTGCGCGTCCCGCAAAGTTAAAACTAAAGGAGATTCGCATCAATGGCAGTATCAATGGCAGTATAGAAATACAGCTGGGCAAATGAAGTATAGCGATGTCTTTTGTTAAGATGGTGGGGGGCTGGAGCAGGAACGAGGACTTAGTCAAGCGGGGCTCCCAAGGCTGTGTTGCAGGCCACCTCCACAAGACCCCAAGGGCTCACTTGCTGTGGCTGCTTGCTAAAGGGCAGCTGCGCTTGTCACCAAAAATCACTGCTAGCACCCTCTGTCTCCAATAGACTTCCCGAACCGGTCTTTCTCACTCCAGGCTAGACAGGTAAGGCCGGATTGTAATTGTGGGATTGGCGAGGTTAGGCAGGGTCTTGGCGGCGTGAAGCAAAGCAGTGCTGAGCCAAACCGCGAGGTGAGGGGGAGGGGGAAGGGTGGCAAGCTCCGCAGGTCTTCCTCGCTCGCACGTTAGCCCCTCTCCGCCAGTCTCTCTCCCCGCCTCTCACCTCCACTCTCTCGCTCTCTAAAGGTGTCGCAGAGTCTCGTTGCTCCGCAGCTCCGTAGGTCCCACAGCTCTGCGGCCGCTACGGCGTCAGTCTGCTCACACTGCTCGCTCTCTCAGAATCGGAATCACGTGACATCAGGGATGAGTGCTCCTGAGAACAGTCTAATGATTTGAGATGGTGAAATCACATGAGGGAGATGAGACCCTGGACCCCAGGATGCGTCGGAGGGGGAGGCCAAACCATACCAATGGATGTAGGCGAATATATCAGGAAGGTAAAATGCAACACATGTTTAAATATGTTGAAATTTTTTTGATGCTGAGGTATTTCTGTTGGTGATTGCCTTTAGTGTTTCTTTTGATTTCCTCTAAACCGGTGATAATTCTGACCCGGTTGGTCATGACATAAACGCTACGCCGGTGTAATTCTTAAAATTCAAAACGCTCAGATCCAGAGTCAGAATCTGGTCCGAGCCTCTAGAATTCGTTTTCGCCTAAGTCTGGCAAAGTAAGGCATCTGAATATCAAAGACTGCAAACCGTGGTGAGTGCGCCCAGCGTTCCACGTATTCTTGGGTTCCTTGTGAATCCGATAACAGTAAATCACTGTAAGGAAGCCAATCACTCAGAGGGTGATCTTAGATGATCAATCTTGGAAATGATCATACCCCAAAAGGGGTTAAATGAACTTATCCCATGGGAGAAGGCAATGCTTGAATAATTCCTCTAGTCGCTGTTCATCGTGGACCCGCTATCAATGGTTTGCATTTGGGCCGTAGTCCGGCCGATCTCTTTAGTCACACCCAGCCTCTACTTTCGGGTGCCCGTTTCCCCTTATGGTATGACTCTATTGTGAGGACCCTTCTTTATTGTTTCCTGTCCGACTTCCTCCCTGTCTCACTTTGCTTGTACGGGGCGCCATTTGTTTGTGATGCCACTGCATCCCCTTCTAGTGTCCTTATCTGGTACCCGTGAGGGGGTGCCAAATTATCTTCCAGCAGCTTGATACCCTCTTTCATGGCCGGTTGACATTTTATCGCTGCAGATAGGCTATCTTTCTGGCTGCATGGACCTCTTTCTAGTCTCCTCATTTCGCTCCAAGATGGTGCTTAGGAGGGACGCCATTTTTCTAATCCTCTATCATGTGCATGTGGGTCCTCTTCCTGTCATGCTGGTTTGTTGTCTCTATGACTTTTCAAATTACAGTGTTAAATAATCGGCTGTATTTCTGTATGGCCGTTACTCGACACAATTTCTTCTGAAGAGACTAGGTCCTTTGTCATTTCTTTTTATCTTGTGTCCTCAGTCCACTTCAATATGGCGCTCAATTTTGGATGCCGTTTATTACCTTTCCTCATTTCAAACACTCGGGAACGTTACTTTCTCTGACACGGCCACGGGGCGATGTCCTGTGCGTACCTTCAGTGAGCTCCTCTATTTAGTGCCCGCCCAATCCATCTATGGCCATTTCCTTCCGTGGGTTTTCTTTGACGACTCCACGCTGCTCATCTGGCGCATATTATACCACCATCCTGTCATCTGGTAAGTGGACAGGCATCGTCTCCCCCTCACATTTTCTCCCCCGATCTGCGGGATTTGTGGAACTCTTAACTTAAGAGTTGGGGCTCCCGGGGTGTACATTCCCAGACTTAGAGGATGCACCCTGGACTACAATTCCCACCACTGGCCTTAAACCAGTTGTATCCTCACCCACTTAGAGAAATTGTCCAGTCTTCTCCTTTTGGCCTTTAGTATTGCAGCGGTGTGTGATTTTACCTATTCTACCCTGTGTGTGCCACACATATTTGACTATCGCCGGCTTTCAGGTTCCTGTATTTCAATCTCCTGTATTTAAATTTTCCACATTCCCTCCGAGTTGCCCCATTTGTACACTCTGATTACTGGCACGGCTTAGACGGTCGTTAATAGGAGATTTATCTCTCCCTTTCCTTCTTCTAGCCGGTTCAATTCCTTTCGCCCATTGTGATGTTCCTTCTTCTGTTACCTGCCTCGTAGGAAACCCTTGGTCCGGTTTCGGTCCCTCGCTGTATCAATAAGTAGGAATCTGGTTATTCTACTCCTTGAATCATCGTCTGTGGGCCTCACTCTTACCATTCTCCTTTGCTTTAGGTAAGCTCATTTTGAGTTACATGGCTGTGCTTAACTCCTGCTCTATACTGGGCACAGGCCATCTGTACCTTTACCTGGTTGATATGCACATATTCCTTATGTGTTCTTTTCCTCCCAATTACCCTTACCGAACATCTAATCACCGGTCTGCCTTTCTTGATCCTTGTCCCAAATAGTCTCTTGTGGATGCAATTTCCATCGACCAGTCAAGGTAGTATGCAGTGCTCTGTGTCTGTCATCTACTTCCTTCGTTGGCATTATGGTAATAGGGTCTTAAAATCACCTTGTATCTTTTCTTGCTGTTGGCACCACTATACAAATGGTATGGAACTTCAAGTCTGCGGCATGCACTGTTTCTCTGCACGTTTTAGTTGTCTCTTTTTTACACCCTTCTTCTAGATCCCTGGGTCACTAGCATTTGCTGCTGGCATGTCTCCCAAATGTAATCTTCTTGCAACCAGTCATGGTATTTTGCCTGTAATCCCCCCCCCCCTCGTGAAGTTTTTTTTTTCCATTGTATAAAGATTTTTTTTTCCCAATTTTTTTTTTCCATTGTATATTCAAGTGCATCTCTGTATTTTCGGAGAGTTTATATACATGTTTTGCTTTTTTACATTTCCCAGGCGCCTCCTTGCTTGTTTTTCTTTGAAATTGCACCCTGAAGAAGGTGAGACCCAACATTGGGGTCATACACCAACATGCACATCGGCGCTGGAGTTCTTGTGTTCTTCTGCCTCCCTCCAAGATTGTTCATACTTAACATCCAAACCTCCATGTTAACTTATGATATCAAAATGTTATAAGTCAATGATGAAAAGATTTGAGGTTGACGCCACTACCTAGAGACTCTGGAAATTGTGGCTTTCCATTTCTACCAACCTTGTTGTGGAGTGGCTTAGTGTATACCAGATTTAATTATTTCATTTTGTATGTGGTGATTTATGCGTATTTTAGAATATGAGTTTATGAATGAGTATGTGCTGGTGTGTATGATTGGATTGTGTCTTTTTACTGGTGGCGCCTGGTTCTTTTTTCAATTGTCATTTTTTCTTCAATATCATGTATCATGTGATCTATTATAAATAAACATGATGTAAATGATTTTTGATACAGCTGTTGACTCTGCCTCACTATGTAAATTTATGTTTCTTGTTTGTCTTGCCTTTGTGGGGGGACATGTTTTCCTAAATGTTTGTTCATATTTATCAGGGACGATTAGCACTACTCAAATAAGCTGTTAGGCAGCGGGGTTTTTTGTTTGTGAGTTTTTCTTTGCTTTCCCCTGCACCCCCTGCCAACCTATCCTACCAGGGGCCGCCTTTCGTGCGATTAGCTTTGCTCTCAAGAAGTCACCTGCATCAGTGGCATCAAGGAAGAAAAGAATTCAGGCTACTAAACCTGCCATGTTTAGGCCAGAGAGGCAGTATGAAATCAACCACCCAACAGCACGTTTGTACAATGCGAAGCTGGCTAAAATGTTAGCGCTGAACCTCCTCCCTTTTTCTTTTGTGGAAGGGGTGGGTTTTCTTGAATTTATGGGAACCATCTGCCTGAAATGGAAGGTTCCCAGTTGGTCCTATTTTGCCTGAGTTGCTGTTTCAGCGCTACATTACGATGTGCTGTCATTACTTGGTCAAGCTTTGCAGCAGAGTGCTGCTCACAGTATCCACCTAACAAAAGACACCTAACAAAGACATGTGGACCAGTTGCCAAGTGACTGACATGTACATCACTGCACACTGAATCTCTTTTGTGGGGGCTAGAGAAAAATATCTGCCGGTGTTGACACTGCTGAGATTTGTAATGCTTCTTGGTAGCCATGGAGAAATCCCATATAGCTGCACACATTTTGGAAGACTTTAACAACAAGGTATTTGAATGGCTGCAACCAAGACGGCTTAAGATTTGATTTGTTGCCACGGACAATAGCAGTAATACAGTTAAGGCCATGACCGATGGTGGATATTTCAGGGTCCTGTGTTTGGCACACTGCTTTAACATCATTGTACAGGACCTTCTCAAAAAGTAGACCAAGTAAGCAACTTACCGTCCACCTGCAGAAGAATCTACACTCATTTCAGCCATTTATTTAGAGCCCAGAAACAGCTGAGGGTCATTTAGCATGATATTAGACTGCCAGTTAAAGTACTAATACAGGAGGTATCAACACGCTGGAACTTGACTTACTACATGCTTGAATGCCTGTTTGAGCAGTACAGACCTATCAATGAATATGTCATTCAAAGGGGGAATGCAACTGTGAAAGGCATGAACATTGAGATGGACCAATTGGGCCTAGTCAAATGCCTGACAGAGATGCTCCTTCCTATCGAGATGTTCACACAGGAAGTAAGTAAAGAGGACAGTACCATGGGCCAAGCTATCCCGTTGTTGCACATGCTACAGGAACCGCTAAAGGTGCTGTCTGTAATGTACACAGGTGTGCAGGAAAAAAAGATGCGTATGATTTGGTGGAGAGACTAATCCTTCGCTTGTCTACTAATACAAGGGTGCAAAGAGACATTGTGTCCTCCAAACATTACATCTGTGCCACAATTCTTGATCCATGGTACAAACCATTACTGTCCACTTCGATTCCTTTTTCGGAAGGGGCTATTAGAAAACACAAAACATGGATAGCTAAGCAAAGCAGTGAGCTAGAAAAAGAATGGCAGGGAATCAGAGGCCCACTCTTCCAGGGCACAAGTCCTGTGGGGCAGCCTCCAAGTTCAGAGCCTGAGGGCAGTGCTGTTGGCTCACAGCAGCCAAAACTAACAACAAGACCTGGAGCATCAGCCCCACAATGTGCAGCGGAGTGGTTTCTACTGACAGGGCTTAAGTCCAGTGCAGAGGTGAAGACTAAAGAGGTCGAGCAAAGTGGAGCACCAGCAATTACATTGAGCAAATGGTTCAGGCCTATCTGGATGATACAAAAGAGGTCTACCTTCGTCAAAGCTCATTGGTGTATTGGTATGGGAAGAGGCGCCAATGACCAGTGCTCAGTAATCTGGCAATAAACTATCTGGGTTGCCCTGTAGCCAGTGTCTCTGCTGAGCATGTTTTCAGTGCTGCTGGTGCCATTGTCACTGTGAGAAGGACCTGTCTCTCATCCCAAAACGTGGATAGATTAAGCATGATCAATGTTCAGCACTTAATATCACCCGATTACACCATACCTGAAGTACCACAGGAGGAAGATGAGGGAGACTCAGGTCATGGAAGTAGTGTGCTAGATGACCTACTTCTGGGCAAACCACCAGAGTTTGAGGATAATATCTACTTCCTTGACTACTAGGCCTGAGCCAACAGCAACCAAAGAACTTTCTCTCTCAGTCTCTAGTCTATCGCTGATCAGTTTTCTTTCTTTCTTTGAAAGAAACAAAAAAAAGATATAGCTACAAAGGAACATTATTATTTACTTTTTATTTGTTTGTGTCTGGTTGGCCAATTCATCCCCACCGTCTTACTCTCAGACACATTTTATTGACAGATTGAAGTTGCAACTGTGTGCAGTGAAAAAGTCCCGACTCCTACCCACACCCATTTCCCTCAAGCCAAACATTGGACGGAGAATACAAACAAATGTGTGCCTGCCTCCAACACTGGGCCATTACTAGCTATCCTTTCCTACCCTAGAGGGATTGCCCCACATGTGACATTCGATTTACACTGGCCCTTCTCTGCTTTGTGAACAAATGGATCTGCATCCTGCAATTTACCACGAATCGATCACGGTGAGCACACCGGAAGAACAGGTAACTGGCATGCATTGCATGCTGAGGGATTGTTGTTTGTTGTGAACTTGTTGTGATGTGTCATCCTGTGTGTTGAGAAGAGATGATTCAGGTGGTGGCAGGCAGTGTGACACTGGGTGTTTGTTTATCTGTAACTGTTATGCTTAAAATGTTTTAGTGATGATTTACAATGTTGGTGGCCTACCGATGGCTAATCAAAAGTTTTCCACTGAAGGTTATTTCTTTTCCTTCACCTTTGAGAGATAGCGAGATTCCTTCACCGGGTCCACTCCACAGTCCACACTGCTATGTTTTCTGCTTAATACTCCTCAAAGAGTCCCTTCGATAACGCAAACACAAATCTCTAGTCTACACAAAAATTTACTCAATCTTACCCTTCTTGTTGTGCAACAACAAAATTGTACTACAGGCCGATCTTTTACAATTGAGTCAGGACTCGGGACGCAGTTGTTATGGAGTTGACATCATACTCAGAGTCTGACTCAGGAGGATCAGAGATGATAGAGTGACTCAGGGCATAGACAGAAGACAGAAGAAGATGGTAGTTTTCAAATTCACTGAAACCAACCAGTTTGGTGATGACTTTGAAGTCCTACACAACTCTATGTACTGGTGGTGAGTGGTGAGTGACAGCGGTGCATTGATTTTTACCTGATTGGGAAAATGCTATGTTGCTGGGTGTGTGTGTTCTCAGTGCTGTCTGGCTCAAATTCGAAGCTAAGGGGTGGTTGGGTGGGGGGCCTTTTGTTGAAGGTAACTGGAAACAGACATTTTGCCATGCCCCCATGAGTCTTCTCGTTGCACTGCTCATGCAATTTAACGTTTCTCCTTGATTCTTCAATATCATTTTTGTTTTTCAATCTACAGGAACTCTTACCCTGCACCATATTAGAAAAACAATATAACATACTCATACTTACCTTACTGAACCGCATTCGCAAGGCACCCAAGATTGACAGACAGTCCAAGAGGAATGCAGATGCAACTCCCAATTTGGCAATACAGTATCATTTTTCTGTTTAATCATTAGAGCTGTGTGTGTTTATGTTAGTTTACTTGACTGCTACAAATATTTGCATTTTATTTGCTATCTTTCAAAGCACGGTACAACAAAACATAATGTAACTTTGGAGAATTTAATTTGGTTTACCTGTACAGCTCATCATCATTCCTAGATTTCCTTTTCCTCCCATAACAGATTTATGATGGTCGGCTTCCAAGATGAATGTTGTCCTTGTGTAGTGTTTGTCTTTGTCAAACCTTTGCCTCAAATCCCCCTTCCCATCCATTCATTGAACCCCTAACCCTCTTCCCCCGGCCTGTGTGATTTATTGAGGTGTGACTAAATTAAATTTACACCAATAATTAATCACACACTTGGTGGCGCGGATGTGGTGGAAGCAACACCAACTCAAGGCAGGCCGAGGATCTTCTTCAGTTCTAAGTATAGCCCACACTGGCAATACTATATATATTTAGATAAGCCACACATGTACAGTATTCGATATTGAAATATTTTTCAGAGGAACATCATTCATAATTGTCAGCATCATCATTCTTCCGGCACTGTATTGCATGCGTTAAAGGTTACACTTGTCCACTTCATAGCTTGAGTCGACTTCATTTCATATCATTAACAAGCTTACCATTCCGATTATTTTAATTTAGCATTGCTTATCATATTTTCTCTATTGTCTCTCTTTCTCTAGTGTATAAGTAGTCTAGTCTCCCTCTGGTGAATGTATCATTTTATTTGTAAAACTTGCTAATACATCATTATCTCAGTTTTTATTTGAATTTAATTAGATCCCTGCAATAAATATTCCTCATCCTACAGTTTGAGTTCGGCTAAGAGGGAGTGGGACCTCGCTTCTGGATCCGGTGCTTTCACTATTTAACTAGTGTGCTAGCATGCTGCTACTGTCTACTATGACCACCATGGCACCTTGGGAAACCATGCAGCCTTCGCTTCGTCTAATCACAGGTAAGAGAAGAACTGTGTGGGATTCATTGTTGAGCTGAAATAATCTATATACAATGGAAATTCACACACTTACACCCCCTCTGAGTCCTAAAGGGCTAATATAGTTGCAGACTGCAGAGACTAGGAGGAGAGTGTAGTAGGACAAGTGAGGGTACCGCATAACTATTTTGTTGTGGTTACACTATCAGCAGATTTTAAAAACTGGCTGCGGGCCTGCGGCAAAGGAAACAGTGTGAAGTAAAACAGTAACCAACCCAAAAACTTTAAATCATATGTACAACTATAAAATTATATTTCCCTAACAAATATAAACTAGTAAACCCACAACACCTGGCCCACCCCTCTCCCTAATGCCAACCAATGTCCAAAGTAAACTTAGTCCAAACAAAGAAAGTCCGAAAACGTAACTGTCCATAACGAATAAATAAATATGAAAACCCCCAAAATTGTCCAACTCACACATTCACACCCTCTCCCCAACAAGACCCACCCACCAAACAAAAGATAAAAAAAATGGGCAAGAGAAGCCTAGCTGCAGGCTTGGAGTAGGAGCTTCCTCTCCAATTTGTCAAAACGCTCTTCCATCCTAGCTTCAAGGCGTTCCATCCTCTTTAGCATGTGTCCCTGAAAAGCTGAAAAGCTGCTGCTGCCTCCTGCTCCTCGGCCACCAGGTACTGGCATTCGGTCCTGATGGCCTCCAGCTTCCTTTTCTGGGTCCTAACTGCAACCTCCTGCCTGATCGGTCGTTTTGATGGATTGGCAGGAGTAGCTATATCAAGAAAGAAAAAAGACAAATTGTAACCAATAGTCTTTGTTAAACACATACAATTGTATGTGGCACAGTAGCACTAGCAGTACATAATATTTGCTGGCATCCTCGATTTCTCAGTCATTCAATTTATGTGATTAGAGTTTCAGGCATTAAGCACTATGGAGCATACAAGTATTCTTCTCTCTCTTGTTGAGCTAAATTAATGTAGGCATGCCAGCTCAGCTTGCGCCCTAGACGGACATACTTGTGTCACATTACTTTGCTACTGTCTGCAGGTGGGGTAGCTTTACTAAACAATTATCTCTTTTCCTATCATGGCTATTGTTGTATTTGCATTGCTAAGGCTTGTTTATTTTACTCCATATTGAGCATGTGCACCAGAGCATCTTATGAATAACATTCTGGTTCCATGTGGAACATTGAAGATGAGTCTGGTGGTTGAAGGACAGTTGTATCTGGATTGCTGTACTGACCACTGGATTACTGGTTGCTGTGCTGCTAATATTAAACTACAAGAAAACTACTACAAGTTTGGAAGTGTTATTTTAACATTTGGCGACGATCGGATGGGATGTAGAACACCTTACCAACCAAGGACCATGCAGCACAGGTGTTGTGTGTTCTACCGATTTTAAACTAAAACGGATTCATTTGGTGTTCCCGTGATCTGCTCATTACAAGAACTGTCAACGTTATGAAGAACCGTGTCTTCGTAATGAATTAGCACCTGATCCGCTTTTGGGAAGAAATAGTAAGTTTCCGCGCTTGCTTAATCTCGAGCGACTGGCATGCAAATCGGAGGCAGCAGCTGTCTGTATAAATTAGCGCTGCGGATGGATCTCAGTACCCTGAAAGGCTGAGGTTTCTGGGACAGACACAGCAAGTAAAGTGAAATTTCGTATATTTTAAGTTTTTTTTTTACTGATTGAGTTTTCTTTTGAATACCTGGATGACGTGGTATGCGCGTGTGGCCATTGTCGTCGCAGAAGGATTCGCGTGCCTGGAGCTTCTTGGCTGGATTCCCGAGTAGAATCTGTGACGTCCTTCTATTTGATCAGCTACGTGAGGCCGTAACGCACTGTGCGCGTAACGCTTGAGTTCATTTCCTGCTTTTCAGTTCCCATGGCAACATCAGACGGGCATCAGTCGGGAGCACGGGAACAAGTTTAAGTTTCAGCGAAGCAGTTTCTTCACGAGTAAGAAGTTTTTGGTCAGCTTTAAAAAAAAAAATATTCTTCTGGAAACAAGTTTAAAATAGGAATCTTAGACATCCACTAGTAAACATCATAACAAGGAAAAACTACTTATGTACACCATAATTCAAAGATTAAGCTTGTACCACTGATACATATATATATATATATGAGGTAGTGTTTCATGAGATACGAGTTTAGTGTTTCATGAGATACGAGTTTTTTTTTGTGTGCAAATGTTAAACAGCTGTGTACAAAAATTTTGATCAGTTTACTTTGGGTCATTTTTTTTTTTTGTTTGTGTTCAGTATATATATACGAGTACAACATTAAGCAATCTGTGTGCGCTATTAATACAAAAAACAATGCAGTTCGATCCACCTGATAAATTTCTTCAAAACAAAGGTGACCCACCTATACCATGGACACGATGGAAGGAAGAATTCCTTAACTATATGAAAGCGATAGATGGTGAACGCATGGGTGCAGAGAGGAAAAAAAGTATTTTCTTGCATTGTCTAGGGTCAGAAGGTCAGATGGTATTTAGAGCATTACCACAACTTCCACCATTAGATGGAGAGGGCGAAGGAGTTAATGTCTACAAAGAAGCGATGCTACGTATGGAACTAAGGTTTAAGCCAGTCACTAATATTGCACTAAACAGGTACAAATTTTACACCAGAAAACAGCAAGAAAGTGAATCATTTGATGATTTTTTAACTGCGTTGAGAGCGTTAAGTATTCATTGTAATTTCGGGGCAATATGTGACGAGATGATCAGGGATCAGATTATTGTGCATGTCAAAAACAAAAAAACGCAAGAACGATTATGGGAGATCGGTGATCCTAAGCTAGCAGAAGCTATTGCCACAGCAAAAGCCTTAGAACAATCAGAGAAGTGGATGCTCACAATAAAGAATACGACCATCAATACGACAGAGGTAAATGATGAAGTTTGTGTTGTCAGGCGTTCAGAGCTGCAACAAAGTGGGTATCCGAATGCTAGGACTAAGACAAGTGAACAAAATTCTCAAGGATCAAATACTCAGCGAAATTTCAGCTATAGTAACCAAAGGAGATTTCAGAAATATGAGAGAACAGGAGCCTGTTATAGGTGTGGTAGCAAACTACACGTAGCATCTTATGGAGGTTGTCCAGCAATTAATAAAGAATGTAAAAGTTGTGGTAGAATAGGACATTTTGCGTCAGCATGTAGAGATTTAAGGAAAAATAGTGGTCCTGGACAAGGTAAAGTATCTGCAGTGTTAGAAGTAAATGACACTCTACATAAATGTAATTCTTGCGGATGCATGGAACCTAACAAAGGTTTTATTGTGTCAATATATGAAGATATTTCGAGCATATGTGAGGATGAGGCCAACAATGGTAAAATATCTCCTATGTGTATAGTTGAAATATCTGGTGTTTGTTTGGACTTAATGGCTGATTCTGGTTCCCCATGGACCATTATTTCAAATGAATATTTTAAAGAAAAGTTTAACAATGAGTTACCGACATATGAAATGCTACCATCTGATATAATTGCACGAAGTTATGATGGATCAAAGATAGATATGTTGGGGTATTTCAATGTGAATATCTCTTTTAAGACTAGGAAAGCAGACATAAAATTATACATTGCTGTGAAAGGTATTAATGTTTTAGGATGGAGAGACCAATGGAAACTAGGCATCATGTTAAATCCTCGTTCAGTTGAACCGGTGTTACTTTGTGAGGATATTAATATGAATAAGGTGTCTACAGTTGTTGAGCAAGAAAAGGAAATTCTTTTAAAAAACAAATTTTGTGATGTTTTTTCAGATACGTTAGGTAGGTTGAAGGATTTTTCTCACAACATTAAAATGAAAAAGAATGTTACTCCTGTGAGACAAAGATTAAGAGGGGTGCCTATTAACATTAGAGAGGAGTTGAAAGGTATGCTAAATGATTTAGTTCTAGAAGGTATTATTGAACCTATAGATTCAGCAGAATGGGTTTCTCCCATTGTTTTGGTAAGGAAACCTGATAAAAAATTGAGAATGTGTGTTGACCTTAGAGCATTAAATGCTGGAATTATCATAGATTGTCATCCTCTTCCTAACATAAATGAAGTAGTTTCTATGTTGGAGGGAGCAAAAGTCTTTTCAACATTGGATCTAAGGTCTGCTTACCATCAAATTCCTCTCACAGAAGGCTCCAAATCACTCACGGCTTTTATTACTCCCCAAGGCTTGTATCAATTCACCAGAATGCCGTTTGGTTTGGCTTCTGCGGCATCTGTTTTTCAGAAAGTAATGTTTAATATTTTCAGGGACTTGGATAAATTTGTAAAATGTTTTCAAGATGACATTTTAGTATTTTCTAAAAATGAGGACGAACATTTCAGACACTTAAGTGAGGTTTGTGAGAGATTAAAGAGCAGTGGTTTAACGCTCAAGGCAAATAAATGCAAAATGTTCAAATCATCGGTAGAGTATTTGGGTCACACGTTATCTAGTGAGGGGGTGGTACCCAAGAAGTCTAATGTGGATGGTATTGTTAATGCTCCTCCACCTTCCACAAAAGAGCAGTTACTATCGTTCACTGGTATGTGTGAATATTATAGTAAATTTGTGGACAATTTTGCTTCCAAAATGGAACCGCTAAGGAAATTATTGAGACTTAAAACAGTGTTTGACTGGGGTTTGGAACAGCAACAAACGTTTGAACTTATCAAATCTGAAATACTTAAGGCTCCCACTCTCAAACCTTTTTGCATGAACAAGGAATGTATCATAACTGTGGATGCAAGTTTGTATGGCATTGGAGGAGTGTTATCACAAAGATGTGGGAAGGAAGAATGGAATGTATGTTTTGCCTCCCGCACTTTAAATGACACTGAACGCAAGTATGCGGTAATTGAGAAAGAATTGTTAGCGTGTGTGTGGGCTATTGAGCATTACCGGAACTACATTTGGGGAAGTAAGTTTGTGTTAAGAACTGATCATAAGCCCCTTGTGAACATACTTTCGCCTGGTGGTGGGTGGAATTCTACAGCTCGCATTGCTAGACTTACGTCTAGGTTGCAAGAATATTGTTTCAGTCCAGAATTTGTTCCTGGAAAAAAAAATGTTGTGGCAGACTTCATGTCCAGGTTACCTTGTCAGGTTAAGGACAATGGCAAGGGTGATGATTCTGAGATTATCACAACTATTCAAGATGTTGTGGCAGGTTCTTTTGAGGATATTTCTGAAGAGGCTTGGGTTTTGTGTGAAAAGCAAGATCTCATGTGGCAGATGGTCAAAGGCTATATTTTGGAAGGATGGCCGGAGAGGAAAAATTTGCAAGAAGAAATTGTTCCTATGTTTAATGTGTCTGATGTGTTAGAGCTTGAAGGTGGCATCATGTTTAAAGATGGGAAATGTGTGCCCCCGTGTGGTATGCAAAAAATTATTTTGGATTTAGCACACAAAAATCATCCTGGCATGTCAGCAATGAAGCGATTGATTAGGAATTATTTTTGGTGGCCTGGTTTGGATCGCATGGTCGATCGCATGATTAGAGAATGGGGAGTATGTATGGGAAGTGAAAGAATGTTGAAGGTCAATGTTCCTCCATTAAAAACTTCAGATTGGCCTACTGAACCGTGGAAGAAAGTGGCTTTTGACATATCTGGTCCTTTCATGTGTTTACCGCAGGACTCTCGTTATGCGTTTGTCTTGGTAGATTATCATTCCAAGTGGCCGGAGGTAAAGTTTTCATCAGGTACTTCCACCACTTTGGTCATGGAGTTTTTTAAAGAGGTTTTTTCTAGAGAAGGGTGTCCTGCCACACTGGTAACTGATAATGGTGTGCAACTTACCTCAAATGAAATGGAAAGTTTCCTAAGAATTCATGATATCAAACATTATACTGTCTCGGTGTATGAACCACATGAGAATGGTTTGGTAGAGCGTTTTAACAGAGTGTTAAAGGGATATGTTTCTGATGGGCTTAAATCTGCTGGAAATTGGAAAAATTTTGTGAGAGAGAAGTTATGGTTATATCGTATCACGCCTCATACTACTACAGAAGTCAGTCCTTTCCGACTTTTAAAGGGCAGAGATCCTGCTTCTAGGATTTGTCCATGGTGGTTTAAGGAGAAGTGTAATCATAAGGCGTTCTCGGACCAAATGGTCATGGGTGTGGAAGAGAGGGTGTGTTTGAAACAAACAAAAACAAAGTCTTGGTATGATAATAAGTGGAAAACTAAGATTCATGATTTCAAGTGTGGGGATTGAGTCAGAATAAAGAAACCTGGTTTAAACACGAAGTGTTCTGATACTTTTGGCAAGCCCATTAAGTTAGTGAAAGTGTTTGACAACAGTGTTTTGACCCAAGATGGTAGGTATTGGAATGTTAAACGTGTAGCCAAATGTTCCAATATCTCTCAACAGATTGTGGGTCCTCCTATTGTACATTCTCATGATACTGTAGCTTCAAGGGTAAAAAGTTCAGTTCGTGAAAGATGTTCTCCAAAAAGATTTCATGATATGTAATGTTTTCCAAAAAGATTTCATGATATGTAATGTTTGTAGTTGATGTATGTTCATCATTCATTTTCTTGTTTTGCTGAAAAAGGGAGATATGTTGTATTTGCATTGCTAAGGCTTGTTTATTTTACTCCATATTGAGCATGTGCACCAGAGCATCTTATGAATAACATTCTGGTTCCATGTGGAACATTGAAGATGAGTCTGGTGGTTGAAGGACAGTTGTATCTGGATTGCTGTACTGACCACTGGATTACTGGTTGCTGTGCTGCTAATATTAAACTACAAGAAAACTACTACAAGTTTGGAAGTGTTATTTTAACAGCTATGCTCTGTTAAATGCCTCAGTTTCACCCTGACTTCAACAAGAAAGATGAATGGTTACCATGAATGAAAAACGTCACATGAGTGACTACTAACTAATTGTAAAGAAGACAATTATACAGATAGATAGCCTCCTGCACATGGGAAGAACAATGGTTCCCATATGAGTTCTGAAAGTGCACAAATTTCGGCTTGCATACATTCTTTTCACTTTTGGTGTACAGATATTAATGCAACCAAACAAAAGCTTCTAATTTAGTAGGAAGGACTGTACACCAGAGAGCTACTTCTAGATTGCTGGAGAGCTTCCAGTAGCTCATGAGCTACTCATTTGAGAAGCCTGGTGTAGAGGTTGGTAAGCACTATACTTCTGATGCCCTTCACACAACTATAGGAATGATGGAACAGGAACTGACTGTTATACAAGGAGTGAGGCCAAGTAATGGTACAGTAGTTCAGTGTACTAATGTTCCCGCTAGACAGACAGCACATTATCTAAATTAGAAGGTAAAGATGTAGATCTTAGGTCCCAAAATGGCAACATATGGTACAAAACAAGTTATGGAACGTCCCATATCACATGGTTAAGATAAACACACTGGTGAGCACTGTGCTTACTTTAAGAGTTGAAACCAAAATAGGATAAATAACATTTCTATTGAGTGCTCCTTCCCAATTTAGCATTTGGTGGAAAAAATATTGTATAAACTGCAACAATATATTTATTTCATTTTTTATTTTATAAGTATGAGCATGACCATCATAACATCAGAGCGCTGTTCAATGAGAGGGCTGAAAAGGTTTGCGGTGCATTAAAACATGTGTCACATAAGGTACTTTGCACAAAGAATTCAAGGTGTAAAACAATAGGATACAATGTAAAATAAGGAATGCTGTACATAGTGTTCAGAGCGCAAGGTATAACACAATAGGATACAGTATAAAATAGGGGGAATGACAGTTTCAAAATAGTTCTCTTAAGACACATGTTTTTTAAGTAATGCAGCTTTAACTTCATTCTTGAAGAGCCTGAGTGAGGTAATTGCTCTCGTTGAGGGTGGTAGTGAGTTCAATATATGCTAGGATCAGATCCAGTGAAAGTGCACCTGTGTTGTTTCCTTTTTTTACGTCTGGCTGGATCTATTATTAGGGATTTAGCACTTTTCGAGTCCCTTCCACCTCTTGATAGCTTAATATTATTCCCAATGTACTGTGGACCAGAGTTGTGAAGAGCTTTGTGTGTTATGCAAGCCACCTTCAGTTGGATCCTAGTTTCAACTGGGAGCTAGTTGAGGGTTTTGAGTGCTGAGGAGATGTGGTCATACCTACGTTTGCTTGTTAACAGTACTGCTGCTGCATTTATTGTTGCTTTAAATGGGGTTTGGCTCGTTTTCGTTAGCTCTATGAGTGTGGCATTCCCATACTTAAGTCTTGAGAGCATTAGCGATTGAACCGCCATTTAAAGGTCACCTATTTTAGTTGTAGGTGAGTTTGCATGTTTAAATTAGTCTAGTGTGATGCCTAGTAATTTTACAGAGTCACAGATAGTTGGGCTGCAGTTTAGCGATTTGAGGTTAAGAGACCAGGGTACTGGTTGAGGGGATCTAAGGGGTGGGGAGAAGAGGATGAATTCGGTTTTTGATGGGTTCAGTTTTACATGGTTGTATGTCAGCCATTCCTGTGTTTTCTTCAGTCTCAGGATATTCTCATGAGAGGAGAGTTTGATGTATAGCTGATATCATCAGCATACACTAGTATATGATTTCTGATTGTTTATGGATTCCAGTGAGTGGTTTCATGCATAGATTGAAGAGTGTTGGTAAATTGAAGATCCTTGCTGAACGTCCGTGTCAATGTCTGCTTCATCAGATAGAGTGGAGACGATTTCGATGCTCTGTTGTCGGTTCTGCAAGAAGTAGGTGAGCCAGTTAAGGACGGCTCCTTAAATGGCCAATGGAGATTTCAAGATTTTCTCTGCGGCATTTGTGGCTAACCATGCCGAGCGCCACTTATAAATCTAGAAGTATTAGGAGACAGGATTCGTTTTGGTCTAGTGCTGGTTGTATATCATCTAGGAGGTTAAGAATGGCAACTTCGATATACTGACAATGCCTGAAACCTGATTGGTGTTTGTCCAATATGTTAAAAATCTTGATGTGTTCACATAGCTGATTGTGGGCGCATTTTTCTACCAATGTGGCAAGGTAGGAAAAAATGAATAATGGTTGTAAGTTTAAGTCATTCTGGTCTGTACCTAGTTTTTTTTTGGTAGGGGGGCATTTGGCACATCTTCAGGCATCCTGAGAGGGATCCTTGTTGTAGAGATGTGTTTACGTTTTTTTCCATAAGGGAATGTTGGCTTGATGTATTTCTTTCGGTAGGTGGGAGGGAATGGGTTCGTCAAAATGTGTGGAAGGTTTCATTGACGGAATTGTTCTCTGGATTTCCTCCTCAGATTGAAATCTGAAGCTGCTTCAGAACTCTCTGTCTGGGATGGTTGGATAGTGTTGCAGTGTGCTGTGAAAGTGGAATTGATGGATTCTCCGGGTTGGGTGCTTGCTTGGCTGTGGCTAGAGTTGCTTATGGTTGCAAATGTTTCTTTAAAGAAAGCGGAGATGGCATTGCTGCTGTCCATTGAGTTGTTTGCAGTTGTGGGTACTTCAAGTTTTCCTGATTGTTGTTTTATTATGTCAAATAGTTTTTTAGGCCTGGTCTTTGCTTTGTATAGTTGAGATCTGATCGCTGATGTTTTGGCATTCAAGATAGCCTTTTTATATGCATTTCTGTGTCTTCTCAACTACTCGAGATGAGTGATGTTTGGGTCCTTCCTCCAAAGTCGTTCCAGATGTCTTAATTTTCTTCTTTCATTGTTAATTTTTTAGTTGTACCATGGTATTGAGGGTTGTTTCTTTTGTCTTTTTAGATGTAATGGAACAGCCTTCTGAAATATGTTAGTCATGCTGCTGTTGTAGAGGTGCGTCAGTTCATGAACTAATGTTTGGTCCATCCTAGGTTTCAAATTGGTTTGGCATAGTTCCCACAGTTCTGTTCTGTTTACGCGGCTGTAGTCCCTCTTCCACATTTTCTCCCTTCTTGTTTGACCTTTGATTTTAGTTTCTTGTGTGTATATTTAGAAAATAATCTGATGGTGGTCAGAGCAGTCAATCAATCAATTAATCAATCAGATTTCTTGTAAAGGGCGACTACTCACCTGTTAGAGTCTCAAGGCGCTGAGTGGGGGGTTGGATCTGTGGTTCAGTCAAAGGGCCAGGTCTTGAGGTCCTTTCTAAATTGAGGCAGCAACGTTGATTGTGAGGAGCTTAAAGGTAATTCTTTTGTTGATAGGTAGCCAGTGAAGGTCTCTCAGGTGACCGGTGATGTGGCTGCGGCAGGAGATGTTCAGGATGAGTATGGCGGAGGTGTTCTGGATGGGGTGGATCTGTGTTTCAGTCAAAGAGCCAGGTCTTGAGGTCCTTCCTAAATTGAGGCAGCGACAGTGATTACCTGAGATGAAGAGGCAGGGAGTTACAGATCTTCGCAGCGAGTAAGGAAAAGGATCTTCATCCAGCCATGGTTGTGTGGATCCATGGGATAGTGGCTAGGGTCAGTTGGGCAGAGCGGAGATGTCTGGTGGGAGTGTAGAAAGAGAGGTGGTGGTTGTGGTATGCAGTTCCAGTGTTGTGGAGGGCTTTGTAGGTATATGTGAGGAGCTTGAAGGTAATTCTTTTGTTGGCAGAGCATGTGGAAGCAGGAGGACGAGATGGTGTTGATTTGACGGTTCACTGAGAGCGAGTAGTCCAGGACGATGCAGAGGTTTCTTGCATGGTCCGTGGGTGTGGGGCGGTTCCAAGTGCTGCAGGCTGTCGGGGTGATGTCTAGCATGTTTACTGATCCCGTATTGGTGATACTGAGGTTATGTGGCACTTTTGTTGTGGGTTGGTCCATTGAATGCTTGAAACATGTTGAGGTCCTGAAGCAGGTTACTGAATTCAGCCACTGTAGGGTCTTTGTTGTTGTTCAAATGCAGGTTGAAATCTCCAAATATTATTGTATTAGAGACTGGGCTAGCACTGATAGTGATCGTTTCCATCAGTTGCTCTAGGAAGACTGTGTTGTTACCCATTGGATGGTATAGCAGAAGTGTTTTTGCTAGCTGTTTCTTTTCAAGCTTGATTTCAGCTCCTAAGAGTTCAAGCAATGATGTATCTCCTAGGGAGAGTGAGTTTAAGATTGGGGAGCTTCTGTATACTATCTCAGGACCTCTCCCCTGTTTCACTTTGCGGTCTAGATGTAAGATGGCCAAATCTGGGCGAATGAGAAGGTCTAGAATTGGGGCTTCTGTTGAGCCAGGTTCCCTGTTAGGATTACAAAGTCCAAATCATGTGGTAAGATCACACCTGCTACATCCTTTGCGAGTTTTACCGCACATCTGCAATTGTGCAGTATGGATTTCAGGTTTGTGACTGTTTTGTGAGTTACAGTGGAGGACATTTTGTGTTTGTTGCGATCAGGTTGTTGCAATTGACTTGTAGAGGGCTGTATATCTGGTTTATTTTGTTGTATGCTTTGATGATTAGGATGTTTGATGTTGTGTCCAGCGATGTTTTCTGTGCGCCTTAATAGTAAATTAGCAAAGTGTTTATCTCTTCTTCCGGGAGGTGATTGTTTGTTCTTCTTGGCCTGTGAGGCTTGTTGTCTTGGGAAGTTGAGTCTGTTGTTGTGGATAGGTTTTCTGGTGACAGATTCGTCTGTGCTCTTGGTAGTGGGTGTGTACATCTTCCCTAGGTTGAGTAGGAGTGTGGTGACTTTCTTCCTTACCCAGTCTCTCTCTTTCCTTAGTAAATGCAAGTTGCTGTTGATTTGATTGAAGAGGAGTTTTTGTGTTAGGCACTGACAAACTACATTATCGTTCCGTGTGAGTCTTTGAACATTTTCAGGACTTATCTGAGTTTTTGTTTTAATCTCCTGTTCATTTCTAGACCTGAGTTTTTGTTTCTATCTCCTGTTCATTGACTGGGGGATGTTTTTGGTCACTGGCCCACTTCCTGTTATTAAATATTTGTTCCTTGGTCTGGGATTGCTGATTGTAAAGAGGTCTAGCTGGAGACTCTGTGAGGCTGTGTAGCCTGTCAGACTAAGATTGTCCTTGGGTGTGGTTTGCAGGGCGGAGTTAGTTGGTTTAAGGTCAAGGTTAGGAGTATGCAACTAGTAACTAATAGGATTGGCTGGGCTGCTACTTGCCTTTTTGGGTCACTAAAAAGTGAGTCAAATGTTTGAAGGCCATTGTCCGCTGCTTGAATAAGGATCTTGCCCTTTTTGCAAACTGAGATGGTGGCTTTTGCTTTGAGTGTGGGGCAGGGTGATATTATGAGTTTGAATCCATAGGAGATGCTCTTTGTGGCAATGAAAGCCCTGAGGGAGTAAAACGTATTTCACAATTTTTCTGTGCATCCCGTGTGAAAGATAATATCTGTCTTAATGGCACCTTTTGAGGAGCGAAAATAGGAGGCGGATATGAGTGTTTCAGGGTTGCTCCTTAGAATATTGTGTTTTCATTTTTTTGCCCCATAAGTTTGAATGGTAGGTGATTCTGATTAAGTTAATTCCTGAAGGGGACAGAGTGGGAGCAATAGCATTGTTGTGGTCCCACATCTTTCTTTATTAATTTGTGGACAATGTTGTTTCCCTCTATTATGATAAAGGACCTGGCCTTCGCAGTTACTAAGCGACAAAAACAGCAGTGAGGCCAGTGTCACCACTGTCCTTTTAATTTCTCTAGTCTCCAAATTACCATCTGTAGAGTCCCCTAATCCCTAACGGTTTGGTGTCTTTTTCTACAGATGGCAATCTAGCTGCCATGTATATAAGGTTGAAGATGCTGTGTTCCCTAGGTAGGTCAGAATGCACGAAGATAAAGGTAAGTCATTGAATGAGTTGCATGCAAAATATGAGAGACCAGTATGGTCTCTACTCAGTTTATGTTGTAGGGGCAGACCAAGAGTCAACCACCAAAGATGGCCACCCACAATTTGTGTAATCAGTCCTCTTTCTGTTAGCAAAGTTCTCAATATTTTTGATGCAGGGGCAAATCAAATGATGCCATTGCATGCTTTCGATCATTTTAACTTCTTCCTTAAAAGGGGAAACCCTCCCCATGACATTTTTTTCATGCTGGAATTCGGTTTTACCATGTCAGATTTTGTGGAAATGTACATCATACAAACTGTTACTGCTAAATTCATGAAGTGTGTAAACCCAATGAGTGTGGATCTCAGGTCTCTGCACATATAGCCTTTTAATATAAATAAGATCCAATATTTAAAATAAATGACATTGTAGGCCACTAACACATTGGATTTGGTATATCACAAAATATAGTGAATATTGGGCTTACAACTGTTTCAAGCAGATAGAAAAGTAGAACTTAATAAAAACAGAAAGAAATCTTGTCTCAGTGGAGTATTTCAGTGGAGTAAATTTTATCGTTCAAGCCACAAACAATTGTAAACCTGAACCCACTGGTTTACTCCCTTGCATGGTTGCAGGTTTATGACTTTTTGGAAGTTTAGAAAGGCTTTCGAGCAACTTCAGAAACCTGCAACAGAGTGGAAGAGTTTTGTGAATTCCAGTGTCTGTGCATATAAAGCCAGTTCAGCCTCCCCAATTTTATTTTTGTGCTCTTCTGTCTCCAAAAACCCTTCTCCTACACCCCACTAGTTTTGGGACATACATTCCTATTCCCACCTTGTAAAGGGATGTTACTCCAGGCCATGACAAGTGGAAATTATTCACTGTTTCCAAGGTGGAAATGGGTCTTGAACAAAATTGTGAATGTCCACAAGTTTATGGGTGTTTCCAGTCTTTCCTAGGCAGCCCCGGATACCCTCTTCCCACTATTGGGAGATAATCTACTACTGCGCAGTGTTACTTCTTACTAGGGTAATCATATGCATTAGTAAATACCTACACAATTACAAAATTCACCTTTTGTGACTTGTAGACTGAATTGTTGATTGAAAGTTACATGAGCAAATAGCTTTGTTTATCGGCCCAATATGTATACTAAAATCTTTGCTTGATTTAAACCTTTTTTACTTTCCAATGTAATGCAATATTAGGAAATATTTATAACGTTTAATTTTCAAAGCAACCCCATGTCTTTTTCTTTGCATTTGTGAACCTTCCGCTTTGAAACACTCCTATAATGAATGAATAAATGACACATTTGTAACTCAGAACAGTGTCCCGTCGCTCGAGACAACCAGAGGTCAAAAGGCTACATTGCCCTTGGCTGCGGTAAAAAGGTTTTTAATGCAGTTGATAGAGCATAGACGTTATCCTTTATCTGTCTCTACAATTTTACCCTGAAAATTGATATGTGACATTATTTTACGATAATTACAAATGTGTTTCAGGTTATCAAGATTACGAAAACACACAAACGAAACTCGATTTAGATACTGCATCGTAAAAGCATGCATAATGTTAGATGTAGGTTTCTTGTAACACTTAACAGTCAATAAGCTAATGTGAAGTTGAACAACTTCACATTGTCATATGTTTTCATGCATAGACGAATATGGTAAATATACGATAACACTGAACATCCCTCATGTGTTAGAAAAACGGTTGATAACACTAGAATGTGTATCACTGACATTGACGAGAAAAAATAGATGTTACACAAAGAGATATTATAATTTGTGCTTCGTAAACGTTTTTTCAAATGTGCTTTAAAATCCTGAATGATGTATTAACCTATAACGTGCAAAGAAACTTAGAAAATTAGATGCGAAATAATAGTGAAGTGTAAAAAAATATTATGGGTATGTTATACTTACTTGAGTTAATTGCAGTTCATTTTGAGATAATATTGATCTTGAGGAAATATGAATTTTATGATCAGTTATGTCCCCTATCTTAGACCCCAACGGCTCCATGTACATGCTACAAGTACATGTATGTTCCCTCCAGTTCCAGTTATGAAGACGCAAATACATGTGCGTCCACCGTCAACATGTCCTCTTTCAGATCTGCCATGAATGAGTCGGATATTCCATTCCTAAGTATGAAAGGCCACCGACTTTATGCGGTTCACTTTCCACGTTTTACAGTTCAGGCGAGTAGGCCCTGAATTCTGCCATCAAGCCTTTTCCTGCCTTCTGCCTCTGAAAGCTCCAGTCCGAGCCCGCATCTGTATCCATGAACTTTGTCCTACTCCCTGCGCGGCTAACGGTGCCTGATCCGGCCTGTTGCCTGCCAAAAACTGTATTTCACCTTCAAGATTATCTGCTCCGCTCCTCATCCGATGCATTCCTGTCTAGTAGTTTAGGTAAACATTCTTCCAGCTACCGAGCAAAGGGCCTGGCCTCACTGTCCTCATGCAAGTAATTCATAGCCCCTGTTACCATGGAAGATTCCTGCCCCCTCGCATCTCATGTAGACACTTAGACGCTTGTACACGCACTAACAGTCAGTATAGAATAGATTCCGTCCGAGAGACCTTTCCTTTTGGATAATACAGTTCTTTAAACATAAGATATTAGATATGATTTGGGATTAGGTTGACATGACCCCTCAGACTTCTGTCTCCACATGTAGAGCTAAATGTCAAGTCCCCTTCACCCTCTAGTTGCACGTCAATCACACGTCATGCGGCTGCGCACGCATCTCTGCCAAGTATTTCTGCTGACATTGCAGGATTCTCTAATGGATCCACCCACTTGTGACATCATGTTTAATGACGTTTTTAGTTTACGCCTATGTTTACGCCTTCTGTCATTACGTATGTGTATTATTATCTGTATTATCAGCTGTTACGCCTCCTGCATCTGTCTTAAAGTAATGCTTTTCATATAAATATCTTTACTTGTCAATAATGTATTGCTTTTTTCTTCCTGAACCCTCGTGGTGATGGAATTTGATGCCTATGGTTCGAACCATAATTCCTTTGTAGAGGAATAAAGCCTTTCAGAACCTCTAATACCACGGATTCTGCCTCTTATTTTTACTGAGTTATTCTTACTAGACTTTACCGCATAAAAAATAGTACAGGTAATTAAATATTTACCACATAAATTGGCGCCCGAACAGGGACACTTTCTCATCTCACGCGCCGGAGGTGCGTTGCAGGCCCGGTCTCCTGCCACAGCTGGACGGACAACAACGCGTACCCGCAGGATTTCCTGTATCTCCCTCCGGCCAAGCGGGGGTGACTGAGGCTGCGATCAACACCCAGACGAGGCGGTGAGAAGTGCGAAGTATCCCGACCAGAGCCTAGCTGAGAGAGCAAGATCCGAGGTATACAGAGGCCCACCAGGTTCCGAAGTTTCCGAGCCGAGTCGAGTCCAGTCCGGTCAAGTTCAGTTCAGTTCCGAGGCTTTCCGTTCCGTGCTACCCGGTGAGTACCGTTGCCGGGGAGGCATTTAGACGTGCACATAGGTTGTGCCGGTCAAGACGGGTTTGGGTACACAAATCCGGTCTGCACTGTTTCAGCAGTGTATCTGTACTGTTTAGCAGTATATCTAGTGTGTCTTGCATATAATTCAGTATTATCTAGTATTAGTATTATGTCAGTAACTAGTTTTCTATTAGTTATTATCGTTCGTTAAATGTTAAATGTTAAATGTTTTAAATACGTTCTACATATTGTGGTGTGAATGATTGTTCATTATTGTGTTTATTGTATTAAGTGTGTTCAAGATTAAGTAATAAGGTCCAAAAATGCCGCTCTTTTCAAAATTAAGACAGATCAAAACCAGAAAAGGGGTACTCGAAGAAGCTGTTCCCATTCCACCTAGGGACACTCCAGGGTACTTTATGTATCATAAGCATGGCCTAGATGCCGTATTATTTCTTGATTTATGGGTGGAATACACCAAAGATTTACCAGAAAGTCAGAGATGGCCCGCAGCTGGGACCTGGGATGCAGATTGCATCATGAGAGTAGAAGAAGAATTATGGAAAAATAAAGCTAGAAAGTCACAGAAAGATGCCATTGAATTATGGCGTAAAGAATCATATAGACGTACAGAAAAAGCGCTCAGACAGGAAGAGAAAAGTAGGGAGAATTCAAATAAAGCCCGAGAAAATATATTAATTGAGGAAGGTACCCGAGTAAAAGCAGAACAAGTAGACAGACAACGAAACACTCTTATGAATGGTATGTGTCCTCTTTTGGCCGAAGGGTTACCTCAGGCCACCCTGGAAATACCGAAAGACTTGACACCTCCATTACTCCCGATAAAAGCACATCCCAAAACAGCAAAAGATGTTTTCCTTTCTTCCTATTTAGATGATGTAGCTCCTGAATATGCTAATGTTCCGCCACACACACCGCCCACCGATGGTGCTCAACGCCAAGATCATCCGTCTGTATCCCCGCAACAACAAACTCCTACGCACATTCCCTCAGGTCCATCTGTTTCTACCGCTTTTCCTACATCTACAGTTCCTATCTTACATCCAACAAATCCTTTCGTGCCTAGCACCTCAGACGGTGCGACAGGAGGTACGACAGAAATTTTTGCCACGCCACCCCGAGGAAATAAATTATCCCTTAGAGATTTAGCATACGAACGTACACCCCAACTAGCAACTTCCGACATGTTTAAAGAGCATCTAGTGGATTGTAGATATGATCCTGTGCCCGGTAGACGGGACGGTATGCTGCTGTCGTCACTACGTATACGACGAGCTTCAAGGTATTTAGCGACGCTACCAGGAATGGTGGCACATTTAGACAATATATATCACTTTGTCCAATCAGGACGAGGCCCTGAAAGTATTGACGAAGCCATGGAATACCAGAAAGTGGATGTACAGAGACAACTGTTACGTTTCTTCATAAACTGTGTGATCAGAAACCAAGACAGGCCTGAGGTAGAGCAGAAGGAAATACAAGTACTTACCAGATGGGGTCAGAATATATCAGAAGGGAAACATGATAAACAGACATGTATAGTAGTTATGTGCCGAAAGATCCGCAAAGAAGTAGAACGAATACACAAAGACAGATTAGAGACAGACCAACATGAATCAGAGGGAGAGGAGGACGAAGAATCAGAAATGCCCACAGGACACTTAGAGACAATGGCTTATGTAGGTAAAGGAAGATCTTTTAATAATACCAGATGCTTAAATGATCCAATACGTCCGATACGTCCAGAATGTAACAGAAATTTTCAAGCCCCTATGTTAAATACAAGGTCTCCTGAACACCTATTCCAAGCTGCTGATAAATTACTCCGAGACCGAAGGGGGTACCATATGCTCGATTCCATGGATGAACAAGAATTAGCCAGATCAGCAGTACAATGGGCTGACAGTCCCGGCAAATACAGTGATGATGCATTAGCACACACGTTTCTGAACCTTGCCCCAGACGAACAACGATTAGCTGGTATACACATGATTCAACACCTCCTTATATTATATAAAAGCCAACACTCCGATCCTGGACCCCTACCTGACATATTGACAGAATTACTCACGAATAAATGGAGAGGGTCAGGTACTGATCTAATTAAAGAAATTCTAGAATTTCGAAACCAGTATATAGTTTTCGTATGCCCAGAACATGTTCCAGTTCCCACTATGGGAAGAAAAATGTATCACATAGATAGGCAGAATCCCTTACGCGAAGTACACCCAATCAGAGGTGAAGATAATACCTTTAAACGCGTGTTTGTGTACACGCCTATAACTAAGATTGAACTATTAGAAATGAAGAAAGTAGTACCCAGCCATGACAAGGATCCAGCAGGTTTCCACCGTGAGATAAAAGACATGTTACTCATGGGAGAGTATACCTACCCCGACATTATGAAAATATTAAAAGTATTAATGCCTGCCGGTATTTACGAGAAACTCAAAGAAAAGGAATGGGAGGTGGGAGACCAAAAGATAGATTGGACAGCATTAGAAAACGAAGAAAAGGCCCGAGCTGCAGGATCAGGGCTTGGGGAAAAGACTACAGCACTACCAGGATTACTAGTGCAGGTACTGCCACGTTTATTAACTACGAAAAAGGAGGACTGGGGTGCAATCTCAGCCTGTAAACAAAAGCAAGATGAAGACACTAGTGATTTCTATTCCCGATTTGAAAAATGTTTTGGTATTAACAGTGGCATAAAAGAAAGTAGCGAGTCATATCCACATCTGTTTGTGACAAAATTAGTTGAAAATTCCCTACCGCAAGTTAAGAATAGAGTATTGAAATTCGAGAGTACCTGGCAAGGTAACACCCCGTCACAGATGTTACAGATGTTACAATATCATCACAATAGAATTAGAGAAGAACAAGAACATGAACAAAGACGTATGAAAGATACGAAAATGAAAATGCTTGTTGCCCAGTCAGTTCCAGCTGATGGTCATAAAAAGGGTGATTCCGCAGGTCCGGTGAAAGGGACATGCAACTATTGTAAACAACAAGGTCATTATATACACGATTGTGCAGTTCTGAAACATAATATCGCCACGGGTAAAACCCAGGAAAGACCACGTCCACCTAGACAGGATCAGAACCAACCACAAATCCCTCAGCATGCACAATCTAGGCCAGCTCCGCAACAGGCAGCTCCACAACAGACCGTAGCCACATCACAGCAGCAGCCTATTGCTGCCACACAAGCAACAACGCAACAGATGTACCAGTATGCACAAACTGATTATCCCGATTATCAGCGATACACATGAAATAGCCTAGAGAGGGAAGTTGGCTTACCCCTTATCGAGGTTCCTGTAGATCAAGAGGGACCTTATGTACATAGTGAACTATTAGGGGAAGACAGAAAGTTTTTACTTGATACAGGGGCAAGCAGAACAACTATACGACGCAGTGAAGTTCCAGGGGCACCCCTCTCAGGCTCACAGAATATTTCCCTTGGATTTTCAGGAAAGCCTATCATTAATGAAGTAACGCAACCCCTTCCACTTACGGTTGGTCCATTGACACGAACTACAGATTTATTGCTTACTAAATCATGTCCAGAAAACTTGTTAGGTATAAAAACATTGAAAGCTCTAGGAGCTGTAATATGTTGTTCTCCGGAAGGAGTACGATTATTTTTACGTGACTTCAAAGGTCACTACGTGTCCAGAGACATGGATCACCGGCTGCAGAATTTACCTACACATTTATGGGCACAAGGCCCTACTGATGTTGGTTGCATGAACATTACACCATATCGAGTCACACTAAAAACAGGAGTGGTACTACCACGAATGCGACAATACAAGTTACCACCAGATGCTGTTGTGGCTTTACTGCAAATCATTGACGAGCTCATTGCACAAGGAGTGGTTGTGGAAACGGACTCTAATGTATGCAATTCCCCGATAATTCCGATTCTTAAAAGAACGGATCCAAAAGCACCACCAGTATATCGATTAGTTATTGATCTGCGCGAATTAAATAAATGTATTGTACCACAATACCCTGTGGTCCCAGATATCTCTTCATTACTAACAGCTATTGATTCTGGAGCAACGTTCTTTACTGTAATTGATCTCAAGAATGCCTTCTTTAGCGTCCCAATAGATCCGGAAAGTCAATATTTGTTCGGATTCAGTTTAAATGGACGAAGTTTTAAATTCACACGCGCTCCTCAAGGATTCACAGAAAGCCCCAGCATCTATAGCCAAGCACTGAAACGAGAACTTGACAGTATCCACATGCCAGTTAACACTGCCCTGCTTCAATATGTCGATGATCTGCTGATCACCGCCCGAAGCGAACCTGAATGTGAAAAAGCATCACTGATGGTTTTACAGTTTCTAGCCAAAAAGGGGCACAAGGTGTCCCCTTCTAAGCTGCAATTCTGTGTCCAGCAAGTTGTTTACCTTGGGCACTTGCTGTCCAAGGAGGGAAGACAGCTTACACCCGACCGCATCCAGTTAATTGCTAACATGTCACCACCCAAGACACAAAAGGAGGTGCGGGCTTTTATAGGCCTCACTTCATACTGTAGGCAGTGGATCCCTCAATATGCATTTCTAGCAAAACCACTCATTCAGTTGACAACACAGGAGGCAGCCACATCGACTGTCCTCCCTTGGACTCAAGAACATACGCAAACCTTTGAAAGCTTAAAGAAAGCTTTATGTCAAGCACCTGTTTTAGCAACACCATGTTACAGTAAGCCTTTTACACTCTTTGTTACAGAACGCGAAGGTACTGCCTTGTCAGTACTCACTCAGGAACAAGCAGGATCACACAAACCATGTGCTTATTTTTCCAGTACATTAGATCCCGTAGCTCAGGCTCTTCCTGCGTGCCTGAAATCAGTGGCAGCAACAGCTTTAGCAATCAGACAAAGCGATGCCATAGTGTTAGGACATCAATTGACAGTACAAGTACCACACGCAGTAGAGGTTCTCTTGAACCGCACACAAACACAACACTTGACTATAGCAAGACTCACCGGTTATGAATTAACATTGTTTCAGCCACACATAGAAATCAGACGTTGTAATACATTAAATCCTGCCACACTTTTGCCAGTAAACGGAACAGATCCATTAGCACATGATTGTATTGAAGTCATTACTATCACGACGAAACCCAGACAAGATTTGACAGATATCCCTTTATCAGATCCGGACCTGACATTGTATGTAGATGGTTCATGTAGGAGAACAAGTACAGGAGAGTTAGTGGCCGCTTACGCAGTCACAACAGACACTGAAGTCATTGAAACAAATTGTATTAACACTTTGTCAGCTCAAGCAGCAGAGCTCATTGCTCTGACACAAGCCTGTATTCAAGCCAAAAATAAGAAAGTCAACATATACACAGATTCACGTTATGCATTCGGAGTCGTCCATGACTTCGGCGTACTGTGGCGAGAGAGAGGTTATTTAACTTCTCACGGTACCCACATCCAACACGGACCCCTCATTCAAGCTCTATTAGACGCGATTCATCTACCTACTGCAATATCGATTATGAAATGCAAAGCCCATACAAAAGTTACCGATATCATTTCTCAGGGTAACGACCTAGCTGACAGAACAGCTAAACAGACTGCTCAGAATCAGACTCATACAACTGACATGACAAAGACAATAGTTCCGACACCAACACATTGCATGACAGTTAAGGATCCCGCCCTTGATGTAATTGACATACAGACACATGCTACACCAGAAGAAATAAAGAAATGGACTGAATTAGGAGGGATCCAAACGGATCAAGGATGGATGGCGAAGGAAAAATCTATATGGTTTCTTCCCGACTCCATGGTTCAAGTCATCATTAACACAATACATAGTCCAGCGCACCTAGGAGAAAAAGCTATGCTAGACAGCATTCAACACATTTGGTTCAACAAACACTTGCGAGTAGCAGCCAAACAGAAAGTACGTACCTGTATGATATGTTGTCAGTTTAATCCAGGTAAAAGCATCCCCGTAGAGCAGGGTGGATTTCAACCTCCCGATCACCCTTTTGAAGTCCTCCAGATGGATTATATCCAGATGGAACGATGTCGAGGATTCTAATATGTTCTCGTAGTTGTCTGTGCTCTTTCCCGTTGGACAGAAGCCTACCCGGTTTCAGATTACACTGCCCCGACTACTGCCAAACAGCTAGTTCGAGAATTCTTCCCACGGTACGGTTTGCCTCGTATCGTGTACTCAGATAACGGCCAGCCATTCTCATCCGAACTAATGAAACACGTTTCACTTCTGTTAGGTTACCAATGGAAATTCCACTGTGTCCGACATCCCGAGGCAGCAGGTCTCGTGGAACGTCATAATCAAACTCTGAAAATTAGATTGTCCAAAATATGTAGAGAAAAAGGTGTCGATTGGATAGTAGCCTTACCAGTTGCGCTCTTTTACATGAGAATGGTAGCACATTCTCGAACAGGGCTATCCCCGTATGAGGTGATCTTCGGTAGACCACCAAATATGTGGGGGACGCCTATACCTCGTAAAATCACTGATGTTGACTGTAATATGCTGACAGATTACCTGGCTTCCTTGATGTCTGCACTACAATCTTGTCGTTCACAGGTAGCTGCAGCTTTTCCCGATAACACTGAGGTGAAGCCCCATGACGTGGTTCCAGGTGACCTGGTTCTTGTGAGGAATTTCGACCGGAAGACCCAGCTGGAGCCTAGGTGGCAGTCGCCCAAGCTCGTCTTGCTGACAACAAGGACAGCCGTGAAGATTGAGGGACGTAAAGGGTGGTTGCACTCGAGCCATATCAAGAAATTTTATGGACTACCGTCCGATGTGAACACTCAGCCCTGCATTCCCTCACAGACAGACTCAAAGCTCCCCTTGGTTGAAAGGACGGAGAAGGAACTCTATAAACTGAAACTAAGGTCTAGCAAGTCAGACAATTTGATTGTAAGTCCTCTCCAAGGTGAATCGGTTGAATTTGTCTCTGACATGTATCCTCTAGACCGAAATAGAGAGAGAAATAGACAGATACAGCTTAAAAAACATGCGTACTGTAAATCGCTTCGTAGTCACTGCATAATGACATTATTAATTTTGTTTTTTCTAAGTCTTCTGATCATCATTTCTAGTATATTGCTACATATGTATTACCCTATTTCTAAGCGTGCTTACAATGCTACTGCTGAACATTCTTTTAGCGAATTACCTCCGCATGAGTTGTCTTATAGATTTGCGCTGCGCAACAACACTTTCATTAGTATGTTACATCATTCCCATCAGACCAACAATGCTACCAATTGTTGGATATGTGGCCGACTCCCTCCCTATCAGAACTATAAGGGAGTTTTGCCTCTCTTTCCGTATCCGTTCACACACAATGGCTCCTGTGGAGCATGGTTTAGTTTGATTAATTCCCTAGATTCAAATTCCGTAGTTTATCAAGACAACTGGGTATGGGGAAACCTGAACCTAGTTTTGCTCAAAGTCTGCTACCCTAACAAGGAGGGACTTCCCAAAAGAACAGGAACTGATCTAGAAAATGAAGTATATGGATTAGGTAATTTTACACTTAACCTCATGATTCTGAATGTTGAATCCGAAGCTACACCAATCTTGCCCGCTATGTCAGTATTTCCAGTTAAAGGTGAATTATGTGTAAGAAAGAATGGTTCCATACACATGGGCCATAGTAAATGTACCACTGTGATAAAATTCAGTGATCAAGGCAAGTCTACATTTAGAGCTTCTCGTCATTCCTACTTCATATGTGGCCAGACTGCATATATACGTTTACCTCTAGATTGGGATGGTACCTGTTACATAGCATTCCTTCTGCCACCTGTTTTCCTAGCCCCTCCTGACTATCACAGAAATACCCATTTAGTACACAATAGACAGCAGAGAGATCTCCCGATTGTCGATTACACTGAAACGGCATGGGAGCAATACACAGATTTCAATAAAGGTTTCTTCCCCTATATAGGTACAGTCACTAATAGTAAGCTGATACGTAGATTAACTAGAACACTTGAAGCAGTAGTGAATGAAACTACTTCCGCCCTAGGCAACTTAACAGAGGAGCAGTCTGCGATGCGGATTGTTGTGCTTCAAAATCGTCTTGTCCTTGACGTCATTCTGGCCGATAGGGGCGGAGCTTGTAGGGTCATCGGATCAAGTTGCTGTGTTTTCATACCAGAAAACTCGCCGTCAGTATATAAAGCCATAACTCGCCTTCATAAGATTATAAGCCAGATACACCAGAGTCCAGGCACCTGGACTTGGTCCGGTTGGTTCTGGAGCGTGTTGTCAGCCTGGGGATGGAGGATTCTATCCTTCCTAGGTATTGGCTTTCTCATACTATTCAGTTGCTGCTTATGTCTACAATGTGGGCCAGCGATTTGTGGTCTGTGTGCCACATCGTGTATCCCGCATCCAAGTTTTCGTTCAAGACCCCGGAAGAAGAAAGAAGAACAAATGATGCTATATGAACAGATTGATGGATTGATGAAGATCGATATCTCCTGAGGGTCCGTAGGGGACAAGGAGGGAATGAGGAAATATGAATTTTATGATCAGTTATGTCCCCTATCTTAGACCCCAACGGCTCCATGTACATGCTACAAGTACATGTATGTTCCCTCCAGTTCCAGTTATGAAGACGCAAATACATGTGCGTCCACCGTCAACATGTCCTCTTTCAGATCTGCCATGAATGAGTCGGATATTCCATTCCTAAGTATGAAAGGCCACCGATTTTATGCGGTTCACTTTCCACGTTTTACAGTTCAGGCGAGTAGGCCCTGAATTCTGCCATCAAGCCTTTTCCTGCCTTCTGCCTCTGAAAGCTCCAGTCCGAGCCCGCATCTGTATCCATGAACTTTGTCCTACTCCCTGCGCGGCTAACGGTGCCTGATCCGGCCTGTTGCCTGCCAAAAACTGTATTTCACCTTCAAGATTATCTGCTCCGCTCCTCATCCGATGCATTCCTGTCTAGTAGTTTAGGTAAACATTCTTCCAGCTACCGAGCAAAGGGCCAGGCCTCACTGTCCTCATGCAAGTAATTCATAGCCCCTGTTACCATGGAAGATTCCTGCCCCCTCGCATCTCATGTAGACACTTAGACGCTTGTTCACGCACTAACAGTCAGTATAGAATAGATTCCGTCCGAGAGACCTTTCCTTTTGGATAATACAGTTCTTTAAACATAAGATATTAGATATGATTTGGGATTAGGTTGACATGACCCCTCAGACTTCTGTCTCCACATGTAGAGCTAAATGTCAAGTCCCCTTCACCCTCTAGTTGCACGTCAATCACACGTCATGCGGCTGCGCACGCATCTCTGCCAAGTATTTCTGCTGACATTGCAGGATTCTCTAATGGATCCACCCACTTGTGACATCATGTTTAATGACGTTTTTAGTTTACGCCTATGTTTACGCCTTCTTTCATTACGTATGTGTATTATTATCTGTATTATCAGCTGTTACGCCTCCTGCATCTGTCTTAAAGTAATGCTTTTCATATAAATATCTTTACTTGTCAATAATGTATTGCTTTTTTCTTCCTGAACCCTCGTGGTGATGGAATTTGATGCCTATGGTTCGAACCATAATTCCTTTGTAGAGGAATAAAGCCTTTCAGAACCTCTAATACCACGGATTCTGCCTCTTATTTTTACTGAGTTATTCTTACTAGACTTTACCGCATAAAAAATAGTACAGGTAATTAAATATTTACCACAATCTGCCTAATTGAAGAACTAATGGACTGTTTTGAATAATGTGGGCTTCATATTTTAGCACAAATTCATCGTGCACAAGCTATGTTTCATAAAGACCTCAAAACATGATACCTTTCCTCGTGTGAATTTATAAACTGAATAAACTGAAGCCTATGGGAACCTTTCGTAAAGTTTCTACTTGTGTTCTAACACTCAAATGATGTCTTTCACATTTGTAGCATACTTGGCTAGACTTGCAACAAAATTGTTATTTCCTAGAGCACAATGCTTGGGAAAGGACTGACAAGGGATGAGAACATTGATTCGCCTACTTCCTAAGTGTCACAGCCAATCATATGGATAAAGAACTGTGGTTTGAAGGAAAATGCAAATTAATGGAATACTTAATTCTTCTGGATTAGCATACTTTACCTGCTACATTATCTCATCCTATTGAAAACTGACCAATGAAGCAGAGTGGCCCAACAAATCTGGTGATGTCAAGGATTATAAACCTGGAATCGATGGAGTATAATTGCCTAAATTGTGAACATGGGCGGTTCCTATCTTGTCCATCTCCCGTCTACCAATCTTGCGGTACAGAGACTGACGATTTGGAATTTCAGAAACAACGTGAACTATGATGAAATATTGCGTTTTGCGTATTGGAACCTTTCTGGCTGAAAGGGTTCGTACAAGTGGCTGTGGCATTGCTGCTGCAGTGCAGACAGGGGCAGACAATTCTGCCCATAAACTGGAACTGGTTAGTCAGCAACTACTGAACTTTCATTCATTGGGTTGATATGAGAAACAACTGATTTCCTATATATTAACTCCTTAGGATAAATTCTCCCTCGGCTGAGGAAGATTAGCTCCCTTTATGCCTCGATTTCACAATATTGTTCATGCCTGTTAAATCTGATCGAATTTAAAATTAGAATTGTATGCAAATTATTTGAAGCCAGATTAAAATACAATTCAATATTGAATATTCTACTGCTTCTGTTTCATTATTTGCTGTGGCTAAATGAATCCGATCTATGTGTTAGACCGCACTGACCATTGTGCCCAGAATCAGGGTGTATGCTGCCGATGTGAGCGGAGATACAGTGGAAGCGTCTCTGTCTCGTGTCAGAACTACAACTCCCAGCAGCCCGGGAGTCTCATCACGGTGCACAAGTGATGACACCTGAACCCGGAAGCACAAAAGAAGTGGGTGGGGTATTTGTCACTTGCTGCCTATTTTGTATCAAGAGAGTTGGTCGGAGTCAGGGGGAGAGACAAACTTCATTTATCTTTATGAGGGCGGTAAGGGTGACGCTGTCACCGATTTCTTGTTTCTGGATAGTGAGGCAGATATCCCTGGTATCGCCAAAGTTTGGATTTATGGGGAACAATTGAAAAGGTGTTCAGAAGCCAAAGAATGGAGGTTGCAGGAACAAGAAAGGGGGGCTGCTATTCAAGTTCAATTCCTTTTGCAAAGACTTGTGCTGACAATCACTGGGGCATTACCTTGTGGTTTACCTATGCTGTGACATGAACAGTAAGGTCTTGCTGTTCCTTGTGACATTACAAGAGACATGAATTACTAATGCCTATCCTGAAGGGGCAGAATTGATATGTGTTTATTCTAACATCAAAATGCTTTTGTTTTTCTTCTTTCTTTAGTAGGTGAATGAGGTGTGCGTCTTTATTCAACCCCCCCTGTGATGCAAGATCATTTTGTAATTGTGGTTGGGTAAAAGACAAGAGTGTATGTATATGTTTGTTAGCTTCCACTTCTGCACCAACTACATATTGACTGATGTATCTCATTCTTAGAGAGCCTTCGGATGATGAAAGGTATTCTCATATTTGAATAATATACAGAGCGGCTTTATTTTTCTTTACAGGTATTTATAGCTCTATATACATATTGTGGAATATTAGAGGTAGTCCAGGGATATTGCAGAACATCATTTTTCAATGTTTGGTTGTTTGTGTTTATTGTTTTATAGGTCTCCCTCCCCGCAGTCCCCATCCTTTCCTTCCCTCGCGTAATCAGTCCAGCCTTCTGTGCTACTACAGCTTCAGAGGGTGGTGCGATTGAGAGGTGGACCCACTTGAGCATCAAACCGATCCTGGGAGTTTGGAATAAAACCTTGACACTATGATTAACTAATTGGGTGGTAGAAATTACCTGGGAGGTTACTTTGACTTACTGAATTCTAATAATGATCTTATTCCAGATTCTCATATGATAATTCTTAATCCCCTAAATATTCTGGCCCCTTTCAGCAAGATCCATTGGAGGACCTAATGGGTTTGGTATGGTAGCTGAGGTTATTCTGAGATAAGAGAAACTGGATCAATTAAAATAATTTATGAGGCCCAGCACATATGAGCTACAAGACCTTCCAGAATATGGGTTCCTGGAGATGGCCTTCAGGGAGCGAGGAAACAAATTTAATTTCTGGGTCCAAAAGGAGCGCCTCCACACCTGACTATCAGGAAATATGGCACCCTAACTCTCAACGCACTCCTGTGCCACATGAAGGGGTGGCTTTAAGTTAAGTTTACAACATTTCTTCACTTTGCAGTGATACAAAAGAAAGAATACCTTATATCTTTATGGTAAAATAATTTACAACAATTTGGCAGGAGATTGCCTGATGTTTGAAAAACAGTAAATGGTGCCAGACGATAAACTATTTATTGGGCTCTTTGTGTTGCTTATTATCCTTATAGACTTCTTTTAAAGTGCTTCAGCATCTCCCACACCCCTAGTTTCAGTGCGACTGTGGCAGACAGTGTAAAAGTATATTAGAATTAGCAGTTGATTATGGATCGGACACATACTAATTAATTATGTGTGGTTAACGGCCTAAAAGCAGTTATGTGCGGTCCAAGTAATATGCCATACAATCAGCAGTGGAAGCTAGTAGACAGTAGGGCACACATGGTGTGAAGAGCTAGACAGTGATGCTGAGATGGTGAAAAGATTAAAGGAACTCAGCTGGGCATTTTCCGTACGAAGTTTATTATGTACTGAAGAGAGCCGCCCCAAGACCCGAGCAAGGCAAACAGCAACTTCCAACTGCTTAACCAGCCCAGGCGCAGCTAGGCAACCATTCAACATTCTACATGACACAGATCCATTCTGCTGATAGCTCTAAGTGACATCACCACACACCCCCCTTCTTTTAATAAAATAACACTTGTAACATAGAATAAATCACCACAGATGGTTGTCAATAAAGATCAGAAGGTAATGTGGGCATAATGTTAGAAAGTGTCATCAAGGACAGCATAGCCAGTTTAGTAGTTTGTTCTCTAATTGACAAAAGATAGACTCTAGGGGGTTAATCTCCACCCAGCTCCTCAAAAGACTCCAGATCATACAAAATGCCACAACCAGACTCATCCTGGACCTCCCCAGCCAACCCACATCACCCCCACCTCAGAAACCTCCACTGGCTCCCCATCCATAACAGATGGCAGTTCAAGATCCACATGCACGCCTACAAAGCTTTGCATAATCAAGGACCAGACTACATAAGTCAGCGACTGAACTTCCAACTACCCGCAAGACACCTGCCCTTCTCCTCACTAGCCTGTGCGCATACCCCCTGCATCCATCACAGCCGCAGAGGGGGCTGCTCTCTCCTCCTACATCACCACCAAGACCCGAAACAACCTACCCCTCCATCTTCAAACAGCAGCCTTCCTGGCGGACTTCAGGAAGAAACTCACCACTGGAAGGTGGCATAATAGGGGGTGTACCCACCCCAAGGAAGGGATCCATTGGTCCCAACCTTTTACCTACCTGTAACACCCCTAAATCTAGTATTTAGGGGCACCCCTGAACCTTGCTTTCTCAGACAAGAAACCAGAAGAGGAAAAGAAGAAGAAGGACCGAACAGCTGTGCCGAAGCTAACAAGAGGAGGGCGCCCACTGACTTGGCCCCAGCCCTACCGGCCTGTCTCCACCTCGAGCATGCTCCAGCGAAATCCTGGTGTGTCCTGCAGTCTTCCATCCCAAAGACTCTGTCTCCCGTGTACACCGGATTTGTTCAATAACAGACTCCAGCTCCGCAAGGATCCGCGAGTCTGCACCGGATGCCCACGGCCCGAGTTCGAGTGGCCCAACACCAAGATCTTGACCCAAGATCTGGTGATCCCTGACCTGCCTCAAGCCTCCAGCCGATGCCTGCAGCCTCAAACTGGAAGGCCACCCCAACCGCGACCAGGAGCTGGTAAGAAGATCCAACTCGAAAAGGCACCCCTGCACCTGATGCCCCACGACCTTGGGTGTCCCAACCGATGGTGCCTAACAAACCCCCGACATCCCAACTTACCTCTCCAAGTGGTGGTCGCACCCAGAAGACCTTCGTCCCCGAGCCTGCCGTGTGTTTGCAAACCGGAGATTCCCCATTGAAAGCTACACGGCACCTGATGCCAAAACAGCACTCTGCACTATTGCCGCTGAGGGTGTATCTTTTGTGCTAGCCTAAACCCCCATTTTCCCAGAGCTTAAGTCCAGGAGATTTGCTCCCGCATTCCAGTGGCCTGCTCGTCAGCAGGCCCCAACCGGAGGCCCCCTAACCCCCTTTGGATAACATTGGGCCTCGCCCTAGTGCCGCTGAGGGTGTAAAAAGAGTGCATCCTGGACCCTGGGGGACCCCTGAGTCTACACCCAGTGTACTAAATAACAAAAACACTTTTACTCACCTGTTTACAGGAAATGTCCCAGTGCAGTATCCAGGTATACTGCACTGTGTAAGAAAAGTAATCTGCAAAGTAGTCTACTGGTCATTTTACTAAAAATCCTATACAAAGTATGTGTACTGTATTCTGAAAAGGATTGCATTATCAGTAACACTACTGTAAACAAATCAAAGTAAATTTACAAGTGCAATTCAAACTGTTTACAAACTGCATTACAACTGTACAGTATTTACTGCTTACCTGTGCCAGGCTTGCTTGGTTCTAGAAAATAGAATAACTAAAAGAATATTTTTATACAAAAACAATTGGTCTGAAGTTCAGTCTTTGAGTATGTGAATTCATTTGCTGACTGAGTGTGTACAACAAATGCTTAACACTGTCCTCTGATAAAGCCTTACTGCTCAACCACACTACCACAAATAGAGAGTGAGGTGCTATCTACTTTACCTTTGCCTACCTTTTGGGTTCCACTGGACTCTGTGCACACTGTACCTCACTTTGGTATAGTATATACAGAGCCAGCTTCCTATAGATATGGAATAGTATTTTATTTACTTAGCATTTATCATCTTTGATGAGACTCTAAAGCACTGTGCGGATGGGTAACACGCTGTTGAGAATACTTACACAAGTCGAGACGTTACCATGCATAAGGAGCTATAGTTTGATATGCGGAATTTCACACTGTTGTCATGAGGTTTGAAACAATCTGTCATTTAATTTGTCATGCAATTTGTTATGTATTGGTATTATAGATTGTAGTACAGTTTTGGTTTAGATGGTTGTCAAAAAACTGCCAGGTACACTTCATGCACTCAGTCATGCAACATTCCCTAAGATGTTCAGTAGCTCAGTTATTCAGGTGGTAATGCAAGTGATAGATCATGTAGTAGTGTCATGATCCCGCAAGTTGTAATGCAATTAGGCCATGCATGGGACATGCGTGAAGATATAACATGCATTATAATAACTCACAAATTACCTGGAGTGTTATGCAAACTTGCATTTAACTAGTAATCAAAAACCTACTTTCATAATGAAATGTCATTATTTCTTCGCATACGTTTTGTATGTGTGGTGCCATATTCGCCAACTCTGAATATTTTAGCCATTTCCACTGTTGTTCTTGGATTGCTCTTTACAGGAGACTGAACTCTAATATTCGTTGTGGTATTTTCCACTCTCTACGTGTTAGATGGTATTATTAGAGCGCTATTGTGTCTATTCTCATTTATTGGTAATTGAGTGGGTCAGATTTGTCCATTTCTTGTGGCCACAGCTAGCGAATGTCATGTCTTCCCAATCCAACTGAATTCCAGGTAGTTGTCAATGGCTCTTAGCCTAGCTGGAGTAAGCTTTAAGGGGGAGCTGTGAAAGGATAGAACCTTTTAGGTACCCCTCCCTTGAGGTTCTATGCTTTGCCATTTTGCATCTGACGCCTATGTATCATTCTTTTTTAAAATATTTTTTGAACATTGTCAACTCCGATGCACTTATTTTATCTACCTAGGAAGGGCGAACGTCTTAGTCGGCTCTAATGGTATTCAAGCCGGTGACCTGCATATGATATAGTATCTCAGAAGCAAGGGGTTAACTCACTGTACTGTCTTACTGTGACGGTTCTTCTCACTCGGTTTTCTGTACAGATGTTCATTTTCTTTCCCCTTAATCACATAAAACTAAAATTGGTTAATTATTGTTTTCGTTTATCATTTCTCTTTGTTGGGAAAACTTTTCTGCTCCTCCAAACATTTGGTAGCGAAAACTCTGCTCCTCCACCAACTTGGTTTGGAAAGCTTCACTGCTTCTTTACCCATTCCATGGCTTTCACCATCAACACTGTTTTTCATGATGCTTAATTTGACTCAACGTCACCCCTCCTCCAAGTCACAACCACAAAACAAACACTGCTGCCTTGCACATGAATTCTAGGCACTGAATGTTTAACAAGCTCCCTTAGGTAAGTTAATGGTCAGATTCTGGAGATGGCAATGGTTGATTAAATTTATTTACATTATAGTTTTATTTACACATACTTTTATGCTGTTAACCCCTTCCATGCTGGACGGATTCCCCTGCTGTGCTGATCTTTTCTGCGCGGGCGTGGTCATGACGGAACGGTTCCGTCATGAGCACAGCTCAACCGTGGCTCATGACGGAACCGTTCCGTCATGAGCACCGAAGGGGTTAAATATTAGTAAAGTAACAGATTGGTGACTCCCTGAATCAGAGACGGTACATTTCTTAGCTGAGCTTGGAAATTTGGGAGCAGAGGAGGGGAGGGGAGTGGAGTGGAGGAGTAGGAGTGATCTCAGTGATTGTTACACTACTGTTCATGTCCAGCCTGCTGGCCCTCTGCAATGAATCACAAACCTTGAGTTATCGTTGGACGGTTGTCCTCTGCTGCTGTTGAACTTGGCCCTCTCTGCAGGGTCACCCCCAAACCTATGCCTTTTTCCAGACCACTTTTTGACTGAATTTGTTTTTGTTGGCCTTAGAACTCTGTGCACTTTACCACTGCTAACCAGTTCTAAAGTGATTGTGCTCACTCCCCTAAACATGTCTTAGTTGGCTTATACCCAATGGGCATATTTAATTTACTTATAAGTCCCTTGCAGAGTGGTATAGTAGTTTTAAACCGCTATTTCAACTTGGCATTTAAACCCCCATGCCAAGCCTTGAACTCCACCTTTATTGCATACACGTCTGCCCTAGGTAGGACCTAGGTAGCCCATAGGAAAGGGTGTTGAGTAATTAAAAAGTTGGACATGTACTTTTATGTTTTAAATGTCCTGGAAGTGAAACACTCCTAAATTATTTTTTACTACTGCAAGGCCTACCCCTCCCATAGAATAACATTGGGGATTCCTTATACGTTTTTACTGTTTGTGTGCAACATAAATACTTTACACATTGCCTCTAAGTTAAGCCTGACTGCTTTTTTGTGCAAGGCTACCAGGGTTAAACACAGGTTAATTTCGTGACTTTCTAGCTTACCATGCAAGGGAGTGTGGCTGTTGCTTGACTAGTGCTCACATCCCAGTCAACCAACAACCCAATTTCTCACAGGGCTTTTCCAAATAGGCTAAAGAAGTGCTTGTATTTGATCTTTCAGTAGAATCTTTTCTTACTCATTCCACACTATAAAAGCTAATGAAACATGGCAGGCCTTGCAAATGAACGGCTCAGAACATTTCCATCTGTGACTTACCTGGAACCTTCCATTTTGGACAGAGCAAAGGATAGTAATGGGCAGTTCTGAAAATGTACCCCATTTCTCTAGTGCCTCACTTTGATCGAACCCTCAGGCAGAGTGGTCCTTTTAGTTGAAAGCTGAACTTGCAGAAATATTGTCTGTGAGGTTATCTGGAGGTGGATATTACAATTTCCTGGTAGGTTGACACACTTACTCTCTGTATCTTGTAAGGATTCTTTGAAGTGCCTACCTTCCACACAAACAAATGTACAATATTTAAATAACGCCTATGTCTGAAGATGTTATGTTAATGCAACAAGTGTGGCAGAGTGACACTTCACTACAGAGTGTGCCCCTTTTTTGCCACTCACCTCCTCTCAGACTGGCACTTCCCAACAGCTTCGGCACTCCCACACTATCTTTTATGATGCTGTGCTATTCAGGACACAATTTCTAAATAAGCATAAAAAAGGCTACTTCTGAATTAATGTTGGCTATGAATTTAAATGATCTATTCCTTGGTGTTTCATGTGTAGAACACCTACCAAATATAGGTGAGTGGGGGCAATGTCCCTGCCTCCATCACAACCGTGCTCTAAAGAGATGAAACCGAACCATTTTAAAGAGCACTACATTACATTGTAATTAGAGTCCCTATTCACTTCCAAAACCCAGCTTCCTCTTCTATCATTTGTTGATTGGTCCTCTGCCCATTGGCCAGATTCACACTATACAAAAACAACATAATTAAACACTTATGGGAACATTTAAGTGATTATTAAAAAAATTGGATTATAGATAATATAATGAGCTGCGATGAAGAAAATTTCGGTTAATTTCTGATGCATCTTGGGATTGTAATTACAGTTGACTTCTATATATTGAATCAATTGGTGTTTATGTTTATTAGCAGTATGTCTTGGTTTTTAGTTTTGTGCAAGTATAGGCCTATGTCCATTAAACTAAAGCACACAAAGGGAGACAATATAACCCTTGGAAAACTGGTGACCTAAAATTTTCCCTAGCTTTTGTATTCATTCCTCATTGGATACACACGTATCCTTGTCCGATGCACAAGACTTCTTCTCAGGACACAACATCGTGCCATGCTAGCCATGCTTCCAGAACACATGCACACCATGATCATGGACTGGGCAGTTGTCTCTGTAGCTGTCAATAAGCGGGGATAGATTTGTGAAGGGGTTTGCAGATGGTGGGCTCCATACCCCAGACTTATATTTTACCATTAGGCTTTGATGCAGAGAAAGAGAGTGGAAGGTATAAAAGGGAGAAACGATTAAAAGAAAGATCAGGAAACAGTAACAAAGGAAAACGCAGAGATGAAAAGAGCCTGCAGGACAGAGATAAAGAGACATAAAGTGCAGTGTGATGCGGCAAAGAAACATGGGATCAAAGCAAGGCTGACTTGCTATGTATTCAGCAACCTTGCATTCAGCAGAAGCAGCAGCAAGCTGCAAAGAAAAACTTTGGACTCCCGCACCTATTCATTCATTTATTTATTTTGACAAATAAAGGACTCCTGGCAATTAAAGTCATTGTTATAGCAGAAACACTGCACGTTGTGCGCTCGGTTAAAACCAGCACTTGGCAATCTTGAACTGTAGTTCAACCCTCTGGCTTGATTTCTCCTGGCTGCCACCCAGTACAGACTTTCGCAAACACTCCTTAACACTCCGTAACTCCGAGAAAAACTGGAATCCTTTATGTTTTGAGGCAAAATGATGTAATATATAAATCCATTTGCAGTACTTAGTTTTATGATGGGCAATTCGCTTAATTTTAAATCATCAAATCCAGAACGATCACTTTAATCTTAAACAGGCACAGCCGGAGGGGGACAGGATCTTTTTTCAAAGGCAATGTTTGCCACAAACCTGCTTACAATTAGCTGCAACATGCTACCAGCCGCGGCTTAATAGATCCTGCCATTCTAAATCAAGCACCAGCAGGCACCCGGAAGTAGTTGCGACCAGAATTAGGCACACATGGGAACAATCAGTTTTCCCTGGGAGTTTCAAATGAAAACACGCGTGTTTTACTTTGATCCTCTTTAATCTGAGCTTGATTTAGAATTGCAACCCAAGTTGAAAACCAGTGTAAAAGAGTGTAAGAGTAAAAAAAGAATTCTCGGAGTGTCAATAAACTGATACTTGTTTTTCTTTGCAGATGTTTCTCACAGCTGAATGCTTCTAAAGACCTGGCTGTGCTTGTGGGCTTCACTGTGCAGCTATTCAGGCGTAAGGCTTCATAACGTCATGCTGCCATTGTACGCGTTCACTTAATATGGTACAAGCTGATTTGTTGCTTGGATAGAAACGGTCTGTCAAGATATATTAAGCCATATATTGAGGATATTTTTCTCCTTTTGAAGAAATCAAGGCAACATTTTCAAGACGCTGTTAGATTTAATGTGTGCCTTGTCAGAAAGATAAACGATTATCAATTTCTGTGCCTCAGTTTTCTTTCAAAGAGCCATGAAGTCTAAGACTTGGAGCCTGGGTGCCAGATTCAAACATTGATACTGCAAACATCAGGTTATATAGAGATCATGGACATGCACGTGGCAAGCCTCCATAGTTGGGATTTTTTTTGGCTGTATGTCAAAAAGTATTTCCTTGATGCTTGAATACAGTGCTTAGTTGTGGGGGCTGCTTTGACCGAGTTAGAAATCGCCTGCAATGCAGTCCTGTACATCAGATGGGGGCTGTGTGTTAGGATATCTCCAGCAAATATATTGCCTGACAGGAGTATTTTGTCGTAAGAATTATTTCCAAAATTATTGTCTCATTGGATGTAGATTGTCTATATCATCAGCAAAGAGAAACATATTTCTGTAAACAATATTCTGGAAACGATATTCAGTGCAAAATATTTCTGCTGTTATGATAATCTGGTGTCATATCTGCATGGTGGACTGACAACGTGGTGTGGAATTCTTAAAGTACAAAAGTTAATCCATTGTGAACTAGAAGGAAATTTAGAAGATGACTTTGCTGTGCTCGATTTTACCTCACTTTTATTAAACAATGATAGTATATTGCAAGTTCGCTGAGAGCAGAAATTGTTAGAGGCTCCCTCAACTTGGGAGAGCTGCAGGTATGGGGGGTAGGCGACTGCATGTGATGTTGCCATCACCAGCATCGGATTGGTAACGCGGGCATTCAGCAATGCCCGAGGGGCCGGAATCCGACTTTGAGCTGTGGGCTGCTTATTTGAGCAGCCTGGGGGGCCGATTGGCAGTTTCCGCATTGTTCGATACCGCAAGCGACCCAGTGGGTGACTGAGTGTCCTTTCTGGAGGTAGATGGGCGTCCATTACCTCCCTTTGATCAACAGCAGAGGTGTCACTACCGTTCTCTTGCTGGGCCGGCCCATTAATATATGCATTATGAGCGGGGGCCAGGGGCCCCAATCAAAATTGGCCTCACTTGTTTTAAGGAGTGTTTCACCAGTGTAAACTAATCCGTGCATTTTTTACAAACCCCCCCCACTCTTTTTCTTTAAAATTTCGCTGAAGCAGTGTTTTGCCAAAAGGAAATATGCAAATGTGGGCCACTATTTTGTAGCGGGCCCGAGCGATTTTTAATCCCAATCCAACCCTGGCCATCACCACCTCCAAATAAGGCAAACAGCGTTTGGGCCTGTGGGTACGTGGCCCCTGGAAGAGGTTTGAGCACTTCTAGGGTCGCGCCTGTGGATTTATGCCAGGAGCCACCCAAACAAGCATTGGCATAGCCAATAGGTCTCGCCTTTGGGACCTTATAAGTATTTAGTTATGCAGGACAATATCCTTACTGCAACAACATTAACTGTTGCATGGCTAAACACTTATAAGGTCCCAAAGACGAGACCTATTGGCTATGCCAATGCTTGTTTTCCCTGTTGAAACGTGTACGTGTACTGGGAAAGTACTTGGAAATAAAATGTTCCAGCGCTATTCGTACCCCTGTCTTCTGTGACCAGAACCAAAGTAAACTGGAAATGCCATTTCCGATGTTCTCCTAATGAACGCTTAAATTACAGGCATTACTGCGAGTAAAGCCCGTGGTGGAAACTTCTTTCAAAGTGTTTAGTATACAGTGTGTAAAGCGTGGCATGTAAAACACATTCTGGCAGAATTTCAAAAGCCCCTGTAAACCGTCCCCAGGTGGTCTATGCCGTAACACGCTTGACGCATGGCTGCATCTGAGGAGAGATTAGAGCCGGCGCGTGACTCAGGCCTGGCCCAGCACTGGCTGCTGATGCAACTCGATGAGACCCGACTTCCTGTCAGAGAAGCAAAACACTCACAAGGTTTCAGTCCTACAGCTTCATTGCATTTACAGGCTGAAGCATTTAAAAAAAAAATCTAACTGAGCTGCTGAGATAATCATTTCTGCCAAGTGCTGATATAACAAGCGTAATTTATTTAAAGTGCTTTTTGCTTGCTTGCGTGAGGAAGAGAAGTAAGAGGGGAACTTAGCATCTCACAAAACTCTTCCGTGCAGTAAGGGAGGGGGAGGAGCAGGTGAGAGAGGGGGAGGAATGTCGGCCATGCGAGGAAAGGAATGCTAGAAACCAGGATAGCAGCTGTGCGCGTGCACGACATCGCGAACCCAAGCTGGAGGTCTGAAAAAAGCCACTAGGTTAGCACTTCCAAAACGCGCTTACTAAAACTCTATAAGCGCTGGCTCAGGCGAGACCTAAAAAGGGGTACGGGGGAGGGCAAGCAGTACTTTTTATCCTGCTCACTGGTCCCCCAGGAACGACTGCTGCCGACATCAGCCCGATGTGGGTGCAAGGACTTTCTTTTTCTAGTCTTCCTGGCAGGCCTTCAATCGACAGCATGCTTGCTACGCTCTCTGCATTCCGGTCATTGTTTGTTACCCCGTGGCACCACGGTTGTCTTCTGGCTGAGGGACCCAGGTGAGAAGGGCTACTTCTGTGCAGAGGGCATAGGTGATCGTTCTTGGTGGGGTTTTTACCTGCAATTTTGGGGAAGGGTGGCCTTTGAAACCAGGAGCTGTAGCTCAGTGGCAAGGGGTTCGGCATTTGGTGTCACAGGCCCCTCTGAGGCAAGGGTTCATGTCCCAAGAAAAGTTTTGTGTTAGCAGTGGTGGCAAGGTACTTTTAAAGTGTGTTTCTTGTCTGTAGTTCGGCTGATTACAGGGCCATGAGCATTTGGTAGGAGCCTTTCAAGGCAAGCATTATAGTTTCTTTTGAGTTGGCAGGCATATAGCTGGCATTATTTTGTCTTTTCTTGAAAAAGGGGAAAGTGTTCTGTTTTTACTTAAATATAGGATTTTTATTTCTACCTCTCATCTCCACTTTTCTAGGGGCAGAGATGCCTGGTGAGGCACAGAGGGGCTCAAAGCTCTTGCGCACTGAGGTGCTTTTGGAAGGTTTGATGCGATGGATGGACGCTATGGAGGCCATCTTGGCTTCGATGAGATAAAGCAGCATTCTGCAGAGACGCAGAAGAGGACGGGGGTGCCAGGGGAAAGGTCTAGGCAAATGGGTGTGGTCCCTAGGGCAGCATTCCCTTGGTTTCGGAGAGGTCTGAGGGTCAGGGTACCAGGAATGGTGTCAAGGGCCTATCGAGGTCGGTCCTGGGGAACAGTTATCGGGTCCCCCTGGGCAGGGAGAGGGGGTACCGGCAGAAGCTGTGCTGGTGGGGTTTCCCTTGGTGTCAGGTACCCCAGGTCGATGCTGTCTCAGGGTAGTGTGTCTGCCATAACAGGCCAGCGGCAGGTGGGGGTATTGCGCAAAGTGGCAATAGTTGTATGGCAGCTGGTTACACCGGCCAATTATCCAGCGTGTTGCCTTGGCTTTCTCAGGTTGGGATGTTGTCTGCCCCCACTTTGGGTGGGGCTCTTGCCAGTGTTGGCGATGGTAATGATTTGGAGAGGGCCAGGCGGTTTGTGGCTCACCTTGATGGTTCAGTGGCTCAGGGGGAACAAGCGAGCCCTGCTGCTGTGAGGGGCACCCATCAGGACATGGGACTCAGCAGTGAGTCTTGGAGAGGTGAAGGAAACATTTGGAAAGGGGCTTACCCAGACATTTTTTACATACTTGTTGATAAGCCTGATGGGAAGAAGTGAAGTGCTGTAAGGAGTGTTCTCATTCCAGGGACTCTGGCCAATGGCCCTACGAGAAGAGGGTAGAGAAAACATTGATGAACTGGAAAAAAGGGTTCTCAATTCATTAGGCAAATTTGACTGAGCATTTTAATAATTTGGGCACCCAGTAGGCGTGCGATCAGAATAGGATAGCATGCACTTGCGATGAGTATGGTGGTACGGCCACCAAGGATTATAACAAGGAGTTTAAGAGGGTTAAGGCCACTAGCCCTACTTTAGAGTGGGATCAGATTGATGAAACCTCAACATGCAGACCCCACACACAATCAGCCCTTTCGCTCAGTGGGGTCTTGCAGCCCTGGGGGGAGAAAAAAAGGGTTCCTGTTGGGATTCCAATCAGCGTTCCTGTTCAAGGCCCCTGTGGACTTGTAAATTCAAGCACTTTTGCTCTTTCTGCGGGTCGCCTTCCCACCCAGAGTCGACGTGTTTCAGAAAGTCCAAAGAAAAGGGGCAAGAAGCAAGACTAATCACCCAGTCTTAGCTTGAGCCCCAGATTAATTGACTAGCAATGGTCACAGGCAGTAGCGGCCGGTGGTGGGAGTGCGGTGGTGAGGCGGGGTGGGGGTGGAGCAGGGTGGGGGGTAGTAAACTATGGAATACGACCCGGAAGTAAGTAAACAAATAAATAAATAAAACAAATTTAATTGTACGCGCTGTTCCCCTTCAAAAGAGGCTGTAACCTTAGGGACAGTCTCGTTCATACTAGACCTCAAGCCAATATTACACATAGATCTAAACCTCTCTGGCATCTGCCACCTGTTCAGAGCTACTTCACCTGCAGGTCTTGCTCTGTTTGTGCACAAACACAGGTCACTAAAACTATTGACATTGGCACCACAAAACCCTGGGAGTTGAGGGACCATACTAACTGTAACAGTGAGCGAGTAATCTACCTAATCACCTGCCTGTGCGGACTTAGGTATGTAGGTATGACCACACGGAAAGTACGCACACGCATTTTGGATCCTATCACACCTGTTTTTTGATGCCCCCATGTGATCAGAATATGTCCCCCCATACATGAGTGCGACTTATGACCATCCTTGACCTACGTCACTACGGTCATCTATCCACCAGATGACCACCTCCCCACACGAGTGCTGTCCTGCCCCAAGCGTAATGTGCACGTGTGTCCAAAACGAGGATCCACACCAAAGTCCTTGGCCTCTTCGAGCACTCCCCACTCTCTGTGAGGGTAGTCAGACGATACATGACAGGGCCCCCCCTTACCCTATCTCGAGTTGATTAGCACACACTTCACTCCCCCATTGGATGCAGGACCACAACTCCCATGTTTCCAAGTCCTATGCATGGTGTCCGCCTCTCTGAACTACATTTCCCTACACAGCGGCCTCCCACAACTACATTTCCCATGATCCCCTGGGCTCTGTCCAGGAAGTGGCTTTCATGATTTAAATGGGACGAATTGTCTGAGCCTCCATCCTGCCTGGTGGACATACGACAGTGTAATCCATGCTCATGTTGAGCGGTAAGTAAACTCCGTTTTGTCTTGCATCCTCACCGTTTGTTCATCATTTCTGTATCCAGGTAGCGACCAGAGCACCGGCGGTTTTCCCGCCGTGGTCCTGCCCTCCTGCATGCATGGCACTTCCTCCTTCCCTGCAGCCAATGCTACGATGCTTTTTTAATTGACCAGGACACGGAGAGCGTTCTCCCAACACAGGTCCCGGTATTCCTGCGCCTAGTGCTCCGTGCTTGTCCAATAACCTCTGGCCTACACGACAGGAGCTCAGCGCCTTATAGGTTGATGACAGCACTTGCTCTGATTCATTTGCACCATGTAACTCCGGTCAGCTTGGACGGGCAATTAATCCTGCGGCCACCTTCCGGTCTGGCTAGCTCCCTCTAGCCTTTGGGTGATTCCCCTTCACACCATCTAATATAGGGTTCATTCCCACTGCTGCGCTCTCTTGACTTTGTATGGGATTCACCCCCTTAACTTACTCCCTCATTGTCACTGACTACATTACCAATATACAGGGCGCTGCACACAAGCGCTGCTGTGGTCATTTTCATACATGCTGCTCTATCCATTTATGCAGCTGGTTGTTCCCACACCGTGGTGCTCGTCAACTGTATTTTGAATCTTTCTCTCTCCCTCCTTGTTAGGTCTCGCCTGACCCAGCGCATGCGCTGGTCTGGCGAGACTTTTTGAGAGAGCTCCAAAAAGTGCTACCAGGCCAGCCTAGAGCTACAGTGTTTGATCGTGATCACTTTCGCAGCTGCACGGCCGCTTGGCAAAGCCCATAGGTGTCGCTTTTGGGACCTTATAAGTATTTAGTTATGCAACTGTTGCATGGCTAAACACTTATAAGGTCCCAAAGGCGAGACCTATTGGCTATGCCAATGCTTGTTTTTCTCTTTGAATCTAACGCCACCACCGCTCTATATCAGGTTGGTAGGCATATGTACCTTTAGCTAAATGGCCCTGGACAGATGCGGTTAGTGTCCTAACTTCTGTAGGTGAGTGCCGCATTCTCTAACACTTAAGTATATATAATGTTTTGTCATATGCTTCCAGTTGACCATAATGATTGTCTGTTGGGTTTTGACACAACCATGCCATATATGTTTTGACTGTGACTTGAAACCATGTGAATATTGTTTTTCTGTTTTACCACGGGTCTCATCGGTGAATCTACTGAACGACAGGACTTGTGGTTCAGTATTACACACAGTTGTTTCTATTTTACTTACACACTTACTTGTTTACTCACTCACTGTTTGCAGTAGCTGTTTTGTTGATCCTGATGAAGGCCATGACACTCTGAAAGGTCCCATGGCCGAAACATGTTGATCATACCTTAATGTAGCTGTCTCTAATTTCGACAGTTTCATTATCAGATTTTCAGTTTTCAATCCTGTCACATGGTAGCTGAATACATTTGTTGGTAGCTAACCCGGTAGCCAGTTTTAATTCACATTTATACGAGCACTGCACTTTACTCACTACACACCACGCTTACATAGGGTTTTAGAATAACCCTCCTGACTCATTGAAAACATCCCTGAGCTCCTACCTCACAGCGAGAGGGTTGTAGCCCGTGTCAAGACTAGGTACTTGACGCGAGGAGGCACCCCTATGATGAAGCATTACACCTTTGGTGTGTGAGAGGAACTGTGCTTAAAAGGGAACCCCCCTCTTAGCAAGGTTGATACAGTTCATATTTCCCTCAAACTCTTGTTCTGGACCCATGGGCCTGTTTTGTGAAAAGGTTTTCTACGTCTTCCAGGGCTTGCATGATTGTATGGGAGCAAGGAAGGTCACGTTGGTTCAGTTACAGAAGGTGGTTGGGCAGCCGAATTTTGCCTTGAGGGTCATCTCCATGGGCCACTCTTTCTCACGATCCATTGTCCAGGCAATGCCTGGCCTGAGGAAGAATCACCACTGCACCAGGTTGTCGAGTGAGGATTGGCAGGACATGCACATTTAGGAAGTATTTCTGCGGGACTTCAATGGCACTGTGGTTACGGCCATACCCCGCCAGGTCTAGTGAGTAGCTAGGTCTCTTCACGGATGCCACAGGCAGCAAAGGTTTTTGGTGCCATCCCGAATCCGGCCTAGTGCGCGCAAGGCTGGCCGGCTGCCTGGGTGGAGTCTGGTCTGGTTACCAACATTGATTTTCTTGCGATCTTTCCCATCCTGATGGGGCTGTCCATCTGGCCAGATCAGTTCCGCAACCAGTCGGTCATATTTTGGCCAGATAATATGACAGTGGTAGAGTGCATTCATCAGCAGGTGGCTAAATGTAAAATGATACTCAGATTGTTTGAAAGAGATAGTATTACAGGGCTTGAAACTTAATGTGTTGTTCTGGGCCAAGCATGTCCTGGGTGTGCTGGGTGTACTGATCTATCTCATTTCAAGATGCAGGTTTTCAGGTTGTACCATGCAGGAGCAGCAGTGTTCCAGATACATTTTTCAGACCCTCTGTGGTGGCTTGGTGTCCAAATCCTACTGGACCTCGTGACAGCCAGTTTAGCACCCACGCTCAGGCGTGCTTATGAGGGGGCATTCAGTCATATTGCAGCTTCTTGGGTGGTGGTGGGATCTGGTTTTCATCCTCTTCCATCCTGTAATTCCTGGGATCTACGAGAAATCAGGGGTGCTTGGTTGCATGTGCTATATGCCACACTGCGGCAATCTCCTTCTTTGCTAAAATGCTTGGTCACTCAGATGTGACCAGATCGTTCCTCATGCTGAGGGCTTTGCAGGGATGACAGCGCTTGCAGGGGGCCAAGCCAAACTCCAGGTGCCCCATTGATATTGGTAAGCTGGCAGCAGTCCTGGGCTCCCTGGGCGATACCTGCAGGTCACCAGAGGAGGTCCACCTGTTCAGGGCAGCTTTTACCCTGGCCTTCTGTGGGAACTTGAAGGGGGGTGAATTGGTGGCCAACAATAGGAAGGACCTGGAGGAGAGGCTTCAGCTGGTGCGTGTGCAATGGTTGGAAGGATCTCTGGTGATTACTGTTCTGTGCTGCAAGATGGACCAGGGGGCTGTGGCAGCCACATTCTCTTGCATAGGGCACCAGTTAATTCCTGCTGCCCTTTGAGCAACCTGGAGTTGTTTATTGCACATAGGCCTCTTGGGATTAGGGGCCCCTTCCTGGTGCATGCTGACGGGTTGCCATTGATGAGGTTTCAGTTCTCCAACGCACTTGGGGTGGCCCTGCGGGTGGCTGGATTTGACCCCATAGAGTTCAGTTGTCACTCTTTCAGGATTAGGGCAGCCACCACAGAGATGGCAATGGGGCTCTCAGGCCCGGCAGTGCACAGGATTGGCAGATGGTACTTTGATTGCTACAAGAATTAAGTGAGATTGCACATGCTGTAGAACTGCATCTAACCTCCGTTTTCTTTCTCTCCCCCTTGCCCTTTCCTGTGTGCGCAGGAGGAAGGCCTGAAGATACAAGTCGGCCGCTGGATTGCTGTGCGACCCCAGTGCATGCGAAGGTGGCAGAGATGGCAGAAGTGTGGGTAATTGGCGATTCTTATGTGCAGCGTGCTAAACATGTTTATTTTGGACTCAATGTTGCTCAAGGGGATACTGCCCCCCAGGATTGTGATAGTACATCTTGGTGGCAATGATTTGGTGCACATTGACAGGAGGGAACTGTTTGAGCTATTGATTACTGAGATATGCTGGTTGGCAAAGAAGCTTCCTCAGGCAGTCATTGCATGGTCTCACATTATCCCAAAATTGGAATGGAGTGGGGGTGAGTCGGTCAGGGCCCTCAACACCTCCGTCAAGCAGATTAATAATAAGGTTGATATGCTTTTCAGGTCACCAAAGCTGCAGGCCACCCTGCACGGCTGCATCAAAGGGGAGCGTTTCCTTGTGCAGGATGGTGTTCACTTGTCCAAACTTGGCAATGAGATTTTCTGGAAAATGTGCTGGCATGTTTAATCCATCAACCACATTGACGTGAACATTTTTGGGGGAAGGTCAGTTAGTAGGTGAACTATGATGGCCTGTGACGGGTGAGGTCATGATTGGTCGATCAGTTCAGGTCCATATAAGGTATCCTGTTTGCAGGGTGTGAGAGTGCTCACTGCAAACAGGCCCTTCTGGCCAACCCCCATAGAGGTGCAATGGGCACCAAGCTAGCACAGGCCTTTGGGGGGATAATGAGCCATGGGGGGGTGCCCACCATAGGTATCCTAGTGGGCTGACTGGCCCCCTGCACAAGCTTACCCCGGTAGGGGATACCAGCTGGTGGGGTTCTCCCCAAAGGAGGAACCCACCCAGGTTCCTTTGTCAAGGAAGGGAAGCGTTAGTGAAAAGGTACGCTGTTGGGGCCAGTGATGATCTCACTTGAAGGCCCAATGCTGGATACGCAGGAACAAGGCTAGATATGGTTAGAAATGTAATGTATTAGCATCTCTGTTAAGGTTAGGTATCAAACAAAAATGTAAATAACGTTGTACGTTTTATGGGTTGCTGCATATAATTTTGAAGTGTCGTTGGGTAACTTTTTACCCCTAACCCAAAAATTAAAATAAATTAGCAATGTTTGTTGTGCTTTAACAATGTTAAATGGGATGGATCAAGTGTCATTACAGGGGCCAGTCCTTGACAGTACCTGGCCATATGCCAAAAGCTCCCCCAACTCTGGGTAGCCGCACATATGGCAGTGTCTCTGGGGCCAGCATGAAGGTGGTGGGGTGCGGCAGTGTGTGATGTCGCAGCCTCCACCACCAAATAAGGCGTGACAAGATTGGGCCTTTGGGTGCGTGGCCCCCAGAAATGATTCGAGCACTTCCGTGGTCGCACTTGCGGATTCATGGCAGGCCCCGCTCATTAAAGGGGCCTTCGAGGTGGCAAGCAGGTCTTTTTATCCTGCTCGCCGCTTCGCCAGGAATGAACATCACCGCCAATACCCCAATGAGGGTACAACGATTTTCTTTTCCCGCACTTAGAAAGCAACTCTTTTCGTGCTTTTCCCTGTTTCGTGGTCATTAACTTTCTCTTGCAGCTGTTTTGCAATGTCATATTTATTGTTTGTATGGTCTTCATGGATGAGATCATGATTTGTGGGTCACTTAGGGTTAATATAAGGCATCCCTTTTCCTTGCTAAGCAGGACAGTGATCTCACGGGGATGTCCAGAGGGTGCTTGCAGCAAGTCGGCTAGAGGCTGCAGGGTGCAGGGGTGTAGGAGTGCTCACTGCCAACAGGCCCTTCTGGTCAACCCCTGCACTGGTGCAATGTACGCCAAGATAGCCCAGGCCCTTGGGAGGATAACAAAGGGAATAGGGAATGCCTGATGTGGGTATCTGAAGTGATTACACTACTCAAGAAAGTGTAAGAGCACAAGGTTTATTAACTGTATGTCTCCAGAGCTACCAGGAACTCAACTGACCCTCCAGGGATTCAAACCATAAGGCTCTATTGCCATGACAGTGACATCATAAGTAATAGTAGACATGAGTATAGACATAGAACTAAAGGAGAGACTAGAGGAGAGACTACTACAACATCTCCTATCTCTCGAATAATTCACAAAACAACAAAATAAGAAAAATACAACAATAGGTGCATGTAAAACCAAAGGAAGAGAACATATTAATAAATAAAGGAAATGGAAACAAGAAGCAATATAAAATAAAAAAAACAAAATATAAACTAGAACTTTAAACAATCTGGTGGAACACTGGTTCTACCAGATCTACGCAGAGGGATATACTTCAAAGAAGACTTTCTTCATAAAACGGAATACAAACTATAAATTTAAACGATCTGGTGGGACACTGGTCCTACTAGATCTAGGCGGAGGGACATACTTCAAAGAAGACATTCTTCTCAATTCCTTCCCTTTTTCAGGGTATTTTCTTGAACCAGATTCAGATTGGACCGAGTTTTTGGAATCAAGACCAAGCTGCATGACTACTTTCAAAGGTATTTTATACACTCTAGAAAGATTCCACCAATTTTTTCCATTGATTCTTATGGCAAAACGTGAAGAGGCATCCACCCTAACCGGTGGACCAAACTTTGACAACCCCTTAGGAACATTAAAAGGAGACTTAATCCTCACCCAATCCCCTACTTTAATGTTAGATTTAAATCCATCATCACCAGAAACAATTGGTCGGGGTGATGCGCTGCACTCACCCTTACCTGAAGAGGAATCCGAGTTTCTGATGTCCTTAGTTTCGCAACTTTTAAATAACATACCCCACTTCTTCATCCATGCTGGACACATGTGGAAAGAGGCCTGTCTTCCCCTAAGTAGTGCGAAAGGACTAGAGCCAGTAATGGTGCTTGGAGTCGTACGATGAGCCCACAACATACTCTGCACAGCCTCTTTAATGTCAATATTCCCTGAAACAGCCCACTGAACACATTCCACCAAAATCTGGTTGTTGCGCTCAATGAAACCATTGGCCTGTGGGTGATATAAAGCAACACGCCGCTGTGAGATTCCTGATTGACTGAGGAAATCAGACATTTCCTTTGAAGTAAAATACACCCCATTGTCGGATACAATTTCCTTGAGGAAACCTTCCCTACCAAAAAGACTCTGGAGAAATTTAATAACCTCTTTCGAATTGGGATCAGTCATGAAATGAACCTCCCACCACTTACTGAAATAATCAGCAACAACCAAAGCAAACTTGTACTTGCTGGATAAAATGTTGAACGGTCCCACGAAATCAATGGCTAACTTCAACCAAGGACCCTCAGGTGCCTCAATGCACTGTAAAGGAGGTGAGATGACCTTAATGACCTTATCACTAGTACAACGTAATACACCCCTCAAGAACATCATTTATTTGACGATCCGTAGAAGGCCACCAATACACAACACAAATTCTCTTCTTCGTGTTAGTTTGACCCAAATGTCCTTCATGACCATAACAAATGATGCGAGCTCTGAGAGACTCTGGAGGAACAAATTTATCTCCTCGCATGACCATTCCACCATCCTCTACAGAAAGTTCCTCAGCAACCTTGGAAAAAGGATGGAGATCAGTGTCAAGATGCTTCTCTTTTGGCCAACCCAACACAATAAAATCTCTTACTTTTTTAAGGGTAACATCAGATTCCCTCCCACAAAACCAATCACATTCCGAAAAACAACCAATACAACAGGCCTCCACAGCAGCAATAAGACACTCATCAGTAATACTGACATCGCACTCATCTTTCCTTAGGGGCAAAGGGGATCTTGAAAGATATGACCATTCCACCATCCTTGTGGGCAGACTGGTGGCCCCTTACACAAGTTTACTGGGGGGGATGCAGGCTGGATGGTCCTCCCCCAAGGAGAGACTCACCCAGGTTCTTTTGGCAGGGAAGGGAAGAGAAGTTTTAGTGGAAAGGGATGCTGCTGGGACCAGTCAAGATCTCACTCAAAGGCCCAATGCTGGATACGCATGAACAAAGCTAGATATGGTTAGGAATATAATGTATTAGTGTCTCTGTTAAGGTAAGGCATAAAAAAAAATGTAAATAATGTTGTACGTTTTATGGGTTACTGTGTATAATTTTGAAGTGTCATTGTGTAATTTGTACTGTGAATTGTTTTGTCCTCATTATAAATACAGCAGGGGGTTCACGACCCCTAACCCAAAGATGGCAGTGTTTGTTGTGCTTTAAGAATGTGGGGATGATGGGAGGTGGTGATTGGGATGGTTCAAGTGTCATTACAGGAGCAGGTCCTTGGCAGTACCTGGCCTTACATGTAAATATTCATATATGGGTACCTGAAAAGTGGAAACCCAACTACAAATCAGTGGAGCACTACACTTTAGCCCAGGGGTGCACGATTCTTTATTGGGTCCATCAAATATGGAACCTGATGTTCAAAAGAATTTGACATCCAGTCAGTGCAAACGGCTTTACAAATGCAAAGCCTCTTTTCATAGTATACAAAGGAGTGCAACGTCAGAAAATGTCTGCACTGCAACTCCTTTTGAAAAAACACTTTGCGAGTCATTATCGAAATGTAGAAAGAATGCAAAGTTAATAAAGATAAGAACAATAGTAAGCTTTGAACCATGCTGACATAGGTGCATAAGACCGCAAAGTAAACAAGCATTGAGATAGCCAATAGGTCTCGCCTTTGGGCCTTATAAGTGTTTAGCCATGAAACAGTTGATGTTCTTGCACCAAGGATATTGTGCTGCATAACTAAATACGTATAAGGTTCCAAAAGCGAGACCTATTGGCTATGCCAATGCTTGTTATTATTTGTCACTAGCCTTGTCGGCATGCAAGTACCCGCCCACTACTTAGTTGTCCGACTCACCCATGCATAACCTTGCCACCCGCCCCTGATCACACTCCAGTACTTTATGATGTTTGCATGGATGTCAAACCTCCCTCCTATAATGTTAACAACAGCAAACAAGGGAGAAGATTCCATATTCTAATCTTGCAGTAACTAATCTCACTGCGTCTTGCTCGACCTTTCCCTCCCCACTAAGGATCATTGGCTAAGCCTCCATAAATACATACTTAACCCTTAAGTAAACCCTTCTGTATCCAATAGTGAAAAGTGCGGATGTACAGGGAGCTGCTGGTGAGGTCGGGCATCAGTAAACAAGTGCTTCAGGGGTATCCATCCCATGCCATCTTCTGAAGTAGGAGACATAGTAGAAGGACTGCCCTGGTTATTAGTTAGTCAAGAGCACTCAGCCTGGGGGGCTGAGTGACAGCCTCGGAAAGGGCTTGGGAGTGTTTCACAAGCCTTGCACTGCTTGGAGGAGGGTTCTAAAGGACCCTGCTTTCAAGCTATTTCCTCACATGATGAGGGCACGTTCACAAAAGCCCTCTTCTAAAATGTTGACAACAGTTGATTCCATGAGAGCATGCTCTGTGTCAGCCAGCATCTGAAGAACTGCCTGACAAAAACTAGAGGCTCCAGAAAAAACCACGATAAACCTCAGGAAAACAAGAAGTATTTATATACTATAAAGTTTGCCACCTAGGCGTAACTAATTAAAAGCAGCACATAGGCAGGTGAACAATCGTGTGCATTAGGTGTCGCATACATTCCAAAAGCAAAAATGGATAATGCAGTGATTGCTATTCCTGTGAGAAATGTTCTGCAGGTGAGTCAGACCTCTCACGAGAATGTATTTTTTCTCTCGTTATTTTACATCTTTTTGGCTATTTTTCTATCTTCATTGTGTATTCACATTAAAGCTGAGAGGATGTGCTTTCCATTTTATTCCTTGTTATGAATAATACTAAAGATCTAATTATGGAGAAAAACATGCTTACTTGTCGTCCTACCTGTCTGTCGTAGGTTTTGCCAGGAAATTCACCAAGAACAACTGCCCATAGTGAACAAGAACCTTCCTCTATTTTACTTATCAACGTCTAATGTGGCAAACTCACACTTTTTTTTTTTTTTTAAGTTTGAGTTTATTGAAGAAAAGGAAGGAAAGGAAAAGGGGGAAGGAAAGGGACAAAGACATCTTGATAAGCATGTACAAAAAATAAGCAATTCAATAAAATTTCTCATCAAAGGCAAAGATAACAAGCATGAAGTCTACAAAAACCGAAACATCATAGAAAACAAAAAATATCATATAACATATTAGAGCGTAGTGTCATATCAAAAAGGGGCAGTAAAGAAACAATAAAATCATGGTGGTTTATGCACCTCAACCGTGTCAGGATCTGGGGAGATGTGTGCCGGGGCAGAGGAGGAAAGGTACGATACCAAAGGAAGCCAAATCAAGTCGCGCTTGATTACTAGGGAGATGGGGAATACGTAATTAGTATCTAGGCGATGATGAAAGCAAACTGCATTCCACCAAGATTGATAGGAGACATTTGTAGCTTGCTTCCAAATAGAAGTAATGATATGGAAGGCCACAACAAGTAGAAGATCAAGTAACAGATAATGGGAAGGAGATTGTGGAAGGGAAGGTGACAGAGAACCTAAAAAAACTTGCGGAAGGGAAAAGGGGAGTTGAAATTGGAATATCCTTTGTATTTGCGTCCATATTAGGTGCCAAAACTTGGAACTAGGAGGGCATTCGAATAGCATGTGTTTGAGATCTGCAATAGGGCAAGGACAGGACCAGCAAATAGGAGGTGTGTTTGAAGAGAAACGTGATAAAGCAAGAGGAGTACATAAAGTTCTATGATAAATAAAAAATAAGGTTTGGGTAGTATTAGCAGCTCTAGAGGTTCTATGAAGTTTAACCCATAATTTGTCCCAAAGGGATGTTCGCCAGTCTTGAGAAAGATCCGATTCCCATGTGGTTTCAAGTTTGGATTTTAGTCTGTCAGCGGAATAACGGAAAGAGTTATAAATGGCAGAAGCTGAGGGAGACGTCTCCAATAATAAAGAGGTAACTTTGCGATTCGGAGGAATATCAGTAGCAGGCGTTAAGGAGCAGAGGTATGAGATCAGAATTGGAAGGAGAGAAAGATATTGCGGTCGAGCAGAAGAAGGCAGCGAGAAGGCGGATTGAAGTTCCTGGAAGGAGAGAGGGGTTCCCTGAGAAACTAATTGAGAAATCTAACATAATCCACGAGAGTGCCATGTCTTCCAAAATATTGTGCGATTACGGATTTTGAGAAGAGAATTATGCCATATTGGTTGGTCGTGAATAGAAAGAAGGGAGGGATAAGATGATGTTATGTAAGGGAGAAGAAGAGTACGGGAATGAGATATAACAGGTGTACGAAGACGGGCTAAAGAAGACGAGAAGGACAGGAACTCGCGAAAGGTAAAAGGGGATAGAAAGAAAGATTCCATGTTTAACCAGATAGGTGAATAGTGCGGGAAGTCAAGAGAAAGCCAGCGGGCTGATTGCTTCATAGAGAAAGCTCGATGATAAGCTCTGAAGTCCGGAAAGCGCACACCAGAATGGGCCTTATCTTTGCGTAATGATGCCAAAGCTATCCGAGGTCGCTTGCTATTCCATAGGAATTTCAGCAGCAAAGAATCGATCCATTTAAAGAAAGAAACTGGGATGTGTACTGGAAGCATGGAAATGGTATAAAGCAAAAGAGGGGATAACATCATTTTTATAGAATTGAGCCGACCCCACCAGGACAGAAAGAGCGGGTTCCAGCGTTGAATCGACGTGTCCATTTTCTTGTAGACGTAATCAAAATTAAATTTGAGCGTATCGGACAAGCGGGGAGCGAACCAAACACCCAGATATTTGATCTTTGATGGTTGCCATGAGAAACCTGTTTGGGAGAAAAGGTGTTTTTGACAAATAGGGTTTAGTGGTAAAATCTCACACTTATCAGCATTTAGGCGATAACCAGAAACCGCGGAGAAGGAGAACACCTGTTGAAGAAAAGAAGGAATAGAGGAAGCAGGATCGGAGCAGTAGAAAAGAATATCATCAGCATAAACCGAGAGCTTAACCTGACGCGAACCAAATTTGAAACCTGAAATACTGTTATCCAGACGAATTTTGGTAAGGAAGGGTTCTAAGGCTAAAACGAAAAGTAATGGAGATAGAGGACACCCCTGTCTGACTCCTCTATGTAATGAGAAATAATCTGAAGTCATTCCGTTGACAAAAATGGAGGCTTGGGGGTTAGAATAGAGTAAAGAAATAATAGAGATAAATTTGGAAGAAAAGCCGATCCAGCGTAAGGCTTGGAACATAAAATCCCACCCAATCCTATCGAAGGCCTTCTCCGCGTCCAAAGAAATGGCTGCGAAGGGAAGCGACATAGAGGAAGCCTTACTAAGAATATTAAGAAAAACACGGGAGTTGTCAGATGAGAGATGGCCCTTGACGAAACCTGATTGTTCGGGACCAATGAGATCAGGTAGGAAGGGGTCCATGCGCAACGCCAGAATTTTAGCCAAAATTTTATAATCCGTATTGACCAGTGAAATTGGTCTGTAATTCTTGCACAATGAGAGGTCTTTATCATCTTTGGGGATTAAACAAATTAAGGCTTGTTGGAAGGAACCGCTGGAAGAACCCGCTGCAAGAAAGGATTGGAATAATAGTAATAGCTTAGGGAGAAGTAGTGAAGCAAAGTGGCTATAAAATTCAATAGTGAAGCCATCAGGACCTGGAGACTTACCTTGACGCAATTTAGAAACAGCATGGGAGATTTCAGAGAGCGAGATGTCTCGGTCCAGAGCAGTGAAATCAACGTGAGAAGTCGGGGGAGGAGGAAGCGAGTGAAAATATGAGAGAAGATCCGTAGCCTCCGGAACGTGCTCGGGAGTATAGAGATTGTCATAAAATGTAACAAACTCAGAAAGAATGTCTTTATCCTTAAAGCAAGAGTTCCCAGTGGAAGTCCTAATGGATTCAATCTTTGTTCGTTCCTTCCTTATCTTTAAGTAGTTGGCCAAAAGTTTCCCCATTTTGTTCTTACCTCCATAGTATCTGGAGTTACATTTTAGCAGAAGGTTGGAAGCTGCGTCCGTTGTAAATTTATTAAAGGAAAGTTTCGCATCAATGAGCTTTTTAAGAGAAGGTTCAGAATTAGAGGCATGATAATCAAGCTCTAGAGTCTTGATATTGGCTAAGATGCGTTCGGATTCAGCTGTTCGAAGTTTCTTCCGTCGAGCTACAAAATTAATGATAAAACCCCTAGAAGCTGCTTTAAAAGAATCCCAAACAGTGACAAAAGAAGAATCAGGGATATGGTTAAGGAGAAAAAATTCAGTAGCAAAAGCATTAAATTCAGAACAGAAAGTTTTGTCCAAAAGCAGGGCATTGTTGAAACGCCATCTGCCAGAGTGAGGGGAAAAGGGAAGTAGGTCAAGGTCTACATAAACCGGAGCATGGTCTGAGATTAGGATGGAACCAATGTCAGAACGTATAGCATGTTGGGATAAGGATTTACTAAGGAAGATATGATCAATGCGGGATTGTGATTGGTGAGGGGGGGAGTAAAAACTATATTCTCTTAGGTCGGGATTACATAATCTCCAGATATCCACCAAAGCATTGTTTTGGAATGCATTAACAAATTGAGCATGCATCTTAGAAGGAACAAAATTAACATTAGAGTGACGGTCAAGGAAAGGGTCAACAACTTGGTTACAGTCTCCCCCAAAAAGTATATAGTTGTTGGTGAGGGAGGAAAGTTTAGTTGAGATAGAGGGCCAAAATAATCTGTCAATTCCAGTTGGGGCATATACATTAAAAAAGGTGATAGGAATATTATCTATAAGTAGTGTAACAATAACCCATCGGCCTTCATCATCACATTCATAAGAAATTGAAGAAACATTTAACTTTTTATGCAATAGAATCCCAACACCATTTTTCTTAGAAACTGTGGCGGAGCAAAAAACATGACCCACCCAACAATGCTTGAGTTTTAGAGCTTCTGAGTCCGAGAGGTGAGTCTCTTGAAGGAGGGCAACATCGGAATTAAGTCTCGCTAAATGAGATAAAACTCTTTGCCTTTTAATGGGATTTTTTAAACCCTTAACATTCCACGATGTAACACGGAATGGAATAGCAAAGAAATACAGCTAACAGCAACATGCTTATTATGACAGAAAAAGTAACTTGAGAAAACTAAGGGAAGTGTAACAAAATAATGAAGGAGAAAGGGTATGAGGAGAGAAAGTAAAGAGGAAGAGAAGGAAAGGAAAAAAAGAAAGGAACCGTTATGAGAATAGTACTGAATCCAAGAGAAGGCAGGAAAGAGGGGGGAAAATAGGAGGTAAGGGAAAGTAAAAGGAAGTGAAAAAAGAGAGAAAGGAACCAAAGATAAGGAATCAGGAGTAGAAAGAAGAGCAGAAACAAAAACCAAGAAGAAGACAGTACATGTTCGAAAGGAATGACTGAAAAACATACTTACGGAACTAAAGACTCAAAAATGAGGAAGGGGTGAGGACGCCGGGAGACAACGACGACGACATCCAGAGAAGACATCAAACCTCAAATATTATGAATCCAAAAGATGCAGCATAAGGAAAGCAACAGGTCACTACGGGATATGAGGAAGGAAGAGAAAGTCTGTAAGAACGAGACATTTAACAATTAAAGAGAAAAATGTGTCAAAGGGAAACAAAGAAACAAAACTATAAGTGAACCACAAAGGGGATACATAAGAGTAAAAACTGTTGTCAGAGAAGAAAACAGTAGGAGCTTCACAGTACCAACAATAGTGTAGCAAAAAACAGAATCATAACACCACTAGAATCATGAAAAAATAACAAATCATATCAGCCAGGTTTGGATACATCCATAACATCTGAGCCATGTCGCAGGAGAAACGCTTGCAAGGCAGCAGGGTCTTCATACGTAGTTGTTCTGTCTTTATATGTGACCTTGAAGAGACAAGGATGTAGCAGACCATATCTAGCATTCAGGGCCCGTAGTTGAGGTCTCATATCTAGGAATTTCTTTCTTCAATCCGCAGTAGCCTTAGAGACATCTTGTGAGAGATAGAGGCGATGACCTTCCCATATAATTTGCTTCTTGAGTTTGGCGGCTGAGAGGACCTGAAGGAGGTCAGTGAATTGCAGGAATAACATAATGACACCTCTAGGCTTACTAGCGGCTTTTGGGCCAAGACGATGGGCCCTTTGAATGTTAACTGAAGATAAGGCTGGAGCATCTAAGATCTTGGCAAGAAAGGATTGAAAGAAAACGGTGGGATTTGACCCTTCTGTAAGTTCCGGAAGGCCATAAAGGCGAAGATTGTTCCTGCGATTCCTATTTTCCAAATCCTCTGTCTGACGTTTGAGTAGATGAATCTCCGCTTCCAGTGACGGAATAAGAGAACAAGAGGACTGTAAGGAATCAGTGGAGGTTTCCAAAGTCTGAACACGTGACTCCAAAGATTACCATTTTTCTTGCATAGCCTGCATGTTTTTCGTTGTAGCTTCCATAAAAGGTTTGAAAGCGCGAAGTTCTTCCAGAATGAGATCCATAGAAGCTGAGGAGGAGTTACTGTCTGGAGAAGGTGGATCTTTCTTCAGGCGCTTAGAAGAGGCTAGAGAGGACGGCAGCTTCCCTTTACCACGCGCCTTAGGGATGGCACCTCGTATTACATCAGATTTAGGTGCTGTTGTGTCTACCATGACCTGAGGAGGAGAGTCCGAATCCGAGTCCGCAGGCAATTGAGAGGAAGCAGCCAATCCTAAATTCCGGAGTTTGCCCATGAGGAGTTAGGAAACCGTTAAATGAGGCAGTAAGACAATAATGGAAAGTTTAGGAGACCCAAAACCAAGAAAAGCGGCAAACGCAGAAGAGTAGATTAAAGTCACCCCAAGGCGAAGTAATGCTGAAGTGAAGTAAAAGCAAACCTGGTCATGTAAAGGAAGGCTAAAATAATAGAGGTATGAGGAGGGACCCAGATGCGGCCCCACAATTGAGCCTCCCTCACAAAATGCCAAAACGTGAAAAAACTTTTCAAAAGGGGTGTTTACGCCTGCAAAAACGCCACCATACTGACTCAAGGGTATCCACTAAAGATTCCTGTAGGTGAGTGCGGTTTCAGTAAAGTATACCACTGATAAGGACATGTCAAAAACAGCCGGTAAGCTTAGGCTCGTCGCACCAGCTCTGGGCGTGTCACTGCGACATCGTCATAATCCTTGGGCGTTGACAAAAGTCCTTTTATTATCACTATAAAAATGCAGCAAGAGTTACAGATGCATACATCAACCCCTGCGTGGTTCTACCACAGTTCGCAGTGACATTCCTTCAGGTAATGTTGAGATTCAGACATTGGTCACAAGTAACAATTATGTTCACCATGTATTAAAATAATGTCCCAGCGAAAATAAATAAAGAGATTCAAAAAACAAAATAGCTGCTCCAAATATGTTGAGAGGCTGAGTGAAGCTCACGGCAAGGTAGGCAGGTAGTGAGCACAGTTATTCACAAAAGAGTAGCCGTTTAAAGACTAATATTCACTTTGTAGAAAATATGAGGAGACCAGGTGGCTGCATGAGGTTGCTCCTGTTAGAAAATGTGGCCTCAGAAAAATTAGAAAAGTCATTCAAAAATTAACAGACATTTGCTCAATAACGCTTATTTAACAGACACACACCGATCAAGGAACTGCCGGTCACAGAAAGGGCAATTACCGGTAGTGCTCTGTTGCATGCTGGCGAAGTTCATCAGACGCGGTAAAATGGTGGCCGCATTACCTCAGAAGCGCGTTGCAGCGCAGTCGAGTTGAAGTAGACGTCCTGGAGCGCCGTAAACAACAAAACCCCGCTCCAGAGGCGCTTCAGTGCTTCCGTGACAAAAACCGCTGCTCTGGGAGAAAGAGAGCTGATGAGGGCTGCGTCGCAGTCATTATTCTTCTCCGCCGTCACGGGAGAATTACGGACGCGCCGCCATTCTGCTCGGGCGTTAGCCACGCCCCGGCAAACTCACACTTTAATCCTTTCTGAGAGTCTGAGACCCCATAATGTCTTAAAATGATAATTCTACATTGTTAATTTAAAAAGGATGCTTCACATCTCACCCATTTCATCCATGTTTTGGTTTTACAATGAAAAATAAAAGAGTTTCAATCTAAGATTTTTTTAACTCGTTTTTTTAATTCTAAGATCCCCGAGTACAACTTGTGAGGAAATATATTGGGAGATTTCTGGTGAGTGGAGTTGCCAATAAAACCTGGAATCTGCAAATGAGATCCCTGCAATTCCCAGTTGCACCCCATGGAACGGAGAATAACAATGTGGACGCACATTTACTGGGAAGAATTTCGCCTTGTATTTCCAATGCCAGAAGCTTAACCACAGACATTTACCACCTGATGTGAGTAGGTGGTAAAGGTTTGCAAGGATTCCTGGGTGGGTGGGGGCGGATCAGGGAGAATGTTGCCTGGCAAGGGAAGCAATACTTGCCCTTCCCCTGCCTTGGGTGAGGGTTGGGCAGGGGTAAAGGGTCGGACTGCAGGTCAGCCCTTTTCAGGAAAGAGATATTTTGATCTGGAACTGTTTACATTCTTTGTGAATTTAATGAAGACAAACATGATGGAGAACTCGGACTGCAAGGAAGTGAAAGTAACTCGGATTGCAAGCATGGGCCGTACATACAGGGTTAACAAACGTGCCGGCCCTGGCCATGAAGACAGAGCTGAGATGGGCAGAGACAGGCAGGGCAGGAGCACGCAGCAGATCTGCAGGAATAGTAACTCCTCAGAAGACCTCGAGAGGGCTGGAGAGCTGAAACACCTAAAGTGTGTCTGAGAACGCACCTGCGGCATTAGGGGCACTTCCTGTGAGTTACCAGTTCATGGAACACGCTGATAAAATAGGGCATTTCACCCAAGAACAGGACGACAAGGGCTACGGAAGCATGTTTTGGCATAAGCAAGTTTCGGTGTCCACGGATGCTACTAAAGGGAAGATGTATTCTGCAATCTGCACAGTCAGCTCTGGTAGGTAGTGCAGTAGGCGCACACACATTATTTATTGATTAGTCTGCATTCCTTCTCACTGAAATGTTGCACATATTAAACAAGCATTGGCCGCGCGGCAGTAAAAGTAACGCCGCGCGGCCGTAATGGCAAAAGTCATCACGATCACTATGAAAGCGAAAGTCATCGCGATGACGCGCTTAAGCACGCTAGGGATGCGCGCGCTTGTACGCATGACAGTAAGCTGGTGGCTGCTTTGGTAGCACTTTTCAAAGCAGCTACTAAATGTCTCGGCCAGACCAGCGAATGCGCTGGATCAGGCGAGACCTAAAAATTAGGCCCTTTTGTAGGTCCCCAAGGCACAAATTGCTGGTCACACTGTAGTTTTCTGCATATTGACTGCCAACACTCTCCCCTTCTGTGCCACCATCTGCCCTTCTACCCTGCCAAGAGGTTGGGGTCACAGTAATATGCTGAACTTGTCCCTGTGTAATTTTCAAACACCGGGACACATTCAGCAGAGCATGCACGTTGTTTGCTTTCGATTCAAGCATCACTGTGCAGGCAGGGAGGGGGCTTATCAGATTCCAGCTGGGCCTATAACAAAGGCCAAAGTTAAGCGGCCATCGGACCTCCTTTTGTTGGAGTGTCCTGGTCTTTGAAAATGGTACGTCTGAGACCTCACAGTGGGTGTGAGGTGACGGGGAATCACATGTTGCTTTCCAGAATTTTTTTTTAGCTTTAAGGCATGAGTCTGGCTATCTCCAACTCATTCAGGAGTCTTCATATGGCATCAGCAGAGGGTAGTCAAATACACAAGTAGTGCTCGAAAATTGGCAATTTTAGCAAGTTTTTCACAAAGTAGCAATTCACTAAATCCATTCACAAATGTTAGTGATATACTAATGTGAAACTCATGTTTAAGGACCAAGGTCGATTTTGCAAAGGTCTTTATACGTTATGGCCTTGATTTCTTTTCAGTTCGCTTTCCTTTATTCAGTGCTTAGAAAGCAGCATCCTCTGGTTTATATGCCAACTCTCGTTACTAATTTATTTTATATCCTGGAAGAAGGCAATGAGAACAATTAGGCTGGAGGACGATAAGCCTCACACCTAAATGTAACGGAGGGGAAACAAAGGCACACAGCTTGCTATTACTTCACAAGTACTTAGGAGAGGCATTCTTTTGACTTTGTTCCCTCCCTGTATATATGAGCTTGCATGCACTCTAAGAATGTCCGATATGTTGGTCTGCACCAGTATTTACACACATAACAATTTAAATACCATTTTGTTTTATTTCTTTAATAGCCCTACTCATCCCATTGCAGTGTGTCAGAGCGCTTTGCATCACACATATACATTATACATTGACAATAAATTGTGTGTAAATCAATGTAAATGATGTGTTACATAAGACAGTGAGTCTTACAAGGCATGGGAGCCACATGTCCTTCATAGCTCCCTGTGTTATATTAGAAGGATTAAAATTTATGAATTGCAAGTAACAAAATGATCTCTGTTTCCAAAGCAGTAACTGGCTTACCCATTTCCATAAAATAAAAGATCTGCCATCTGCGTGTTACACAGTGCTTTAAATGGGCAGGTACTGTCCAGTACTGAATACCTTCATTCCTTCAATTTGCCCTTCTCAGCACCGCTTCAATACGTTAAATGGTAAAGCACCTGCACTTTTTCTGGAGCAAACAGGTACTCTGAAAAGTGAGTGCCCACACATATATTTCCATTTAAAGCATTGGTGTTAAATAGTGTGCTTTTCAGGAGTCATATTAACCCTCTAGGACTTTGATGCAAGACTGGGAGTAGACAAAACACAGATACACTAACCTACAGAGTTCTCATCATTATTATTATTCCCTGAGATTCAGTTGGCACACAAAGATCTTTGCAGCAGGTGCCTTAACCTCATAAGATATTTAAAAAGGCAGAATTTGCATCCAATTAAACAGAACAGATTTACTGCCATATTTCCACTTGTTGCCAATTTCTTTGTGGGAGACTTTTACAAAATAAATGTATAAGCTGAGGCACCGATTTTGCACCAGGATCTTTCACATTTTTGCACAACCCTGATGCAAAAGCTAATTTGATATATATTGTAAAACGCTCAGATTTTTCGGATGATGGACTTGCTTAACATATTTGTTAGGTCCTAAGATCTAATGGCACTTCTTGTGAAGTCATTTCTTGTCAGGTAATATGTTGTGGTGCCACTTCCTGTGATGGCACATGTGATTGTGACCACACTAGCCCCAGATTTTACTGGGGAAGGGAACTAGAGGCAGAAAGGGCACCAGGAGCAGGCCAGTCTCCAACACTAACTGTTATTCACAAATGAGGCTGCTCCCGGTATTATGACCTAAAGGGTGCTCAAGGTTAGTTTGTGAGTGAGTGTCGACATCTCACAAATAGTTTCGGACTGGCCTTACACGCCGCCTGGTGTCATGCTTCATAATCGGCCGTCCTCTAAAAACTTGGTTTCATAGAGGACGGCATTCACCTGACGACAGGGATGCACTTCTAAACTAAGTGGAGGCCTGAAGTGAGTGAGTGGGATTTAAAAACCATTTCAGTTGCCAAACTCAATTTTAATGGGACAGGTAGCTGTATGGTATTAAAAACAAGTGAACAGTGATATGTGGAAAATGATTAACCCCTCGCCGTATATAATTTGGTTGACATGTTTCTGCCTAGTGTCATACAGTGGTACATCGCATTCATCAGGACCTATGTTATCAAGGGCTCCGTTCTTACCAGCTCTGTTATGAGAAAACCACTAGGTGGGGTGACCTATGTCACTCTCCACTTCCTGGGGGTTCTTTGTAACCCTGTCAAAGAGATAGAAAATACGTGCAAGATAACCATCAGAACACTTAGGTCATTCAAACAGAAAATGAACCACACCACACAAATTAGAGTGTGTGGCTAAGTGTGTAACACGTGCCTGTCATACGTCCCACACAAGAAGAATTAAAAGTAGGAGAGTTGTCTCCAACGTCTTACCCACGGACTTCAACCTACGTACTCCATGGGAGGAGGAATAAAGGGAAAGCCCCTGTAGTCAAACCCTAGATGATAGACAAGCACAAGTAGCCATATTAAGTGAAAATGTATTAAAAAAGGTAAAAAAAAAGGGGGGTGTTAATTACATGCACACACATACGTCACACATTCTCCCAGAATTGCCTTACTGCATCAAGGTGCGCTCTCCACTGCATCACCTAGTTGTATTCAGCTCTCCTCCCCGGCGATAAATGAGCACGGTGGGGAGAGCGGTATAAATAGTGCGCTTAATTAGTGCATATGGCGGGAAAGGGGATGAATTAGCGCTGATTGGCAAAATCTGGATGCTATCCGGTGTCCCTGTGTGCGCTGGTGGTTTAATAGTAAAATCCAGCCTGACCTTCGTTTCTAAACGTCGCTGTAACATACGGTGGTATCCGGTGTCACACACAGCGTCTGTACAGACTGCTTGGTGTGTGCCTGGATTAGGGCGTGCCTCGCGAATCGTGGGCGCTTGCTACCTGTATGTCGGCGCTGGTGGAAATGCGCTCATATCCGGTGTCCCAGAGAGTAGTTGTGGTCGAGTGTCAGGCATGTGCCTGATCTGGGGCAGGTTGACGCGCTCAGAGGGTGCGTTGTGCCTGCGCGGCGGCGCTAAGTTAATGAAAGAAGTTGCTGTTTGGGCATCGCGCTCAAGGGGTGTGTCATGCTGGCGCGGCGGCACTCGAATAATGTGCTAGTGTCCCACGTTGAAATAAGTTTTACCTGGCAGAATTGCCTGTCCTTTGCCTGGACTTGATAGAGGGCATGTCATGCCTGCGCGGCGGCGCTCAATTATTGTGCAAGTGTCCCGAGTTGAAATAAGTTTTGACTGGCAGAATTGCCTGTTTCATGCCTGGATATGATAGCGGTAATGAAAAACGCCTAACTATGTTTTCTGGTCCCAGACCTCCAGTCTTAAAAATTAATGTGCCTAAAGGTGAGCATAGGGGGTGTCACACCAGTTTCCACTATGTACAAACCAAAAGAAGCCCTGTGCCACAGTGGTACTAACGCTGTTTGCTGTATGCCCCCAGGTTCATGGCAGATATTGTGAGCCGTATAAAGAAAAAACTTCTCTCCCGTTATGATGATCAGCTTAAAAGTGTCAGGAGTAAAATATTTATATTCGTGAGAGAAAGGGTGGTTGGTAAGCTAGTTCTCACGCTGAGGCTCCACCTCCCTTGAATTTCATCATTTTTTAGGTCGTGTATCTCCCTTGTTTATAGAACTGGAAAGACAACTCCAGATCTTGAAATAAGTGGACATACCCATCCATGAAAAGTAGTTAGCTCTTACTACCTCATCTGTAGCCAAGGAATGTCATCATTAAGGCCAATCTCCCAAGAGCGGAGTCGGAATACCCAGCGTTGCTCTCTAATATGCAGAGCTTTCGTAATATCTGTTTTTCGTTTTTTCATGACTTCCAGGACCACCCATCTAAGTTCGGTGTCTTTGTGGTTTTTTTTCAAGGAAGTGTTTGGTTAATTTGGTGTTGGATTTTCTACATCTGATAGTGCTTCGATGTTCGTTTATACAGGTCTTTATTTTCCTTGTGGTTATTCCCACAGACCTGAGGCCACATGGGATGTCAGTAAGTATACCACATCCTCAGTATTACAATTACTGAAGTTCTTTAATCTCCATGGGTTGCCAGTGCCTATATCACTTCTTTGGTTGTGGAAGTCAGTAGGCAGGATACGCAATTCCCGCATGGGAAGTGTCCATAAGGTCTCTGATGATTCCAGAGTGTGGTTTGGTCTGTTGTTTCTTCTTGCTGTATCTGCGCATGGACCAAGTCATCACGTAGGCTCCTACTCCGTTTAAATGCAAAAAGGGGAAGTGTCCATTGTTTGTGCTGTTCAGAATGTGCCATTTCTTTCTTATGATGTTTTGAACTTGATTTGATACAGGGGTATAAGTAGTGACACACACTACTCTTTCTGTTTTTTCTTTGTTTGTGGTTTCCAGTAGTCCTTCCCGGGGATTGTTCCTGGCCCTTTTCTTTGCCTTCTTCATCATTTTTACAGGATAGTTGCGATTCAAAAGTTTCTCTTCCAGTTGTTCAGCTTGCTCATTAAATGTTTCTATATTAGAGCAGTTTCTTCGTATTCGAAAGAACTGTCCCACAGGCAGATTTTGTCGTAGGGCCCTCGAGTGGTAACTCTCGTATAACAATAAACTGTTTTTGTCTGTAGATTTATTGTGTACTTTGGTACAGATCCATTCTGTAGTCATTGAGATATACAGGTCCAGAAAAATAGCATGCTCTTTATCAATGGAGTGTGTAAACTTCAAGTGTTCATCCTTGGTGTTAATCCATCGTACGAACGTTGTTGCTTCTTCCACAGTTCCATGCCATATGATGAGCATGTCATCTATGTAGCACTTCCAGGCCTTCAGTCGTGCTGCCTAGGGGTTACTCTGGTTGAAGATGTAATCTTCCTCAAACTGATGTACATAAAGGCACGCCATGCTCGGCGCGAACGTGCTGCCCATGGACGTACATTTAATCTGATGGTATATTGTATCTTCAAATTCAAAAAAGTTCTCAGTGAGTGCTACTTCTGCACATTTGAGGATGAAGTGTCTAGGGGTTGTGAATTTCAACTCCATGTTTAGTAGGATATGTTCAACAGCAGCTAGAGTGCGTCTCTGCAGGATACTCGTGTAGAGCGCCTCGATATCTATTGTTATGAAGATATCCTCAGTGGTGTTTAGCTCCAGGTCCCGTAGATGGCAAAGGACATCTTTGGTGTCTCGTAGGTTTGAGGGTGATTTCTGGACGATAGGTTTAAGAAACCAGTCGCAGAACTGCGACAGGGGCTCCAAGAGTGATCCGATACCCGACACTATAGGTCTTCCTGGTGGGGGTGTTTTATTCTTGTGAATTTTAGGAAGGGTGTAGAACCTTGGTGTTCGGGGTTGTCATTGATGAGAAACTCAGCCTCCTGTCTCGTGATCCAGTCGTTGGTGATGGCCTCATCCACCATGCTTCTTATTTTGTTCATAAGGCGGCTGGTGGGGTCGCTGTGATACACTTCATAGCTGTTGGTGTCAGCCAGCAGTCTGTTGCACTCCTCTCGGTACATTGTCAAATTCTTGAGCACGATGGCACCCCCCTTATCGGCTGGTTTGATTACCAGGTCCCTGTTGTTTTTCAAAGTTTGAAGTGCATTTCTTTCTCCTTTTGTCAGGTTTTGAAATCCTTTTGAATTTTGAAAGTCAATCCTCTCAACCTCCTTTAGAAGTGCCTGTTCGAATGCCTGTATGTTACATGGAACGTTCTGGGTTGGTGGCGAAAAAGTGTATTTTTTTCTAAACCTAGTGTTGTTTTCTCCATTTTGTTCTTCTCCAGTATCATCGAAAAGTCCCTGAGTTTAATCTTCCTGAAGAACTGCGCCAGATCCTCATTCAGGAGCAAAGGATCGTTCATGGGTGTTGGGACAAAACCTAACCCTTTCGACAAAACGGACTCTTCATCTTCTGTGATCGAGTGATCACTAAGATTCACAATGTTTGTTATTCTTTGATTGTTGATGGGCCGTTGCCCCTCCCTCTGCTCCGTGTTACCGCCCCCGTAGCACTGGGTGTTTGGTCTTCCCACTGGACTCTGGTATTTCTTCTTTGTTTTTGTCTGCCTCTTCCCCTGCCTCTGCCTCTGAATAAAAAAGGCTGGGGTCCCCAGTAGAAATCCGTATCCTGGGGGGTAAAATGGTTTTTGCCAAAAACCAAAGGGGTGCATAGGTGGTGCGAACATCGAGTGCTGGGGGCTCTGATATTTTCACCCAAATCGTCTTCGTGTACTTTTACAATGTCTGCTTTCCGAGCTGCTCCTTTCTTCCCCCGAGCTAAATGTCCAATTTTGTGGGGTGGGTCTGAAAGGTTGTTTTCTCGTCATTTTGGATTGGTGGAGTTGCTCATAATACTCATCCGCGGTGTATGGATAGACGGTGTCGTGATTGAACTTCTGTACATCCTTTTGTAGTTTCATGATTTTGGACTGGGTGAGGTACTCCCTATACTCAGACTGGTCATTGTTAATTTCCTCCAGCTTTTTCTTGAAGATGGTAATGTGTACCAAAGTTTTTAGTCGGCTTTTGGTCTGTTGGATCTCAACCAGCTAGTTGTCTGGCTGTATTAACCCCTTCGCTGCTAGGCCTTTTCCCCTCCTGTGCTAAGCCTTTTTTGGGCTATTTGGGGTAGTGCGCGCTTAGGCCCCTGTAACTTTTTGACCACATTAGGTATCCACGCCAAATTTGCGTCCTTTTCTTCCAACATCATGCGAATTCTAAAGGTACCCAGGGTTTGTGGATTCTCCTAGAGGGTTCCCAGAAATTAGTCAAAATACAGCAACATTTTGTTTTTTTTGTGAAAAATGGGGAAAAGTGGCTGCAAATGAAAGCGTCTGGGTTTTTCTCCGCAAATGATATCAAAAAAGGGGTTGTGGGGCTGAAATCACCATTTCTACAGCTTTTAGGGAAAGACAGATTTTTTGTCAGAAATCCAACTTTTTTTACACAGTTTTGACATTTTTCTGGGACATACCCTATTTTTGCAATTTTTTGTGCTTTCAACCTCCTTCCAGATAATGGTAGAAATGGGTAGAAAAGCAATAATGGATCTTGGAAAGCTATACATTTTTGAAAAGTAGACAAAATTATGAATTCAGCAAGGGGTCATTTGTGTAGATCCATCAAGGTTTCTTTATAGAAACTAACAGTTAAATATAGGAAAAATTAAAAATTAGTTGAAAAAAGCAGACTTTTGTGTCAACGTTTTCACCTGTAACTTCTTCTAATTATGACATCTCTTAGAAAGCAATGTACCGTTACATCCGATGGACCTTCCTGGTTGTGGGGATATATAGGACTTGTAGGTTCACCAAGAGCCCAACGAACCCGGAGTAAAAAACCTGAGCAGCATTTTGTAATGTTTTTTTTTTAGTTCCGGGTATATAGCAATTATAGTGTGAAAATGTATACATGGAAAAATTGGTATGAAAGACACCTATGTATTTCTGAAATGGGAACAAATTACAGAGTTAAGAAACAGTGCATATTTGCACATTTTCGAAATTGGGAATACTCATACTTGCATGACAATTATTGATCATTTTTCAAAATGACTTTCTTTTTACACAATGTCTTTCATTTGGAAGGGAGAAATGCATCAAAAATCAATAGGTAATAACAGTTGCTTTACAAATCTGAACTACCCTAAGTCTCCCGATAAAAATTGCACCTCACTCGTGTGGGTACGCATAGTGCCCACGACAGGAATAGGCTCAAAACCTAAGGTGAACACACCACATTTTCACACTGAAAATTTACACATTTTTTGCGAAGAGTCTAGCTGTAGTTTTTTAACCCTAGCTCTGCCGGCACCTAGGGAAACCTAGCAAACCTATACATTTTTGAAAACTAGACACCCAGGGGAATCCAGGATGGGGTGACTTGAGTGCCTCTACCCACCCCGCGTTCCCCAAAGTCCTACGAAAAAAATGGTACCTCACTTGTGCGGGTCGGCCTAGTGCCCGCGACAGGAAACGGCGCAAAACGCAACGTGGTCACACCTCAATTTTGCAGTGAAAAATGACCCTTTATTGGCAGAGTGACTAGCTGTAGTTTTTTAACCCTAGCCTTGCCGGCACCTAGGGAAACCTAGCAAACCTATACATTTTTGAAAACTAGACACCCAGGGGAATCCAGGATGGGGTGACTTGAGTGCCTCCCACTATGGTCTGTTACCCAGAATCCCTTGCAAATGTAAAAAATTGACAAAAAAAAAACACATTTTCCCCACATTTCTGTGATGGAAAGTTCTGGAATCTGCGTGGATCCACAAATTTCCACCGAACCGCGTTCTCCAAAGTCCTACGAGAAAAATGGTACCTCACTTGTGCGGGTCGGCCTAGTGCCCGCGACAGGAAACGGCGCAAAACGCAACATGGTCACACCTCAATTTTGCAGTGAAAAATGACCCTTTTTTGGCAAAGTGACTAGCTGTAGTTTTTGAAACCTAGTTCTGCCGGCACATAGGGAAACCTACCAAACCCACACATTTCTGAAAACTAGACACCCGGCGGCTTCCAGGGAGGTATGGCTTGCGTGGATCCCCCAACATTTCCTTACCCAGAATCCCCTGCAAACCTCAATTTTAGCTGAAAAAATCACTTTTTTCACACATTTTGGTGTGGGAAAGTTGTGGCATCACCGGGCTCACACAAATTTACCACCACCCAGCGTTCCCCGAGGTCTCCCAGTAAAAATGGTGCCTCACTTGTGTGGGAGGCCCAAGTACCCGCCGCAGGCAAGGGCCCAAAACGTTGTGAGGCGACATCAAAATGGCCTACCGCAAAACCACCTCGTTTTGCAAGGGGGGTCACTTGGGTTTTTGGCCCGGTGCTCGGCGGCCATCTAGGGAAACCTACCAAACCCATGCATTTCTGAAAACTAGACACCCAGCGGCTTCCAGGGAGGTATGGCTTGCGTGGATCCCCCAACGTTTCCGTACCCAGAATCCCCTGCAAACCTCAATTTTAGCTGAAAAAATCACTTTTTTCACACATTTTGGTGTACTGAAGTTGTGGTATCACGGGGCTCACACAAATTTACCACCACCCAGCGTTCCCCCAGCTCTCCCGGTAAAAATGGAGCCTCACTTGTGTGGGAGGCCCAAGTACCCGCGGCAGGCAAGGGCCCAAAACATAGTGAGGCGACACCAAAATGGCCTATCGCAAAACCACCTGGTTTTGCAAGGGGGTCACTTGGGTTTTTGGCCCGGTGCTCGGCGGCCATCTAGGGAAACCTACCAAACCCACGCATTTCTGAAAACTAGACACCCGGCGGCTTCCAGGGAGGTATGGCTTGCGTGGATCCCCCAACGTTTCCTTACCCAGAATCCCCTGCAAACCTCAATTTAACTGAAAAAATCACTTTTTTCACACATTTTGGTGTGGGAAAGTTGTGGCATCACTGGGCTCACACAAATTTACCACCACCCAGTGTTCCCCCAGGTCTCCCAGTAAAAATGGTGCCTCACTTGTGTGGGAGGCCCAAGTACCCGCGGCAGGCAAGGGCCCAAAACATTGTGAGGCAACATCAAAATGGCCTATCGCAAAACCATCTGGTTTTGCAAGGGGGGTCACTTGGGTTTTTGGCCCGGTGCTTGGTGGCCATCTAAGGAAACGTATCAAACCCATGCATTTCTGAAAATTAGACACCCGGCGGCTTCCAGGGAGGTATGGCTTGCGTGGATCCCCCAACGTTTCCTTACCCAGAATCCCCTGCAAACCTCAATTTTAACTGAAAAAATCACTTTTTTCACACATTTTGGTGTGGGAAAGTTGTGGCATCACCGGGCTCACACAAATTTACCACCACCCAGCATTCCCCCATGTCTCCCAGTAACAATGGTGCCTCACTTGTGTGGGAGGCCCAAGTACCCGCGGCAGGCCAGGCCCAAAACGTGAGGCGACATCAAAATGGCCTATCGCAAAACCACCTGGTTTTGCAAGGGGGGTCACTTGGGTTTTTGGCCCGGTGCTCGGCGGCCATCTATGGAAACCTACCAAACCCACGCATTTCTGAAAACTAGACACCCGGCGGCTTCCAGGGAGGTATGGCTTGCATGGATCCCCCAACGTTTCCTTACCCAGAATCCCCTGCAAACCTCAATTTTAGCTGAAAAAATCACTTTTTTTACACATTTTGGTGTGGGAAAGTTGTGGCATCACCGGGCTTACACAAATTTACCACCACCCAGTGTTCCCCCAGGTCTCCCAGTAAAAATGGTGCCTTACTTGTGTGGGAGGCCCAAGTACCCGCGGCAGGCAAGGGCCCAAAACGTTGTGAGGAAACATCAAAATGGCCTATCGCAAAACCACCTGGATTTGCAAGGGGAGGCAGAAAGTCCACTAGGCGCCAGAGAGTTTAATGGGTACATTTTAATTAGGGTGTGGGTTGCCCAAAACGGGCATGCCAATGCCTCCACCCTAATTAACATTTTCCCCGAAAAATCTCTGGCGTCTAGTAGGCTTTTTGCCCCCCGGGGGGCAGATTGGTGGCTACTGCCCCATATGTCCCCCACGGGGGGCAGGAAGGCTGTAACTTTTGCAGGGAGGGGGTGGGGGCATGGGCATGTCAGTTTTGGCCAACCCCCAAACTAATTAAAATTTGCCCCAAAATAATCCCTGGCGTCTAGTGGGCTTTTTACCCCTCCAACAGGGCAGATTGGGGGCTGATGCCCCCATCTGCCCCCCAGAGGAGGTAGAAAGTCCACTAGATGCCAGGGAGTTTTTGGGGCAAATTTTAATTAGGGTGGGGGCATTGGCATGCCTGTTTTGGGCAGCCCCCACCCTAATTAAAATTTGGCTAAAAAATCCCTGGTGTCTACTGGGCTTTTTTCCCCCGGGGGGCAGATTTGGGGCTAATGCCCCCATCTGCCCCCCGGGGGCAGAAAGGCTGTCATTTTTACGGAGGGTGGGTGGGGGCATGGGCATGCCCATATTGGGCAGCCCCCACCACAAATTATAAGTAAAAATTAATCCCTGGCGTATAGTGGGCTTTCTGCCCCATGGGGGGCAGAAAGGCTGTACATTATGCGGGGTGGGGGCATGAACATGCCCTTCATGGGCAGCCCCCACCCTAAAAAATGATGTGCGCAGAGTAAATATCCCTGGTGTCTAGTGGGCTTTTTGCCCCCCGGGGGGGCAGATTGAAGGCTAATGCCCCCATCTGCCCGCCAGGGGGGGCAGAAAGTCCACAAGACACCAGGGAGTTTTTTGGGCAAATTTTAATTAGGGTGGGGGCATTGGCATGCCCGTTTTGGGCAGCCCCCACCCTAATTAAAATTTGGCAAAAAAATCCCTGGTGTCTACTGGGCTTTCTGCCCCCCCGGGGGGGGCAGAAAGGCTGTCATTTTTGCGGAGGGTGGGTGGGGGCATGGGCATGCCCATATTGGGCAGCCCCCACCACAAATTATAAGAAAAAATTAATCCCTGGCGTATAGTGGGCTTTCTGCCCCCCGGGGGAGCAGATTAGGGGCTACTGCCCCCCAGGGGGGGCAGAAAGGCTGTACATTATGCGGGGTGGGGGCATGAACATGCCCTTCATGGGCAGCCCCCACCCTAAAAAATGATGTGCGCAAAGTAAATATCCCTGGTGTCTAGTGGGCTGTTTGCCCCCCGGGGGGGCAGATTGGGGGCTACTGCCCCCATCTGCAAAAAGACTAAATGACACTAAAAATATTTGGGGGGAGCAAAAGCCCTTGCCTAAGGGGCCGCTCCCCCCTCCCTGGTGTCTAGTGGGTGGATCCCTGCTTGGGGATCGCCCTCCTGGGAGATTCTCCCCTTTCCAATAATACCTCTCCGGTCTTTCTACGTGCCCGGGGGGCTGAGATAGCCCCCTGAGCACATACAAAGTGAAACTGAAATGAGCCTAAAGGCTCATTTCAGTTACGTTTTCTGTGCAATGAAGACAGCGCGACCTGCGCGCTGATCTTCATTGCACAGAAACCAGGGAGGGGGCCTCGGGAGCTGGGGAAGCTCTTCCCCAGCTCCCAAGGTCAAAGGCATGAAATAGAAATCCCTCTGCTGTCTGCAGCAGAGGGATTTCGTGCCCCTGGCCTCATGACGGAATGGTTCCGTCATGAGCACAGGGGCACCGATGCTCATGACGGAACCATTCCGTCATGAGCATCGTAAGGGTTAATAATCAATACTAACCAGTCTTTTGTACATTTCCAGGCAATGCTGGACCAGTTAATGTGGAACTCTTTGTTGTTGAGAAAGAGTCTCGGTTTGTTAGTAACAACGAGACCTCTAGGAGCGGTGTTCTTCCTAAGGTACTCCATCATGAAGGCCCCATGTAGGGCTGTGCGCATCTGTTCTTTCTTTTTGGCCGAGAGTGCCTCCCATTCATCTGAGTCCTGGAAGTCATGAAAAAACGAAAAACAGATATTACGAAAGCTCTGCATATGAGAGAGCAACGCTGGATATTCTGACTCCGTTCTTGGGAGATTGACCTTAATTATGACATTCCTTGGCTACAGATGGGGTAGTAAGAGCTGACTACTTTTCATGGATGGGTATGTCCACTTATTTTAAGATCTGAAGTTGTCTTTCCAGTTCTATAAACAAGGGAGATACACGACCTAAAAAATGATGAAATTCAAGGGAGGTGGAGCCTCAGCGTGAGAACTAGCTTATCAACCACCCCTTCTCTCACGAATATAAATATATTACTCCTGACACTTTTAAGCTGATCATCGTAACAGGAGAGGAGTTTTTTCTTTATACGGCTCACAATTTCTGCTATGAACCTGGGGGCATACAGCAAACAGCGTTAGTACATCGGTGGCACAGGGCTTCTTTTGGTTTGTACTTAGTGGAAACTGGTGTGACACCCCCTATGCTCACCTTTAGGTTTGATGTCTAGGAGCAGACAGCAAATTATGTCAGCTCCACAATTGCAATGGGCTTTAATAATCGGTCCCAAGAATATTCATTTTTAAGACTGGAGGTCTGGGACCAGACAACATAATTAGGCGTTTTTCGTTACCGCTACCATATCCAGGCAAAGGACAGGCAATTCTGCCAGTCAAAACTTATTACAACTCGGGGCACTTGCACAATAATTGAGCGCCGCCGGGCAGGCATGACAAGCCCTCTACCAAGTCCAGGCAAAGGACAGGCAATTCTGCCAGTCAAAACTTATTTCAACTTGGGACACTAGCACATTATTCGAGCGCCGCCACGCAGGCATGACAGGCCCCTTGAGCGCGATGCCTAAACAGCAACGTGGGATATTCTATCATTAACTGAGCACGTTGACCAGCCCCAGATCAGGCACATGCCTGGCACTCGACTACAACTGCTCTCTGAGACACCGGATATAAGCGCATTTCCACAAGCGCCGACATACAGGTAGGAATCGCCCATGATTCGCGAGGCATGCCCTAATCCAGGCACACACCAGGCAGTCTGTACAGACACTGTGTGTGACACTGGATACCACCGTATGTTACAGCGAAGTTTAGAAACGAAGGTCAGGCTGGATTTGACTATTCAACCACCAGCGCACACAGGGACACCGGATATCATACAGATTTTGCCAATCAGCGCTAATTCATCCCCCTTCCTGCCATATGCACTAATTAAGTGCACTATTTATACCGCTCTCCCCACCGTGCTCATTTATCGCCGGGGAGGAGAGCTGAATACAACTAGGTGATGCAGCGGAGAGCGCACCTTGATGCAGTAAGGCAATTGTGGGAGAATGTGTGACGTATGCGTGTGCATGTAATTAACACCCCCCTTTTTTGACCTTTTTATGTACATTTTCAATTAATATGGCTACTTGTGCTTGTCTATCTCCTAGGGTTTGACTACTGGGGCTTTCCCTTTATTCCTCCTTCCATGGAGTACGTAGGGTGAAGTACGTGGGTAAAACGTAGGAGACAACTCTCCTACTTTTCATTCCTCCTGTGTGGGCACATATGACAGGCACATGTTACACACTTAGCTACGCACGCTAATTTGTGTGGTGTGGTTAATTTTCTGTTTGAATGACCTAAGTGTTCTGATGGTTATCTTGCACGTATTTTCTTTCTCTTTTACAAGGTTACAAAGAACCCCCAGGAAGTGGAGAGTGACATAGGTCACCCCACCTAGTGGTTTTCTCACCACAGCGTTGGTAAGAACGGAGCCCTTGATAACATAGGTCCTGATGAATGCCATGTACCACTGTATGACACTAGGCTGAAACATGTCGACCAAATTATATTCAGCAAGGGGTTAATAATTTTCTCTATATCACCGTTCACTTGTTTTTAATACCATACAGCTACCTGTTCCATTAAAATGTAGTTTGGCAACTGTAATGGTTTTTAAATCCCACTCACTCACTTCAGGCCCCCACTTAGTTTAGAAGTGCATCCCTGTCGTCAGGTGAATGCCCGCACTCTATCAAACCAAGTTTTTAGCAGGCGAGGACGGCCAATGATGAAGCATGACACCAGGCTGTGTGTGAGGCCAGTCCTAAACTTTTTGAAAGATGCCTACACTCACACTCACAAACCAAACTTGAGCACCCTTTAGGTCATAATACCGGGAGCGGCCACTTTTGTGTATAACATGGCACATGTGATGTCACGCACTGTGATGTCATCCACCATGATGTCAGTTGCATACTGCCTAACGTGGTTAGTCCACCACTTCTTTTTTTAGGATTTGTATCCTGGTTGAGTAGATGCTAAAAGCCCTTGCAGCCCGAAGCGACAGTTTGCAAAAAGTCAGAAATATTAATCGCATGGAAATTAATTTTTGTCTCATTGTGAATAGATGTGTGCATGGAACAGAATTTTCATTTTCAAAATTTCTGCCTAAGTAATATTAATGAGGTGAGTGGTTTGTAATTCTTGCTAACAGTCCGCAAGAAAAATCATTGTGCTACGGCCTTCTACTTTTGAGCGTCAACTACAAGTTATGTTGCGCTAAAAACCACACTTCTCTCCTTTCTCAGTGCTGCCAGCAACAAGTGTTACCACAACCCAATTTAATGGTACTCAAGTTACTGACTTCACGTAGACGAAAGGCTGAGATGACCTTCCAGGGATCTAAACTCATGACCTGCAGATCACCGATGCAGCGGCAACCATTCAATTTACTGAACCTCCTGCTAGCTTCAATGGTATGAATCTCTGCAGAGAGTTTTACAATTAAGGGTTCTCCCTAACGTCCTGGTCCTTTATCAAACTTGATAACTTCCTGGTTCTTTATCCAACTTGATAGACAAAACAGTCATGCATTCTGTTCTATCGTAATACTGGTCATAGTAATTTCTCGAGCGAAAACCTGCAATGCATTTCCTGTTCAAACAGAGGAGACACTGCCTGTTTCGTCATTTGGTGACATACCCTGCCAAGGTTCAGACACAATGGTGTATATGGCGTATAATTGGTATGCTTTCTGTTCCATCATTTATTACAAAAATGTCATCCTCTGTAGGCCTAAAGTTTTTTATTCCCCAATTGAGTTTCCTGATACACAACATAATTCTCCTGATAATTCTGACTGTCCTAGCTGAAAAAAGAGATTCTTTAAAAAAATGCAAAATTAGCCAGAAATAGACAATCAATGGACAGGGTAAAAAAATATTAAGCAAATCAAGCCTGTTATTACAGAATCACTTTTAGCTCCATAAAACAGAAAAAAACAGTCTTGTTTCAGCCAGATACCTATTGACGCTGTTTACAAGAGACAAATAGACAAAGGTGTGCCTTCCTAAAGTGAAAAAACAAGCTGGATAAAAAGAAGTACAACCATGTATATGGAAAAGCTTATTAAGTTCATTTTGTGTCATTTAGTTGTGCTATAGCGGGGAAATCACCAATTCTGATCTGGTGGTCTCCACTCATTGGGAAGTTATGGTTTCAGTGTTGTAGTACCATTGACCTTGATGTCCTTGTCCTCATCTGCAATATCTTTCTATCGTCTTAGTGATCGATACATGGTCTTTGAAAAAGGTATGTCTGAGAGTTCAGGGTGGATGTGAGGTGACGGGGAATCACGTTTTCCTTTATAGTGTTTTTTAGGTCAAGCTGGGCAGCGCTGCTCTGCTGCATGCTGTATTGGTGTATGGAATTGAAGCCCCACCGGCTCTCCGCCCAAATTTGTCATTGGCGTGTGTCATTGCCCTTCGTAAATGCTGGCTTCTGATTCGTTAATAGGCTTGTTAGTCCCTCATTATCCCTTTTACTTCGGTTGTTACACGGTACGTCTTTTTAAGTGTGTAAGCACCATGGGTCAGATGTAGGAAGCCAATTTGCGATTGCAAACGCTGAAATTTGCAGAATTTCAGCGTTTACGATCGCAAATTAGCAGTGTGCAATGTAGCACACAAAAACCCCCTTGCAAAATGAGGAATCTCAAAATTTGAGATTCCCCATTTTGCGATTGTATTTAAAGAATCGCAAATTGCGATTCCTTAAATGCAATGTAGGAAGCACAAAAGAAAGTGCGATTTGGCCTTAAGTAATCGCAAATTACCACCAACTTCAATTTGTTGGTAATTTGCGATTTCCTTTAAAAAAGCAATCTTTTGCTTTTTAAAAGTGCCTTGTGGCACACATTCATGCCCTTAGGGCATGTATGTGTGCCACATGTGCACACATGCACATTTCAGGGGTGCAACAGGGTGTCCCTCTGGAACCTTGCACCCTTGAAATTGCGCACGCAATTTGCGAGTACCTATTGGGTACTTGCAAATTGCGTGCACAATTCCCATTCATTCCAATGGGCCTCTTGACCCATAGGAATGAATGAGAAAGGTATTCCTTGATTGCGAATTGCAATTTGCAATTCGCAAATAAGGAATATTAAGAAATCGCAAAAAATATTGAGATTCCTATCTACATGGCATTTTGCGAGTCCTTAATAGCGATTCCCTAAAATTCGCTATTAAGGACTCACAAAAGTGCTTTTACCTACATCTGGCCCTATTTTCTTTAATGAGTTCCTCCTACTGCAGGCACAACATGCTTTCCTGCAACATTCGGTGCGCCATGTGCGCTTTAACTTTCTGAGCAGCCCAGGACAATGGCAGCTGCTTCTTTGAAGAGGACTCGCATTTACAAGAGTTTGAGCTATTGGCATTGTAAATGACAATGCCTTTTATTTATGTGTTACTTAGCAAAACTGATAAATAAAAGGCATTGTCATTTACAATGCCTATTGCATTGCAAATGCTTGTTTAATTATAAGGATTGAGGCTGTATGACTCCAACTCCCTCAGGAGCCATCATATAGCATCAGCAGAGGGCAGTCAGAGACGCAAGTAGTGTTTGCGAAATTGCTATTTTAGCAGGTTTTTCACAAAGAAGCGATTCACTAAACCCATTCACAAATTTGAGTGATTCACCAATGTAAAACTCATGTTTAAGGACCAAGAAGAGGCAGCAGGTCAATTTAAAAATCACAATTTTAGCGACTTTGCAAAGCTCTGTATACTTTAGGGCCGTGATTTCTTTTCAGTACGATTTCTTTCATTCAGGGCTTAGAAAGTAGAACACCCTGGCAGGCTTACATGCCAACTCTCCCTACTGCTTTATTTTTATATCCCGGAGGATGGCGAGGAGAACAATTAGGCTGGAGGAAGATAATAATGACTCATATGGATACCAATCAATGAGCCAGGAGAAGTCAGGCTGGAAATGTACCTGCAGCGGCTGATTCATACCGCCCCCCACACTGTCAAAACGCATTCCACATATCTGCCACTTTAACGAGCGCTGAACTGCAGAAAGAGGCACAGACGCAGCTTCTGAAAAGAGGGACAAGGGCGATTCATCTCCAGTGAAAATATCTCCCATCACATTTTCAGTTTTCAATATTATTTTTACTGATTTTTTATAAATGAGAGGTGTAGGACTTGAAATGGTTGTCTCAGTTAGCATAACACTTGGATCAAACCTATAGCCCGCATACAGATTTAAATGATAGAATTAGCCTGACGGGTACAAATGGTGAAAAACCAGCTGTAATAGTTCTTTTCAAAATAAAAGACCCGATGTGGATTTTGAATAGGCTGACTACTGCATTCACGGACTGCAGGCCAGAATTTATCCAGCATTTCTTTCAGCGCACACATGATTCTTTAAAGAGAGTCAGTTCACTTGAATGCACGCTTGAGCAGGCTTACAATGCTGTGTACGCATGGACGGATCTGTGTAGGAATGTGTTCTACAAATGCAAACAGGCAACTCGGGGTTGGTATAATAGGAATTCAGTTACGAGAGAGACGTGGCTTGCCATCCAGGACCAATGGATGTAGCCAGGACCCACAAATACACCCTTGACTCCAAATTTACCACTCTGAGAACCATCTATGGGGAATACCCTCAACAGACGGCGATAAATATCGCAAAGCGCGCTCAGCGCTTTTATATTTATCGCCGCCTATCGCTGTAATTTATCGCCCGGATAACGAGTTATTAACAACGCGTTACTCCAGGGCGATAAATTTTACATCATAAGCGGCGTTATGTAGGAATATCGCTGTTAAACCAGCGATATTCCCACAGCGATAGAAGAAACCTTGATGATAGGGAGATGTGGATTCAGCCACTGAATCCACCTCCCATGTCATGAAAATTAGCAGATGTAAAATACCGGCGATAACTGCGGTTACCACTGTTGTTTACATCGCTAGGGGTGTCCTGGGCCGTATTTTAAATACGGAGTAGGGCAGTTAGAGATCATTTTCCCTTAGTTTTTGCAGGGAACGCCTACTTTGCATCTCATTAGAGATGGAAAGCGAGGCGTGAACTAAACAGGAGCTGAATCAAGGAAACACGCGATAGCGTGTCCTTGTAAATAATGCGATATAATTATCGCCGCTTTTCGCCCAAAAACGGACGCTAAAGCGGCGATAATTATATGGAGTAAAGGCGCCATAAGCATGTGGACCGGAGTGTTTGTTTCCATACAGCATCTCGGAGTGGACCAGAGCTTAATTTGTGCAGATGGTGGACACAAACTCTATTTTGGGAATTACGACTTAGACTTGACCAAGAAGAGCAAGAGAGAAGAAAGGAAGAAAAGAGATAAATGAGGAGGAAGGCTAAGATAGGAAAACTGTGATCAAGAGAGAAAATCAGGATCGAAGAGAGTGAGGTAAAAATACAGGAAGTGTAGGGTGATGGAAGAATGCAGTTTGAGATGGAATCATGACTAGACAACTTTGGTAGTGGTATTCGGCCGTACCAGACTGGGCTCAAATTAATACTTAGGTTCCCTGAGGTCTATGTTATTTTGAACAATTTATGGACTCAATATAGAAGACCGTCAAAATCTCAAGATGGGGATTCCATCCACGATGCCACCCCCCCTCAAAATAGTTGATTTATTAGCGCGCCCTGAGTCTATGGAACCCTGGTGCTGCTTTCCTCTACTTTCTCCGTGTCCTACAAAAGTGAGGGAGCGAGAAAAGAAGATTTTAAAGTACAAAGTTATGAAGCTTATTACCTAACCTGATAATGGACTATAAACTGTGCCCCCATAGCTGAAAGGTCTCCAGTGTATTTATGTAATGCCAAAAGTAGCACAAAGACCCGGGCACTTCCTCATTTTCCAGGTTTATTTTTTATACACATGTGCGCTCCCCTCCAACACATCATTCAGGGCTAACCAACACACTTTTCACCTTGTTATAATGTAGGAATGGCACCGGATGGAACAAACATTGGCATAGCGAATAGGTTTCGCCAATGCAAATCTATTGGCTTTGTCAATGCGTTTTAGACATGTTGTACAGCAGCGCAAGCTGCTGTCCAACATGGCTTAAAGTAAAGAAAAAAGTGCTTTGACATGGCTCTACTTTTTAGGCATGCTGCATAGCAGCGACCGCAACCTACCAACCAAGGAACTGAGGAACTGGTTTGGAGTCTTGGCGTCAGATCAACATCCTATGATTCTGAGGAAATCACTTAGGTACACCTAAAAACAAAAAAAAATCAGTGTGCCCTTGTGTAACGTAACTAGTAATCATGCTAAGAGGTCCAGTACTGTCCAACAACAAGATGGCAGAGGAAAGCTGGAGCAGCACACTACCCAAATACAGACAGTAAATCCAAAGTGAGCAGAGGAGACCTACTTGGCAATAACGTTCAACAAGCATTGGCATAGTCAATAGGTCTCGCTTTTGGGACCTTATAAGTATTTAGTTATGCAGCACAATATCCTTGATGCAACAACAACTATTGCATGGCAAAACACTTATAAGGTCCCAAAGGCAAGACCTATTGGCTATGCCAATGCTTGTTGCTGTTTTTGTGGCACTACAATATATAGGGATGTTATTTGCCACAGTTTATAGTTTGGATTAGATCATTGATGACACTATTGTTCATAGGATCACGATGTCTCCAGTGACAACTTCTTGCTGCCCAGGTCGTGCCGAGGGGTTCCTTTTCCGGTGGTTCTGCTGTCCTGATCGAGCCAAAGGTCCTGCTGCAGTTGTCTCCTCCCTTTGTGGGTGTGGTTGTGTGTGTGGTTGTGGTTGTGTGTGTTGTTGTGTGTGGTTGTGGGTGTGGTTGTGGGTGTGGGTGTGGTTGCGGGTGGTTGTGGGTGTGGTTGTTTGTGGTTGTGTGTGTGGTTGTGGGTGTGGTTGTGTGTGTGGTTGTGGATGTGTGTGTGTAGTTGTGTGTGTGGTTGGTTGTGGTTGGCTGTGTGTGTGTGGTTGTGTGTGTGGTTGTGGTTGTGTGTGTGATTGTGTGTGTGTGTGTGGTTGTGGTTGTGTGTGTGTGGTTGTGTGTGGTTGAGTGTGTGTGTGTAGTTGTGTGTATGTGTGGTTGTGTGTGTTTATGTGTGTGTGGTTGTGTGTGTATGTGGTTGTGTGTGGTTGTGTGTGTGTGTGGTTGTATGTGTGGTTGTGTGTGTGGTTGTGTTTGTTCTTTTGTATGTGGTTGTGTGTGTAGTTGTGTGTGGTTGTGTGTGGTTGTGTTTGTGCTTTTGTATGTGGTTGTGTGTGTAGTTGTGTGTGGTTGTGTGTGTGGTTGTGTGTGTGTGTTTGTGTGGTTGTGTGTGGTTGTGTGTGTGTGGTTGTGTGTGTGGTTGTGTGTATGGATGTGGTTGTGTGTGTGGTTGTGGTTGTGTGTGCTTGTGGTTGTGTGTGGTTGTGTGTGTGGTTGTGTGTATGTGGTTGTGTGTGTGTTGTGTTTGTGGTTGTGTGTGTGTGTGGTTGTGGTTGTGTGTGTGTGGTTGTGTGTGTGGTTGTATGTGTGGTTGTGTGTGTGGTTGTGTGTGTGGTTGTGTGTATGTGGTTGTGTGTGTGTGGTTGTGTGTGTGTGTGTGTGTGTGTGGTTGTGTGTGTGGTTGTGTGGTTGTGTGTGTGGTTGTGGTTGTGTGTGTGACAGTAATACTAAAAGCATCTCAAAATAAAGGAACACAAACATCGAGTTTGGAGAAAGAGAAAGCACGTTGTAAGTCAAACGGGCGCAGCAAAGCATTGACATAACACCAAAAACAAAACAAGATCACTTAGCGAAGACTGAGTGCTGATAATGGATACACACAGCCCATCATCTTAAGAGTTCGATTGCAACCAATGTGCACTCAAACCTGCCCCCTTCTTGTGAGTTGCACCCCATATTTCATGAGTTATAACTGCTGCACCCACCATAGCGCTTTGAGATCTAAAGCGCAACATAGGTCTAATCGACTAAGCAGTCGCCAACATGCTGTGCTTTTAAAGAGAATGTGCCGAAAGTTTCCAGCTTCCTCATCATGTCCTCATGAAAGCGCCAACGAAAGGACTCCCTGAATGGTGCAACGGACATGAAGCAGCCGCTGCGATCAGAAATAAACACTGTGAACGTTGTCCAGTTTCACAGTAACGTTTCCTTAATGTTCCTTATGTCACAAAACAGTAATACTAAAAGCATCTCAAAATAAAGGAACACAAACATCGAGTTTGTGGAAAGAGAAAGCACGTTGAGGCAGTGATGGAAGATACATTTAAGTTGGGCATGATATTGCCTGATGGAGATGCACCCACTGGGAGAATCCCGAACGCTTGCAAGCACGAAGGCGGGAGGAGGGGCGGAGGCAGGGAGCAAGCAAGAGGAAAGACAGATGGCGCTGAAGGCTGGCGGTTCACGCGTGCACGCTCGCGTGAATGCAAGCTTGTCGCCAGCCAGCAGCACTTGGAAAACTCACCTACTAAAGTCTCTCCAAGCAGGGCATGCGCGCTGACTCAGCGAGACCTAAAAAGGGGAAATGCTTGAAGATTGGTTTCCGACAGGCAGCGGGAGGCTGGAAAGGCTAAATTAAGTATTAAGTAACATAGTTCAGAGGCCTCATGCACCTGCTGCAGAGAGCTTGTTATCAACAGGTTACAGGTCTGAAACCCAGTTCAGCCATCAGATGCTCAAAACTGTGAGACTGATCAAATGAGATATCGAATTGGGTGGGAAAAGCACAATTTTTTAATCCTCTAGGTACCATTAAAGGTGGTAACAATGAACGGAACTGCGATCTATATAATGCGCAAAGTTGAAAAACATCACCAAAAAAATGCAGCCTGAAAAGATTCTGGGCCAGATTTACCAGTTTCTCATGCAGCGCAGTGCAGCAGCCACAAATGCTGCACTACGTGAGAAGGAGAGAGCAGGAGAGCGCTATATTTACAGAAATATGCCACTCTCTTCCACTCTCCTTAATGCAGGTGCAGAAATGTGCTGCCGTGCGCCATGAACACACCTTTGCACCATAGTGCAAGGGTGCCGCCATATTAATGTTAATGAGACTTATTGAGCGCACAAATACCCGGGGGTGTCTTGGCGCTATTGACTGCAGTAATTCCTCCTAGTTACTCAGTTCTGGAAAAGCCAAGTTTTTAGCTTTTTCCTAAAAATGGTGAGGGAAGCTGCTCCTCTGTGCTCGGCTGGTAGTGTGTTCCACAGCTTTGCGGTACCATAAGAAAGACTCCTGCCGCCCCAAGTGATGGTGCGTATTCTGGGTACTTTCATCCCTCTTGTGCCTGAGGACCTTTTAAGCCTTTTAAGCGATAGCGGTCCTGTATTATTCGAAGCCTTGAATGCTAAGCAGAGGGCTTTAAACTCAATTTGTTTGGCCACTGGGTGCCAGTGGAGTCGGTGAATTTCCTTGGAGATGGAATCATATTTACGGATGCCATAAGTCTAGCATAGGTTTTGTACTGGAAGGATACCCTTCCGGCACAAAATACCATGCTAAGACTAACTTTAAGCATTTTCCCACTTTGTATATGTACTGTACAGTGCAGAACACACGCGAAGTCGGAAAATAATGGCACCCATCTGAAATTGGCACTATTTTCTGGCGCTAACCCTTGTCTGCTTTTTTATGTAAATAGGGTTTAGCATCAGAAACCTTGGGTGGTTGCATGGGAACACCCATGCACCACCTGTGGTACACCACCTGGCATTAAGTAATTCAAACATTACTTTCAAGTTATTTTCCAGCGTAAAACACATTTTACAATTGTAAGTAAATAGGTAACAAAAGATCTAGCATAGTTTTGCATCACTTTTATGATGCAAACACAGCGTTAAATCTTAGCAAATAGATCCCAATGGGTTTTAAAGTGGTCCCAGAAGAGGAGGAAGCAAACGGTAATGATTCGAGGAGAGGGTAAAGAGCGAGGAAGTTCAAGATGCTGCAATTAAAGTTTTAGAAAGAAGCCTGGTGTGGTAGCTGAGAGCACCGTGGGTTAATGAGGGCGCACAAAGTGGAAGAGCAGTGAAAGAGACTCTGAGCGCTGCTTGGGGAGGGGGAGGGAGCGTAGAGGTGGGAAGAGATTAGAGGAAGGAAGGTTGAGATTAAAAGCAAACTTGAAGAGAGATGAGATGCAAGCATGGGCAGAGAGACAGTGAGATGAAAGAAAGAGCAGGCATAAAGAAAAAGCACGCAGATGGGGAGAGAGAAAGCAGAGATAAGGAAAGAGACGAGATATGGAAAAAGGATAGAGAGAGAGAAAGGGAACAGAAGTATGTAAAGAGAGAGAGAACACATTAGGGAGAGAGAGCATAGGCAGGGAGGGAGAGGGCAGGGGCAAAAAGGCAGGAGTACCTGCAGGAGCCTTTGGCCAGTGGAAGGACACTGACCATCGGAAGTAGTCTGTAGTATTTTGTGTTCTTGCTCAAGCATGGAATGTGGAGGTGGCGGCTCGAGCGTGATGGGGGCGGAAAGGAGCAGTTAGCAGTTGTTGAGGACGGCTGTGTGCCGGTCCTCTTTTACAAGATTATCAAAATAAATAAAAACTATTACTTACTTCAAACATGTCAGTGGTGATGAGCGCAAATTTTCAGGGGACTGACAATGGAGAAGGAATGGCAATGGCACCTGCTGTGAGCAGGAAAAAGTAGAACTCAGGCAAAAAAAAAAAGTGACCTAGAAAGGTGAGGCCCAGTGTAAAAGGGCAGAGACACAGTGATGCATACTATTTGGAGAAATGCTCAAATTCTTAAAGGAAGAATGCTCCCTGTGCACACACCCTTACAAAGCCTTTTGTTTTAAAGTGACAGTAACCTCTATGCTTCTCAAAACCCTTATGGAATGAAACAAGTGTTATTCGTGGGCATTTTGTTTTTGATATGTTCGTGTGGTGACCCGCACATCAGTGGGCTGATTAATTGCACCAGATCAATTGCATTTTATCATGAGGCATTGGCCTTATTCACCTTATTAAGGCATTATCATCAAACATGGAGGGGGTAGCTCCTGTATCGCACTTGCAATCACCTGGGCAGCCCAGTTTGGAATGGAATAATGTAAGGACGGTTTTCAGGCATATCTTGAAGCAAAAGGACGTGACATTTGCACAGGAAAGCGAAAATTTGCCCTTCTGAAACGTTGTTTGGGAGCAGGAGGCAGGGAAAAATTGAAACACTTACTGCCACTGCATGAGGAAGATGAAGAAAACAAGAAGGTGGATGAATATGACAGCAATAAGGTCATTGGATATAAAATGTAAAAAGAAAAAGAATGAAGTGGTGGAAAGGCACAGTTTCCTAACGGGTGGGCCGTTGCCAGGGGAATCTATTGATGACTTTATAGCAGCAGTAAGACATTTGGCGGCATCTTCAAATTATAAATCGTTTCATGATGAAATGTTATGAGACCAACTAGTACTCAAGTTATCTAATAAGAGAACACAAGAAAAATGATTGATGACAGATTAACTTGCATTGGACAAGGTGGTGGAAATGGCAAAGAAATGGAAGTATATGTCAGAATACATAACACTATTGGAGTCAAATGCTAGAAACTCAACAACCATACATGTGGTAAAAAATAGAGAAGGAAACAGGGTGAATTGGAAAGGGTCTGAGTACAGGAGTAGAAGTCATGGCAAAATTGACCGGGAGAGCTCAAGGAGCTGTTGAAAATGTGGGATTAAAGGTCATATTGCCAATGACACAATGTAACCGGCCCTGGGACAAACATTCAGGACGTTCTAACAAAAAGGACATTGTGTGATCAAGGAATCCTAGAGCCAAACAAGGCTTACCAGTGGTTATCACCTATAGTCCTGGCTCAGAAGGCATGAGGGGGTTGAGGAAGACTGTGGATTTGAGAGATTTGAATCCAAACATATGGATTGATTGCCATCTACTTCCCAACATTAATGAGATGCTGAGCACATTGAGGGCGGCAGTGGTGTTTTCGTCTCTGGTTATATCCTCGGATTATCATTAGATTTCCCTTAAAGATGAATCTAAGCCATTGACCTACTTTGTGACACTAGAGGGGGTTTATAGATTTGGTTACATGCCGCTCGGACTAGCTTCGACTTGTGCTGTGTTTCAGAGGGCAATGCATATAATGTTGGGTAAGGTGAAGAATGTAACATATTTTCAGGATGACATTCTGATTTATGGGAAGAATTGGAGTGAACATAACAGCACTTAGAAGATGGTCCTGGATATTCTCAAGGAAAATGTTCTTTCTATCAAAGTGAACAACTGTCACATCGGTATGCCTATTGTGGACTATTTGGGTCACCGTATCGATTGTAATGGGATAAGACCAAAGAAAAGTTTGGTGAAGGCAATTCTGGAAGCACTGATCCCTAAGAATAAGGAACAACTTCATTCATTTTTGGAAATGGCTGAATATTGCACAAAATGTATTACACGCTTTTCTGAAAAGACCAACTGTATGCAGAGACTTATGAAAAATAATGTGAAATTTTTCTGGTGTGATGCATGTGAGGATGAATTTGTAAAATTAAAAAGTGAAATTTCAGTTGTTCCATGTCTCAAACCTTTTGATACCAAGTTGCCAACGATCATTCTGACTGATGTGAGTAGCCATAGTTTGGATGTGTTCTTGGTGCAAGTGAACAAGGGCAAGGAAGTGATTGTGGTGCTGGCCTCTTGAATGTTGAGGCAAGCTGAATATAATTGTACAGTGATTGAGAAGGGGGTGCTTGCTTGTTATTGGGAAATCACGCATTTCTGGCAGCATGTGCGGGGAAATAGGTTTTCCCTAAGATCAGTCCACAAACCTTAAGTAGATATTTTCACTATGAGGGTGGCTGGAAGAGCTACTCCTCGCATCACCTGATGGTTAATCAAACTGCAGAAATTTGATTTAATGTGGAATATTTGCCAGGAACCAAGAATGTCATGGTGTATTGTTTAGAGCCTTTACCTTTGCAAGAAGAAGGGAGTGCTGAAACGAAGGAGGAATGTGTGGTAGCCAGTGTGGCAGAGATTGCAGCAATTAGCATGTCTCACAAGGTTTGGGTGAAATAAACAGAATCTGATGAGGTTCTGAAAAAAGTGAAACAAGGTTAGCCACATAAGAGGAATTTAGAGGATTATAGAAATCCTTTTAGGCTATTAAAAATGAGTTGTTTGTTCATAATGGTGTTCTCAGAAAGGGTGAGATGTTGATTGTACTCTCTAAGCTTAGAGTAGGAGTCATAGAGTAAGCTCCCGAGTGGCACATTGGAATGATTGCTGTCAACAGAAGGATTAGGAATAATTTTGGTGACTGTGACATAGAGGGCATGATGAGACAATGTATCAGTTGTGCATGGAGTGACAAATCTCAGAAGGTGATGGATTACCCTCTTCAGGTCATCGATAAGAAGAGTGCTCCTTGGACAGAGGTCGCTTTAGATATTATGGGACCTTATGCTATGCTGGGTTCAGGACCTATGTTTTCCTTGGTGGCAGTAGATTTGCTCTTACATTGGCCAGAGGTCATGTTTGCAAAACATGTGAAAGCTAAGAATGTTACTGAGTTTTCGAAAAAAAAATTGCCAGGGAAGGCGCTCCAAAGGAAATAGTTATTGACTATTGAGTTCAGGTCGTTTTAGCTGAAATGTCTGTATTTTTTAAAAAGCTTGGTGTTTGTCACATGAAAATGTCTGTCTCTTATTGTAAAGGTAAGGCGGTGGGAGGGAGATGGAATAAACTTCTTAAGGAAGGCTTGCAATTGGCATTGGATGAAGGTGGTGATTGGCGTATTGCTGTGAAAATGTTGGTGTGGGCTTACAGAACCACACCCAAGGGTGTCACTGGTGAGATTCCATCCAAGTAATGAGGGGAAGTGAGTTTTGTTCTAAATTAAGGCCTGGATGGATGCTGAAGTATAAATCAGGTGAGAATTTGGAGAATGTGAATTAGTGTAGCTCAACATAGTTTACAGGAAGGAATCTGGGTCAGGGTTCAGTTAGGACATTTCGTGAGGCAGGGGATGCCCCAATTTTCCAAACCCTTGCAGGTGAAAAGAGTAGCAAGATTTGTTGTTGAGCTGTCTGATGGCAATATTTGAAATAAAAAAATGATAAGTTACCTAAATGTTTGTTTGGGTCAGAAGTCTGTAAGGATTACAGTGAGGATGAGTTGTTCCAAGAAGCAGAGTAGTTTAGGAAGTGTACCAAGCACGGTGATGAGTGGAGTGGCCTGTTATTGATGGGTCGCCAAGGAGAATGAGGAGGAAACCAGTACGGATGGCGGATTACATATTGGATTAAACATACTATGATGAGTAGTATTTAGGGCCTTTCTGCTTTTCTGTTTACAATAATTTTGTGACTTAAATTTAATGATATGCTGTCTCTCTCGTCTTAATGTTTCAGTATGTCAATCTTTTTGTGTTACTTTGTTATATTGCAAATATTTCAAATGATTTCTTAACGCGGGAAGATATGTAGGGGCGTGGCCAGGTAACTGACCGTAATGGCCGCGAGGCACTGAAGCTCCACCAGACAAGCCCAAAAATCCTGCCTCATCCGCATGCATGCTTGTACTGAAACACAGCTCTTCACTCGCCTGACATGCGCTGGAGCGGAGATCATTTCTGCAATGACCCGGCAATCATATCTCATCAGGATCGGCAAAGATTGAGGCTTGACGACTCCGTCCCACACCACCACCATTATGCTGACGGGGCCTGGGCGAGATTGCGGCCTCCAGAATACCACTGCGGGCTCTGTGCACCCCCACATGTCAGTGGGCCCCAAAACAGTTCCTACCCCCCTCCATCAGTGCTGCCCGTTACTTACATCCTGGCACTGGTGTCGCTGCCTGCTTTACCCCCGGAGGCCCGCAGCAGCAGGAGCCACGGGCGAGCCTGGGGGCAGCCACCCTGCTGTGCGGCTGACTCCAGCGGGAGGGCAGACTCCCACCCATGCATGGCCGTACCGGGGGAGTTACCGGCGCAATGCACCGTTAGTACAGGGGGCCCATCGGGGAAAGTGAACCCTGCACCGCGAGACAGAGAGGCCTCCTTGGATGTGCTCTGCGCTGGCCGCTAAGCGCCGCCCCATGAATAGTGACCTTTTCACTCACAACACGCCTGTGGTCACGCCGCCTAGTGCAACATCTCAGCACGGTGTGGCCAGGAATCGAGGGGGTGGCCCCCTGGCCCCATTGTGGAGATCTGGGGCCTGCGGGTGCAGAGTGAATGCAGCGGCCATACACAATTGGAATCCAGCATGCACCTCTCTCACTGCTTTTCTGGTGCGTGCATACCCACGAGTTGCGATCTTGCGATCATCAGAGCCAGCTCCTGAGGAATGGGTCTTAAAGACCCAAAACAAAGACTGCTACAGTGTCCCAGACCCGCGGAACTGCCCTCAAATCCCAATAACAACATGGCAGAGGGCGGAGAGGAGACGGCAGGCCCCAGTGCTGCAACTGCTGGATCTAATGAACTTTTACAAGAACTGCACGTGGGCTTCAGGGTGCTAGATAGCTGCTTTGATATGCTTGAGATAAGATTGGACTCCATGGGAACTAGACTCGATTGTTCATGACAAACGCCTGGACAATGCTGAGGGCTGGGTCTCTGACTTGGAGGACAGGGCAGCCCAGTCCATTAAACGATTGGACAAAATGGAGCGGATCTTAAAAGAAATTGGCATTAAAAACGAAGATTTAGAGGCGCGCAGTAGGCGAAACAATATACAGATTCTTGGGGTTTCCGGAGACCACCAACCCCCGCCGCATGAACTTGTTTGTTGAGACTCTGCTTACAGATCTTTTCGGCAAAGAGACCTTCACTCCTACCCTACTGGTAGAGAGCACTCACCGCTGCTTGGGACCCTGGCCTAATCCTGGCTGTCCGCCAAGACCCACAGTTGCCCGCTTACTAAATTTCAGGGATAGAGACTCTGCTCTGCGGCTGGCTAGAGAGAGGGGCACCTTATCCTGGCAGGGTTCTACGCTGTCTCTATTCCCTGATTTTACGGCTACGGTTCAAGATGCCAGGTGTAAATATCCGGGGGTCAAAGCCACACTACGAAAATTGGGGCTATGATATGGCATGATTTACCCGGCAAGACTCCGGGTGGATATTGAAGGTCAGCCGCACATTTTTGACAATCCGCAAGCAGTACAGGATTTCTGCAGAGACTACAAATGGAGCGAAGGTTCGAGATTCACCAATAAGACAGGGACCTCCCCGCCACACAGCGGATCAGCGGCCAGTGTCGAACTTTTTTCTAACGATTAACGCTAAACTCTTTAGGTATGAAACAACGAGAATGAGGCAAGACGCATATTACATGGAAGGGTGCAAGTGTCACCTCGAGGGCTATTGCATTTTGTTGGGCTCTGGTGTGGTGTTGCCACACCCCCAGTGTATAACACACTTGATTGTTTTGGTAATGAAGATGTATCTTAACCTGTGGTATGCTGTGCTATTGTATAATCCACCTGATGCAGGTTACAGTGTTAATGATAAGGGATTTCCCAGCCAAGGGGTATGCAGGGATGGGAGAGGGGTGGGGATGGGGGTTACTTTCATATTTTGGCATTGTCTGTTTTTGACACAGTTGACTTACTATTATACATCGTGTGCTGCTATGGATATATTTCTGCAGTCTAGAGGCAAGGCCACATGTGATGATGGAGGGTAGGCTCTCCACTATCTCGGATATTAATTTCCTCACATGGAATGTGCGGGGTTTGAACAATACCAAAAAGGGAAAACATGTTTTAAATTATTTATAGCATCATAAGGCCGACATTGTGTTTCTACAAGAAACTCACCTGTCCCTTACCTTGCCTAACACATTTGCCTCTAGTTGGGGAGTGCACCGGTACTTTGTGAATTATAGTACATCTTCTAGAGGCACTGCCATTCTCAGACATAAGTGACTGCACTTCCAACTATATGACACATACAGCGATGGGAAAGGCTGCTTCACCTTAGTGACGGGGAGAATAATGGCATATAACATAGCTGTATTGTGTATATATGTGCCCAATGTAGATGATCCTGAATTTTTCCACACTTTGCATGACCTGCTACTCCCCTTGGGTGCAGACTACATCTGCTTGGGGGGTGATTTCAACCTCCTCCTGATGCCAGAAAAGGACAGCACAGCAGATTCCCCAGCCGCGAAGCCCAGAGCTTGTCGCGTACTGGGGGATATCTGCGATTCCCTTGGGCTGGTGGATATATGGAGTACGCGCGGTCCGAACGAACTTGCATACACTCATTACTCAGCGCCACATGACACCTGGACATGGCTGGACTTCTGGCTGATCTCGCACACAATGACTCCCTGGTTCCAGTCAATACTTCATCTGCCTAGAACATACTCGGACCACTCTCCGATCGTCATGCAAATCCGAGTCCCCAGACCAGAGGGTAGTGAGAGAGAATGGAGGTTTCCGGGGCAGGCTTTAAATGATATAGTGTTTTCCGCAGAGATCTGGGAAGCCATAGTGACATATTTTGAGCTCAACGAGGGTTCGGTCAGTACATGGGCGACTTTGTGAGAGGCATTCAGGGCCTACATAAGGGGGAGAGCATGACCAAACATGCGGGGTATTGAAGGCACTGAGAGCCACAATTGCTCGCTTAGAGGACCAATTAAAGGGGTTAGATGTGGAACAGATCAAGCACCCTGATCCTTCTGGGCAGGCCCGCCATCTGTTGTTGCTTACTGAGTTCATGGAAGCAGCTGAAAGCGAAACAAATTTCTTGGGAAATACGCCACTGCTAGGCGGTATGGCGAGGGGTATAGACCGGGACGCACACTTGCACAACTGTTGAAACCTTGCGTGGGGAAAGCCTATATTACTTCCATCCATTCTGACAATGGGTAAGAGCACACTGACACAACAAAGATCAGGGATGAGTTCCTAAGTACTACGTCAACTTATACACTACACACACAACGTGACAAAGATTGTAGGGAATACTTGAACAAGATAGCAATGGTGTGGTTAGAAGACTATATACAGAAGTTCTTAGCGGAACCATTCTCCAAAGAAGAAATAATTAGCACCATAGAGGCCTTGAATGGTACTACGTCTCCAGGGATCGATGGCTTCACGGGCATATTTTATAAACCCTACAAAGACATACTCGCCCAGTACCTCCTTGAGGTGTATAATGAAGCCTTAGAAAATAAGTCACTAACACCCACAATCTGCGAGGCGGTAATTGTCCTGCTCTCCAAGGCTGGCAAGGATCCAATGAGCTGTGGCTCTTATAGGCCATTACCACTTTTAAATCTGGACTATAAAATTCTAGCCAAAATGATAGCGCTAAGGCTGACGTTACTCCCTGACCGTATTATATCCCTGGCGCAGTCAGGATTCATTCCCCATAGATCCCCAGCGCTAAATTTACCCACATTGTTTGCTGTGTTACACAGAATCGCACCAGAGGCGTCTGCTGCGGTGGTCCTGTTAGACTCCGAAAAGGCAATCGATTCCTTGGAGTGACCTTTTATGTGGGCAGTGATGAGAAATCTAGGTATCCCTAAGGGCTTTATAGAGCTCACAGCGCTGCTTTATGCCTTTCCCACCGCGTGACTCCGTTTGAATGGCACACTGTCCCTCTTGAATGCTCTGATACGCGGCACCAGACAGGGATGTCTGCTATCCCCATTGCTTTTCATTCTGGCCCTTGATCCGTTGGTTAGACACTTCCAGGAAAAACACCTCCACAGAGTCATACAGTTCAACACAGGCCCGCTCCTTATCTCACTATACGCAGATGATATTGTACTGTATGTTTGCTGCCCACAGGATAATTTAGATCCCCTTATCAGAGAGATGGTTTTTCAGGATTGGGTATAAATTGGAGCAGATCCGAGATACTCCCTCTGACGACTGGCACTGCCAAATGGGTGTGCAAATTCCCGTTGATGTGGTGCGACGACTCAGTCAGATATTTAGTAATCCAGATTCAAATGAGACGCTGAGCAAATTGTTCAGCGGAACTACGGATCGGCTATACATAACCTTGAAACACAGATTGAACGTTGGTTAAGGCTCCCGCTATCGATGACTGGCAGAATTTCATTAATTAAGATGATTGTGCTCCCTAAGTTTTTACAGCATCCCCATCACACTTTCAGATAGATTTTTTCACACCATTAGATCGCATCTCATCAGACTAGCATGGGGTGGCAAGAGACCTAGAAAACGATGGGACACCATGACCCTAGCATATGAGAGGGGGGGGTTGGGGGCTCTGGATTTTAGAATGTATTAACTAGTTGCGCAGGGCAGCTTTGCGCTCTCGCACTCATGGTATCATCCAGATGCGCGTATTCCCTAAAGTAAACCGGAAGCTGACCTTGTGTCCCGATCCCTCTGCATGCCCTTTTGTGAGAAGTTAGCCTGGTATATGCTGTCCACTAATTAAAGTGGGCACCCTGTACCAGTCCAAACAACCCCTTATGGTGATAGGTTAAAGTCAACCTTTATTGAAAGCTATCCTAGTAGTAGCTATGGAGAGCAGCCTTCAGGCTAAGTCTTGAAGGAATGTAAAGCAGCTTGTTCTACCAGTCTATAATCTCTTGAATGACCAAATGAAAGGACAACCACACCAGGTATATATTCAAGATATATGTTTTTAAGATAAAACACACCCCTCTAGTCTCTTTATGAGGCTGGAGTTCAAAGTACCTAAGTTACAAGTCAGTAATTAACAGTAAAAGCACAAATACACGTTTGGGCCCTAGGGGCGTACCAAACCATATACCAATAAAGTGGTATAAGAACCACGACTGAACTAGACACAAGGCCTAGAGCCTTTAGAAGTGCTTGGGCCCCAAGGAACCACCCAAGGTAGTGACGTAGGGGACCCACGGGGGACGCATGCAGTGTTAGAACACAGGCACGAATCGCCGTTAACTTCTATGGGGGATGTCGCGGTTGGAAAATTACAAGTTAAGGACACTTAGAGGACGACTACAAGCAAAGCCTTTTGGACTTAGAGGTGTCTAGGGCCAACACCCATGGGAGCACTGGAGTACTCGTGTTACCTCACCCAGGGAAGCCGGGTGCATAGGTGTCTTTTGGTGTCGGGTCACGGCGCCGTTTTCAATGGAAGCTGGAAAAGAAGTGATGCTGCCATGAAGAGGAGAAGTCTCTGAAGAGATCCAAGGCTGGATCAAGGATGGAAGGAACCTGAAATCAGAGGCGACAGAGTCTGGGTCACGTACCAGTGACCAGGGGCACGATAGTCCAATGCCCACAGATGTCGGGTGCTTCAGGTGAGTTGATGGGTGTCTTGAATCTTCAGCCACGAGGTCCAGGAGGCGTCGATGACAACCAGGAGCTGGATTCGAGCTGTCTGTTGAGTGCTGCGGTGTCTGCGACCAGAATGAACCCAACAAGCCTGGTAACGGCAAGTCAAGTGGAAATAGAAGAAGGACATCGGTGCAGACCAGCAAGGTCTGGGGGACTCACCCAGCAAGGGTAAGTCAGGGCACGTCTGGAGCAACCAGGAAAGCCCAAGCGGAAGAAGAGTTGCCTTCGTGTGGACCCACTAGCCAACGGGCTAGCGATCGTGAAGGAGCCTCGAGCAGTCGCACTGGAAACTGGCCCACAGGTCACTCGTGGAGTGGAGGCCAGAGATCTTCAGTGCAGTTGGTGCTCAAGGCTGGGGCTACTCGGAGCAAAAGCACAACTTCGAGGAAGACCAGGAAGTTGATGTACCGGCAAAAGTTCACAGTGTCCAGGGGTCACGGTTCCACGTCACCCATGATAGCCACGGGCCTCAGCTTTGCTGTGGACTAAGGGTAGCCTCGGGGAAGTCTGGAAATCCACCTCTGGTGATGCAAAGACTTCGGCGTCTGGCGGGAGCTTCAGAGCTGCAGACCGGACAGTTGCTTCTTTGGTGCCTGCCAAGCAGGGGAGTCACTCCTTGACCCCAAGGGAGATTTCTTCAGTCTTCTAGTTGAAATAGAAAGTCGAAGGTCCAGGATATATGTTGCAGAGTTTTGTCCAGGGTAATCTAAAGTCTCAGGGACTGGGTTCCTATACTTATTCTAAGATAGGGGGTTGGGCATACTCTGGGGACCCACCTATGGGAGGGTTTGGAAAGAGTGGTGGTTACACCCATTTCCTTTGTCCAGTTTCGCACCAGAGCAGGGGCAGGTAGCCCCTGCAACCGGTTTGAACTGGTCTATGCACAGGGACACCAAGTGTGCCCCCAGTGCAGGACTTCAAAGCACCAGAGAGCGCTCCCGCCCAGCCCCAATACACATCTGCCTGTCTGGGGAAGTGGTTACACCTCCCTGTGACAGGAAACCTATCGTCCAGGCCTCCCCTGTCGGCGTTTCAGTCAGCAGCAGGAGGCCAGACCTGTGTCTGTGGCAGTGGCATCCATTTTGTGATGCCAGGGCTCTAGAAAGTCTTTACCGGTTAGACCAGTGGGTACATGTCTCTCCCTCTGGAAGGGTGGAATGCTACCCCCGCCGCCAGAACTGGCGGGGGGGGGGGGGTAGTATTCCAAAGTGTTTGACACCAAACACGACATGTTTCCGTGCATCTAGTCCAAAGTTAGCATTTACCGCGAGGTTATAATGCACTTAAGAGTATATGGTCAGGCTGCACCACAAATAGCATCAGAGGAGGTACTCCGAACGCTGCAGAGGGGCTCTGCTCATGCAGGGGAACCCTCTCACATAAAAACCAAGCACTCTGCCTTCAGGATTGTTAAGGCCTGCCATAGGAGTGACTTATAGGGTTTATATGTGTGTGCAATGGTAGTGATATAGGTAGCCTATACCACAGTAAGGGGTGCATGCTCCACCTTACCCAGGCTGCAGTAGCAGACCTGTGGTGTCATTTTGGAGTGCTTCCCAGGGGTGGCATAATACATGCTTCAGCCCCTGGCAGGTCTCTGAGGTACCTATACCCTGGGTACATAGTATACCATATACTAGGGACTTATAAGGCACTCCAGAATCCAATTAGAGATGTACCTAATGTACATGGAAACCATTTTAGAGAGGAAGTAGCTAGGCTGGGGTCCTGATTAGCAGGGCCACAGTCAGACTAAGGTCGAAAAACAGTGAAACACCAGCAAAAAGTGGGGTACCCATTTGAAGCAGATCCTACTCTCCTACACATTTTAACTCAGGGATTTCAGCAGGACCTAGGGGACATTCAGACAGTGTCCACTACGAGCTGGGCATGGTATAAACTCTCGGGAGTGAGCGGGAGCAATACCCTTTATTCCTCTAAAATACCCATCGTGAGTAACCCATGGCTCCCGATCACAGAGGAGAAGTTAGTCATGCGAGTACTTAAATCTCACTCCATCACCAAATTCAGCGACTTGTTCCCAGAAGGGCGTGTTTTTGATAGTACTGAAGGGGAGGGTGGAGCGGATCTCATGGACCAATTCGTATTTAGCCAGGTACGTAGAGCTCTTTGTGCCGAAATATCGGAATATTCATGCGAACCGAAGTCCTTCACTCCTTTGGCACTTTTAATATCCAACGCTGATGGGAGCCAATTAATCTCGAAACTATACAAGGCCAGTATGACTCTTGTTCCATGCTATGACGCCGGGATCCAGGCAGCCTGGGAGCGGGACTTGGGCATACCATCTTAGATGACCAGTGGGCTTTCTGCTGTACCCAAATCAGAGAGGTCTCCTTCAACAGTCAGCATAAGCTGATACATTTTAAATATTTATTGAAGGCGTATATGATGCCTGCCAGGCTCCACGCTATTAACCCAGCTCGGCCTCACAGTTGCCGGAAATGTGGCAGCTCATATGCTGATTTTTCCCACTTGACGTGGAATTGTCCCAAGATTGGGGAGTTTTAGAGGGCCTTTTTCAGAACAGTTTCTGAGATGACGCAGTTGGAAATAGACCCCACACCTGAGGTCGCCCAATTGGGCTATGTATATAATGTGCCAAAGAAATTATGTAAGTTCATCGTGCTGGTGCTACTATTGGCTAAACGCGAGATTGCTCTCAGATGGGGCAGCAGGCTTCTCCCTACAATAGACGCCTGGCTATCCAGTCTTACTTTTTGCAATACAAAATTGCAAACTCTATGCCACGTTGCTTCCACCCATTTTCCGGCCCATGGACATATGGGGTCCGCTAAAAACATACCTGCTGAACTTGGAGGCCCTCACTCCCACCCCTACACCAGCACGAATAGTCCGGACCGGAGTGAGCTGATTATAAGATGTAGTAGAACATTAAATAATATCTCTGGTAACATGTAGGGATTAAGACATGGGCGTTGAAGGATGATCTGCTATGTGAGGAATTTCATAAAGTGGTCAAACAATGTATGTTTCAATATGCTTGTTTCATCTCCTGTATATGATTGTGCATGATGTCACTATGCGGTTATAAAATTAATGTTTTATATGTAGTTTAGTAAATTATGGCACCTAGATGGTTCGACTCGCTATATTGAAGCAAGCGGCAACAGTACGAAGAAAGACTAACGGGACAGATGGCGCGAGCACCTCTATGAAAATGAGTGGAGAATTCACACTCCGAATTATACGGAAGCAGTTAGACGGTTGAGAATTGGTTGTTAGAAGTTAACACCACATTTTAAAGATACCTGTGCCTGACATACCGCATTGGCCACAGTCCGCGAGTTACATCTGATCCCACGAGACCACAGTCATATCCGCCACTAAGACTGAAGCTTAGGACGTCCCTAGGAAGTATTAAGGATACAGGAACCCGTCACGATTGAAAACGGGAACTTTAAGCTGCAAAGCTTCACAGAATCAAAGATATACTACAGGACTCTGTAGCTATCTTATGTGAACGAACAAACTACGTTAAACATCCCCAGTCTAATGATACAAATCCTTACCGGCGCTTCACGATCGGAGATGAAAAGGAGCTAAGCAATCATGGCTACCTGAAGAAGGCTGAACGCCGAAACGCGCGTAGATTCAACAGCCATGTTTAATAATAATCTTTCTTTTTGTGTGTATATAAATTAATATGTAACCAGTTGACCAAATATGCACTGATAAAATACCCACAACAGTGATTGTTTATACCAAAAAGAAGGTATTAAGAAAAATGAAATGATTGATGGTACCTATGTCCATAAACAAATGTATAAAGTTATAAATAAAGAATAAATGGATAGAAATAACTTAGTCTTCCTGATGTCATAATTTGTCAATGAGATAACATCATACATGTTTGTGCTTATTTATCACATTTTGTTTGTATACGAGTTCAATGTGTTTTGTATAAGTTTCCTATTTTTCGATTCACGAATATTTGCTTTAAACCCTGAGATAGGAAACTAAATTAGGGGTACCCTTGATATACTACATTATATATTCCTAGATGTGTATATGTCAGAAAATTATAAATAAAGTTTAAAAAGAAAAAGGGAAGATATGTAGTATTCGTATTCTCACTCGAGCATGGAATGTGGAGGTGGCGACTTGAGCGAGATGCGGACGGAAGCGAGCAGTCGGCGGTTGCCGAGGATGGTTGTGTGCCGGTCCTTTTTCACAGGATTATTACTTACTTCAAATGCGTCACAGTACTTTGGTCCAAACTCCATGGCAGGACAAAGACTGGAAGCAGGAGAAGAGGAGGAGGTGCTGAAAATAGGAAGCAAGGAAACGAGAATGACATGGGAGGCAACAAATGGTAAAAAAAGGTAAGTAATGAATGGGCTATAAGCCCCTTTTAAGATTTTCTTTTATTTACAAGAGATTTTGCAAGCACAGCGCAAGAGCTGTGCAAACGAAACCTAAAAACTAGTACAAAGGTGGTGTACATGGGTTTGTTTGTGTTCTTGGAGTCAAGGCAGTTTATGTAATAGCACCCTTCCTGACTGTAGACACAATTAATCTCCATATGATTTAGTTTATCTGCTTAAAATGGTAAACTTTAGAAAAATGGGTTCTGCTTTCGCCACCAGAATGAGAGGTCTGTTTCATTGGCATAGCTAGATGCAGGTGGGCAAAAATAGAAGGGGACCAGCAGGATTATTTCAACGGGATTAGCAAAAACACTGTAAATAAGTTCAGATGTTTGTCAATTCTGTAATTCTGCGTCTGGACCTTGTTACAAGGGACCGGATGAAAGTGCTGTATTTCCTGCACCTGGCAAATACGCAGGGTGGGGTACGACTGTGTGCTGTTACTACCCCGCGTTCATGAGTTGTCATTGTGGAAATCAGGAATTACATGCAGAATATAGTGAAATATATACCAATTTCCACATGTAATGGACTTTACTTTGTTACCACATTTGACCTGCTGAAATTCACCAGGGGAAAAATGTTGAAATGTACTCGTAACCGCAAATCCCATAATTCCGATTGATGTTCAACCGGGGATTTGAAAAGGGATCAGAATTCCTGATCTGCTTAGAAATAGGACCTTATATGATTTATTTTAAAGACACTATTTTCTTGCTAATGTTTGCTGCAAATTCAGATTTTATTGAGGATTTCTAGCGTTAATGAAATTGGATGATGGACAAACTTGAAGAATACCTACTACTGCAGCTCGGTGTCATACTGTTTTTCTCACATAGGGTTTGCCCACACTCTAAAAAATCTGGAACAGTTTCTTCCACTTCACAAAATAGCAAGTTAGGTGATTAAATTTGAGATGCAAAGAAGAAGAGATGTACCAGGAAGCTATAGGTTCAATTTACTTAGGTTTGTGCACATATTAGGTTCTCTTAGATCAATTTGTTTGGGCAGTTCTATATTGCACCAACTCGACCCGAAAATATTGGAGCTCTTAAAATGAGCACTAGATTACATCACAGAAGGTCACATTCCATTTTAGGCAGTGGGAGATTAAGTGATTTGCCCAAGATCATAGGAGGTTGAGCCTACGCTGAGACTCGAACCTGGGGGCTCATTACGATGGCGGAATGATCGCCACCGCCGGGCCGGCAGAGCGATCGTTCCGCCATCACAATGAGATTTACCCACCATCATATTAGGATGGCGGTGGGTATAGCGGCGGATGCAAAGTCCGTCCGCCTCTTTTCTGCCGGTGACAATCGTAAAGATTGCCTGGCAGGCAGAGCAGAGCCACTAATATGGTGGCGGTGCCCAGCAGGCACCGTCCGCCATATTAGGATGTGGGAAATGAAAGGCCTTTCCATGGCGGCGATGCCGCCATGGAAAGGCTGGAGGGGATTAGGTTTAGGGGCCCGTTGCGGGCCCCCCCTTGTGTCTGGGGGAGGTGGGGTGCACTTGGGGGGTACCTGTGGTACCCACCTACATTTCACTGCACCAAGTGTCAGGCACCATTTGGTGCAGGGAAATGCTAGACACGCGATTTTAACATCGCGGCGGGTGCTGCTGTCAGCAGCACCCGCCACAATGTTAAATTGCAGAATGCGACCGCCATGGTGGCGGTTGCATCCTAATTCGTGGTGCGGGATCGCCACATGTCTGGCGGCCGGTCCAAGCCCGGCCGCCCGCTATCCTAATGAACCCCCTAGTTCCCTAATTCCAAAGTCGGCAGCTCTTCCCTCAAATCAGACAAGCCTTTCCAACGTACGTGCAAAAGCAACTACAGTGATTTCTGTATGATGGTCTTATAATGTTGCATATCCAACTGATTTTCTGTGAAGGGCTGTAACTGTAATTGTTTATAATGCAATTATTTTTAATAGGTCTCTAAGGACGTCATAGATTAGATTAAGATAAGAATAACACATGCTGTACCCTTGCACCTTATTTCGTTAGTTATGCAAAGAAGAATAAGACAATGTGTGGAGTTATTTAGTCTTACATGGTAATTTAAAACTTGAATGTTAGGCAAAATATTGTAGGCAGCGTAATAGCTTTAGCAGTGCAATAACATCTGTTACAAAAAAATCCCTTGCAAGCAAAAGATATGCCCTGAGTGCACCAACTGCATCGATATCTGAAGCCCTGGTACAGATTTCTGGTCATGGGCAAACACTGATCATACATGTGCAAGATGACCCAGGCCTGTCTCACAGTAATGTGGTCTGCTTAGACCTTGAGGGATGCACCATCACTACCTTCATGAAGGTAGCGGGCTACTGCCCTTACCTGAAGTTATGTGACAAGAGCATGGTGGTGGCAGAATACCCGTTTTGTGATCAGTAGTATCAGTAATGTGAACATTGCTTCTTTTTACCTCTGTATCTAGAGTTGGGGCCTAGTGGCCCGCTCGTGTAATATTCCGTGACTGGGTACTTAATTCATCCTTGACATGCATCGATTGAGTGGCACATAACATGGGGGATGTGGACTCAATTTTGGAAGCCTGCCTGCCAAGTCCAGTGTGCTCTGTGAGGAGGAGGAGAACGCTTGGAGGTAGACAGGCCAAGTGGGATTCTGGTGAGTGGATTCTGGAAGGCAGAGTGTGAAGAGTCTGGTCCACCTGGGACCTGTATTGCGATAGAGTCACCCTTTCTCTTGTGAAAGTCAGCAATACCTATTGGGCTACAGTGCAGTTACATCCATTGCCTGTTGCCACTAACACTGCTGGAGCCATCGACATTGCCGTTGAGACTGTTGGGGCCGTCGCCCATGCAAATGAAACTGTGGGCTGTCGCCCATGTTTGTGACCCCTGTATGCCAGGAGAGGCCGTCACCCAGTGGATATGACCTGATCGGAACTCTCTTACCCTATCTGCAAACATCACATGTCAGGAGTGGCCCACTAGGACTGTCAGGCCATCGCCGTGTCAGAGGAGTCCCCTCAACCAGCATAGGGAGTCGGGAACATGTCTGGAAGCCGCCTGCAGGAGCTATGCTGCAAGGGTCATCCTGCTTCACTGACTTACCGGCAGAGCCACTGGAATTAGGCTCTTTCGCTGTTTATTTTTGTGTAACAATGGATTTGCGGCATTTGCAACATAATCCATCATCTGCCGCATAATCTGCAAATTTTAACAAAAAGAAATAGTTGCTAGCTCAAACTTAAAAACATGGCAAACGTGGGTTCCTGCTCAGTGCAAGGCCCTTTGCAAAGGTTAACTGGTCATCTTTTGTTACCTTTTTTCGGTATTTTGGTTGTTAAACTGGTACGAAGGAGATGGAGATGAATCTTTGCCTAGACAGTATTACCGGTGAACGACCTTTACAACGCAGTCGTTACACCACAATACATTTACATCGTGGTCATTACAACGCAAGTCGTTACAACGACTTGAGCTGGATGGCGCTATACACTAAGGAATAGTATGATTTACTATTCCAACACCTTCCCTACTGTTACGTACGCTGGAGTTGGAATAGTAAATCATACTATTCCTTAGTGTATAGCGCCATCCAGCTCAAGTCGTTGTAACGACTTGCGTTGTAATAACTGTGATGTAACGTAAATCATAACGTTGTAACGTCACATATTCGTATTACCATGTGTAAAAATGTCAAAATAATGAGGTGATAATATAAGAAAATGTGCTGCATTATACCACACAATCACCACCTAATTTATCAGCCCTGCCACATATTTTGGTGCTTTCCTCCTGCAGAATTACAGTGGCCCTGCTTACCAACAGGAATGCCAAACAGAATGTGCCTCTGAACCCACAAGTCATCACCGTCTGCAACCGCCTCAGCACACCAAGACCCCCAGTGTGAGCTTCTCATTGTAGAGTGCTGGGGAGAAAAACGCTCTACCTCATGCCTCGTGGACTCCTCTGAAAGCTATGGTTGGGGTTAGGTGAAGTCAGGGTCAGAGGCCCCTGTGAGACTTGTTTGAGCCTGGCAGTGTACTGCCTGGAGTGCTCAAAACTTTCAAGGCCAAAGCCAGACTTTGAGGTACATTGCTAGTGTGGGTAGCACATTGTTTCATCACCTAACATTCACCAGGGACGCCAAGTATAGTGTGAAGTAGGAGAAGGGGAATGAGAGGATCCACAGAGGAAAGCACTGCTGACAGGCATGAGTGCCCTTGGCTTGATAGACTATGTGTGTGCATTACTTCGTTTTCTGTGTTAAGTGTGTATAATACTGCATTTTACACTGAAGATCAGTATTGGGCTGTACAATCATGTTATTGGGGGCACTGTGGGTATTTTGAGTTATGAACTCTTGCATACCTTGCACTTACCTCCCCTAAAAGCCTTTGACTGCTTGGCCCACGCTATCCCTCAGAGTCAAGTGTTGAAGGGGTAGTAACTGGGTCAATTATTCAAGACCCATAGTAGGTCGGGCCCTGGGGCATCAGGAATAGCAGCCACAACCCCCACGGTTGGGCCCAGTAGATCCTGCTTGCCCAGTGGTCCCCTGAAAGGGGTTTTAACAACATCCAAAAAATACTGTGGTCTTAAATTTGCAAAAACAGTCTCCGGCAAGTGATGGAAATTGCACCTATGCTGCAGGAAATTTAATTTTTGCACTGTGATTCAGGTGAAATAATAGCCAAACACTGTGGTGCATTAATGCCAAACAATACTGACATTGCTAACGTTTCACAACCATAAAAGCAGCTCTCACCATACCAGAAAAAACACGCTAGGAATTAGGTTATTAATTTGGGATGGGGTGACCCCAGCCAACTTAATGAACAGAATCTGGTCAGGCCCAAATACAGTTCTTAGAAAATCTCTGCTCAATCCCTGGTAACTATGGCACAAGTGCCAGGCAATCTCCAGAGAAATGCGTGTGACAATCAAGCAGTATCAACATTTTTTAAAGTCAAGAAAACAACTCATTAACATTTGAAAACGAATTTAGAATAACTGACAAACTATAGAAAAACTGAGTTGGCAAAAAGACACTAAAATCGGGAATATGAATTGTATAACAGTTTTAAGACAAAAAGTGACTAGAAAATGTAAAGCAGCTTAAAAAAATATTCCACCTTAGATGACCAAAACCTAGGCATGATTTCAGGCTAATTTTGGTGGGGTGTACATCGGATGCTTCAAGTGGGTCATTCTGGTAAAAGTTTTTGCTATGGGTATGCATGTCTTTGGACCTCAAAGTCTTTCAGTCTGCCGAATACCAAGGCTGAAGACTGGGAGGGTCCCAAGAAGTAAGATATATCATTGCCCACTGAATCCTTTTGTTTTGTGCCATGGCTCCGAGAAGGGACAGAGCTCTATTATGTGGCCAATGTGGTGTTTTCACAACAGGGATAGATTTGGCACCCCACCCGGGCCCACAGTTCCACAGTTATACCTTTGGACTCAATCACTTTCTTTGCTCTCAAAACCCTCAAGCAGCTCAAACGAGGAAGATGTGGCCAGGCAGAGCTCCATGTACTGGGATAACTTAACAGTGAGGTCCTGCTGAACCAGTTTTGAATGTGACAAAAAGCTCAGAGTGGAACCGACATGGTTTTCTTGCCCACCTTGTAGGGAGCCGGGAAAGCCTCAGCACCTTGGCCCAGTCCTCTAGAGGTGAAACAAGATAGTATGACTCTCAGGGTGGACCCCACTTTTCTCCAACTTCTTGAAAAGTTATTTTTATTTACTCCTGCAGCCCCAGGTCCTCGGGTGCAGGCTTTAAGACTCCAAGTGTCTCTCTAACCAGGGCTCCTGCTTGTTCCTGTCCTCTGTGGTCTGCCCAGTCCCCCTGAAGTCAGGAGTCCTTCTGCTTTTAATGTCCCTGGAACAGACATATAGAAGGTCAGCCACCTGTTCCTTGGAGAGCAGTTTCAGTCCTTGGATCATGAGCCCTTCAGTTCTTCTCTTCCTGGAGAGTCTTCTTTCTTCAGACGTTTTCTTCCCATACCCAGTAGAGCTCCGAGGAGCTGTTGGTGAGGTAGTTTGCAAATATTTTCCCCAAGTGAAGACATGAAATAGATATTTTACTTAGATGTTGGCCTGTTAATGGTTACATGTAGCTCACACTACACAGTGAAAACAATCTTTCGTTATTTAGTCACTGTGAGGCCACATTGTTCCTAATATGTAGTGTGCCACTTTATACTAAGGACCCAGACTTATGAGCTTGGACTTATAAGGCACACTTTGCGTGTGACTCAATAATATATAAAATTTGTTTTCCTGCATAGCAAAGATATTTCTACATTCCCTGTGTCATTGCAGCCAGGCAAGAGCACGTCCGTGCCACAATCAGCCGTGTGTTTTCACCATGTGTGGGATTTGGAAATACACACTGCAGACCACAGATGAGAGGCAAGAGAAAGTGAAAGCGTGTCAGCAGGTGTATCCTTAGCCTTCCTGGGAGAGTAGTGGACAGCATCTCGGAACCTCTGCCTTCCTGCCATTTCTTCTACACCATCAAAAGCACCAGAGGCATTGGGAGAAGCCGGCAGCAGTCACTGCAGCTGTTGAAGGTTCTAGCTGCTGTCTCTTCCTTCTTGGAAGGAGTAGATGCACGCTGTCTACCCTGAGAAGCAATGACACTTGTGGGACACAAAGGGTGGCTTGGAGTCCAACTGGATAAAGTCTACCTCATTGCATAAAAAAGAGCAGGACCATGCATTGATGCATAATTTGTCAATTCTGATGAATATTTAACATACACATACACCAGCAATACAATTTACTGGATAATTATTGAATAATGTTGAGTGTAATCTGCATTTAATCTAAAACCGTATTTCAAACCTGTAATCCAAAGAGGGTTGACAGCCGCGCAAAACACAGAACCCGATGCTCCGGTGCGTCTCAAACGATGATTCATCTTTAGAGCTCGCTGACATGTCACAACCGATCTGTACCTGGGCCTTTAGGTTTGCTCTTCGTTTCCTCAACACACAATATTCTGCCAACAGGAAGAACTGCTAGGGCGAGTGGGGTATGGGTCTATAGGCTACAAATATGTACATTGCTGGGGTAGGAACAAGTTCGTCAGTCTCTTGATGTTCCTCCACAATGTGGACATGCAGAGTTAGCAGCAGGTGCAAAACTTTAGTTCAGTTTCACCAATTTGCAAAAATCTGAACATTCATCATTCAAAAAGACATTTTTTTTATGGTAGTGAAGTTTATTCTGCATCATAACACGCTTGATTGAATTTTTTTCTTTGGGATTCATAAATTATTTATTCTCCGTTGGCTATTAAATAAAGTTGAGTTAAAGATTATTAACACAAAAAAACAGTTGCATTCCTTTTAAGATATAGGTACATTAATTGCAACGTCTATAGCTTCATGTACATCAAGTAGGTATGAGGTGTCCATACTCCATTACTTCATTGAAAAACAGGATGAAGTGAGCAACATACCACACTAAATCTACTAATTAAGGGTAGCAATGGGTACCCTGAAAAGACTCACTGTCAGGTTTCAAAGATATTGTTTTGAGTGCTATCGGACCCACCATCAAATCCCTTGCACCTTCCCTAGGTCGAACACCAGCATTCAGTGGAGCTAGTTGTGACCTTCGGTGCCTGTCAGCAGCCTACGAAGACTAGCATTGCCAGTTGTGAAGGTGAGTCTTCTCGAAACAATTAGCAAGTTCTTCACCCAAATCTGAATGCACGGTGGGTAGTGAGAGTAGATGCGGGCGCAACATTCAATTTTTGAAGCGTCTGTGTTTGTCTGTAAGGGGCAATTCAATAAACGTGCTTGTATACTTTTTTTTAATTATGAGAAACAATGGCTGAGACTTACTGAGGGTTTAGACAGGACCTTGCCCAATGCTAGAAATGCTAAGCAACGCAACGCAAACAGTGGCATTGACCCAGTTTTGATTTCGAACTGATTTTGTACTGAAAGCTGGTGCAATTTGAGAGGAAATGCCAGTACATCAGAAGCCATGCTCTGGCCGGGTGCAACATGAAGACTATGGGGCATATTTACAACCCCCTATTGCCACAACAAAGTCACTTTTAGCGACAGTTTACGTCACTTTTCGTGACGTGGTGGCGATAGGGGCTATGCCATATTTACAAGGCAGCATTAAGCCACCAAATGTGGCTTAACGCTGCCCTGTAAATCAGGCCCCCTTTCATGCTACACTTAGTGTATAAGCGGAGGACAATGGGTGTTGCGGTTGCCGTTCTTCCGCAACACCCATTGATTTTGACGCTGCCTCCTACTTACAATAGAGGCAAAAATAGGAGGAAGCGCCAACATTAAGACCATGAAAAACCTGGTCTTAACCTGGCGAAATGAGGAGAAATTTTGAATTTTTCCTCGGTTTTGCTGTTTCCATGTGTGCTGGGTTGTGCAGCACACAAAGAAACGTCAAAACACCATTAATTGTTTATGTGCAGGAAGGTGTCCCTTCCTGTACATAAATAATCTTCCCCACAACGCAGACACCCTTGCACTATAGTTTGACAGAAAAAGACTTGCAGGTAGTCGATGTATCCCAAAGGACAACCCATGCCCTCAACGACAATCCAAATATCTGCGACGGTGTCAGAAATCACAGAACTCATTCCACTATTTGTTTCATGGTTTTCACTGGGAAGGACAGGGTTACCATTATGATGACCTGTTGCAGTGACTTATGACAGTCTCCCTACTCATGGATAGTAGGATTTACAGGATGACTAATGAAGGCCTGGTGACATCCTCGGTGATGTGCTGGAAGGTGGACGCTATCCTCTAGTGATGCAAGCTCCGTCTCCCTTTTCTTTTCTTGCCCTTACCCCATTATGATTCTATCAGGCACCAGTTAAGGCTCTTAGGGAAGGGTGCACTATAAAGGCAGAGAATAAAATGTGAATTTATTTGAATTTGTAAAGCGCAGCAGTTACCTGAGGGCATCAAGGCGCTATAGACTACCGTCCAAGAAGATATTCTCTGAGAGAAGATGATACAAGAAATGGCTACATGCAAAATAGCCAAGTCTTTAGAGCCTTTCTAAAGGGCAGTGCTGGGAGATGGCATTCATGTTTTTTGGAAGGATATTCCAGAGCTTACTGGCGGCAGTTGAGAATGCTCTGTCTCCCCATCTCTTCTTTGTTGTTCTGGGTACATGGAGATGTAGATTAGAAGATGAGCGAAGGAATCTGCCAGGGGAGTACCAACTAAACATGGATTTTAGACTCGTTGGGTAGAGGAGATAGAGAGCCTTGTGGACGAGACAAAGAGATTAGAAAGCTGATGTGTTTGTTAATTGTAAGCTAGTGTAGGGTTTCCAGACCCTTGGCAGCTGAGTGTATTTTGGGAATGTCCAGAACCAGTCTCGAAAGGGCATTCTGCACCAGCTGGAGTTTATACTGCACATTCTTGTTAGAGTCTAGGTAGAGTGAGTTGCAGTAATCCAACCTGGACATTACCAGGGCGAGGGCAAGCTGCTTGTAGCGGGGTGCAGGATAAGAGGGAAGATTTTCTTCAACATCCTTAAGATCCAGGTGCAAGTGGAGACAGTGCGGTTTGTTTGTGCATTAAAATTGAGGTCCAGGTCCATCAGAACTCCACGGTTCTTAGCCTTGTATCCTAGAGTAGGACATGGTCCTAGAGAGTGAGGACAACAGCTGCTGTTCCAGCTTGTTGCCCCTAGGCCAAAGACCATCACCTCGGGGTTATCCCCAATCAGTTTTAAGGAATTACCAGTCATCCATTCTGCCACCTTAGTCATACAGCATCGAAAGTTCTCAGCTAACGAGCCTGTGTTCTTAGGAATTGATACCATGATCTGTGTGTCATCAGCATATGACACTACCTCCATTCCGCATGAGTGAATGATGTTCGCTAGGGGTGCCACATAAAGATAAAAAAAGTGTGGGGCTTAAAGAGGAGCCCTTTGGAACTCCACAAGACAGGGAGTAGGCTTCAGAGTAGAAGCGCTGAAGCTTCACCTTTTGAGATCGTTCCCCTAGGAAAGAGGACAGGAGGGCTAAGGCTTGATGTGAGATGCCCAGCCCTTGGAGTCTGTCTAGCACCAGAGTGGGAGAGATGGTATCGAAATCTGCAGACAGATCTAGGAGTATAAGCAGCAGTACCTGTCCTTCATCCACTCGGCATTTGAAACTGTCCGTGGCTGACATTAATGCTATTTCTATGCCATGATGTTTTCTGAAACCAAATTGGGAGTCATTGAACCAGTGTTATTGTTCAGCAGTCTCTATCAGCTGAATATTGAGATGCATTTCCAGAACCTTAGCAGGTACGGGAAGAAGCGAAATCTGACGATAGTTTTTACAGTCCATGGTGTCAAGATTCTATTTTTCAGCAAAGGCCTGATAATAGCCTGCTTCCAACTCTGTGGATATGACCCTGAGAGGATCACATTATTTAATAGCTCATAAATCACATCGCTCTTGAAAGCGCCAGATGTAGAAGATCAGGTTAGTGGTAGGGCCTATCTCTATTCTAACAATTTCCAAGCCTTATAACAGTATATTTCAGTAAAATGGCACTTAATATGTGAATAACCATTGGACAATTGTCTGCATGAAGAAATTGTGCTGGAGCGTGTATCTCGAGTACCAGTCTCAAGCAATGTAATGCACATTATCTGTTGCACCATTGCACAATTCAAAATGATGATTAATGTTACACAAGCTTGTCATCATTCACATTTGCGTGGCTGATGGCATTACTAGGATGTGACTTGTAAATACGGTGCAGCAATTTTCGCAATGTAGCATTCGTGTTGGACTAGATTTTGTGTTTGTTTTGGTGCTGTCATAACCCACGGGACCAAAAAAGCAGTGCTTAATTTGTGTTGTTTGTTTCCAGTGCCTGGAACTGGCACTTAATTGTCAGGACCGGCTCTAGTGACAATCCACCACATGGTGGCACTGTCTTTTAAATTTTGAGATGACCACAACAATCGTGTTTATTAAGTCAATATACATTGAAAAGGATTTTTTTTTATAGAGTTTTATATAGCGCGAACTTGACCCAACTCGGGTATCAGAGTGCTTTACATAGCACCAGTTGCGTTACATTAGGACACATTTATTTTTGGTAGGCACAGGCAGATTAAGTGATTTGCCCAGAATCACAGGATGTTCAGCGTCATTGCCGAGGCTCGAACCCAGGTCCCCAGATTCGAGGTCGACTGCCATAGCCGTTAGGCCAACTTCTCTCCCCAAGGAATAAAACCTACTTGAAGAAGTGTGATGGTTAGGAATTATGCTGGTATTGCCATTGGCAGCGCTGGCAGGGTATGGGTGGTGTAGGCTGCAGGGACCTACAAATTAGGCACTGGTGAGAACACACTGGCCCTTTCAAGCTGGCCCATGTGGCAGTGTCAGACAGCCAGACTGCCTGGAAGGCTAGTCCATCACTGGCAACACTGCACATTTTTGTGCAGATTCACATTGTGCAAGGCTTGGTAAATTAGGCCTTAAATGTGTTACTCCACTAGGAGCAGGTGTCTATGTTTTCTGGGTATAACAAAATGTCTCCACACCTGCTAAGATTTACTTAGCATCCAGTCATTTTGATCCTCTTTTATGTTCTTTTTCTTGGTGGGCAAAATCCTCCTCTTAAGAAAATTATGTCTTTGTTGTATGAGCCTCTGTTTCTGTCTCCATTATGAGCAGCAATTTTCACGTCAAGTTTGCAAATCCTACTCTTGTTGCTATTTGAGCATTTTCATGTAGCTGACATAGTTTGTGCCCCCACACATCGCTAGTAATTCAGATAAAGAGACCAAAAAGTAAACTGGCCATAACATAAGGTAGCAGAGAGGAAGAAAGTAGTGCTGCTTCTTGGAAAAAAAAGTTATGATTGCAGTGAGGAACTGTCCATAAAATAAAGCAACACAGTGAACTTTCATGTGGTTTTAGAGTACTCCACATGTGTAGAGTTGTAGTGTTAAGGTACTCTCTCTGAGAATAATCTTTTTGCTGATATGATTTTAGTTTTGTTATGTTAACTTCAAATACGTTTAGCATTTCCTCTATAGTGTTTCATCAGTGTTTCAGGTCACCAATAACATCAAGAGATGGTCATGGCCTTTTAGTCAGTCTTTGATGAAGTAGGTCTATGCATACACTAGAAACTATTGATCAGAGAGGGAACAATGAATTACTAGTGTTGATAAGCCAGTGTCTCAGTAAGATTGTCTCAGAGATCCCTCAACCACACTTTCACAGTTTGTGGTGTATATTATCTCCACTCGTGTGGCTTGGTGAATAGTGTCATCATTGGGTCTGTCACTTGAGTATTCTGTTCTCCAAGTGTCCCCCATCATTCTCTACCAGTCGGGATACTGTCTGACTTTTGACAGCAGTGAGATGTTAAAATGATATCCTATCCTGTGACGGAAACTTTATTGAAAAAACATAAACCTGGATATGGATAAGATTAAAAGAAAGACCGTCCCACAGCAGCCACCTAGGGCACTATTGCAAGAAAGTTTACAAATTCGGTAGAGCACACAGATTATCTGCATGCTCCCATTGGAGAGGAAGATACATTTAAACTGTTGATGACATGAGAAACTCGATTATGACACTTTCTGAAAGAAAACTAATAAACGTGCACCACCTACACGTTCATGAAAACATGACAAAACGAAAGAATCTTAGTTAATACATCGTAAAAGGATGCAGAAAAAGGTATGGTCTAGATAATATCATTCGTATAAATAATATAGACTCTGATTCACTAATAGAAAAAGAACAATATTACATTAACAAGTGCTAGAAATGCATAAACAGTGAACTCTCACGTTGTGGGGATTATCTCTAATCTTGCTTTATTATCTTTGATACATGTCAACAACTAATTGGAACTAGTTAATCATCAAGATATAAATTGAATATGATGACCAATTAAATTTAAATGTACTTTCATGTGTAAATGTGTGCACCCTAAAGACAAAAGAAAAGTAGGTGTTACACATTCCTAATTAATGATGCCTTCATAAAACTTTCATAGATTGTATTTCATACATGTACATACACCTAATTTTTTTTTAATCCATTTGGATATAAATGTATTTAAACATTAGTACTTTTGGAAAGCAGAAATCTATCATACTGACACGTATTATTTGTAACCATACTGGGTGACTTTAAGTGCATCAGAAGTGTACTAAAATTATGATAATTCATATTCCCTATGATTGTACGTTTTATTAATTATATATGTTTTACGTTAAATTAGTTACATTTAATTTAGGCCTGAATGAAAATGTGAATTCTCTTGACTTGCTGAATCTACTGTTCATGACAGAATTCCTCAGTATAACCAGTAAAGTGAAAAAGTGTTTTGTTTCCTGAGTTCTCATGTATCGTACAAGATACTTTGCTACATTTTTCGATGCAATTTTTAACAGCTGCTTGGTAAACAGTCATCGTGAACTTGCTTTTGTGCTTTCGCTAAAGGATCATTGTTCTAACATTTCACATAGTGGATTGCTTAAGGACTGTGTAATAGTCTCACCTATTTGTATACATTTTAGTGTTTTCTTTACGTCATCTGCCACCCATCCTTTCTGAACTGTGTAATGGGCTCAGTGGTCTGACCAGATGAGGTGATTCCCGGAGGTGCCACACCCAGAACTTCAAGAATATAATATTGCCCGATTTAACTGACGTGCTGTTCTCCTTTACGCCTGGCAGAAGCTAGCCCTCTTGATGGTGACCGTTGAGCTGCTGACTTATGAAATCTTTGCTGAAATTTCCTTGGCAAATCTTGACCCATCTGATGTGGACTCACCTGGCTTAATTTATGAAATAACGCATAAGCTGTGTGCGCTTAGTGGTCTCTTCCTTTTTGGGAGACTACTTGAACCGGCATGTTTAATGTACCTTCCTGAACTCTTGAGCTTTGATATCTTATTTCAAATGCCTTATTAGAATTTTATAAAAAAGTC